>NC_056737.1:233459356-233769356 GCF_019279795.1 Protopterus annectens
TTTCATGTTGAGCAACGGTGATAACAGAAAGACATTTGGCCGTGGACAGAATTTTATCTACATATTTCTGAAGTCCTGTTTTAAATGTATAAACAGAGACCAACTTGTATAACTGAATAAATATTGAATAGGTTCATTAGCTGACATGCTGAAACCCTTTAAATTAAACTGCAAACAACTCTGGCCATGAAAAAAAGATGCTACCATGCTTTTGGAATTGCCTCCTGCAGAGAATATCAGCACAGGCTGACAGTTTATTTCATCTAACAGAAGCAATAGTATTACTTAACATGTAAAAGTTACTGTGCCCCTGGTGGTGTTGGGAGAAGGCTCAGTGCTAAAATTGTCACCAGTAGTTACAGACTTCTGAGCAGCACTAGTAACAAATGTTGTCTTAAAAAATAAAAACTATACCCACTGAGTGTTTGGCTGAACACATGGGCATAGGTGGCTCACCCAGTGCCAGTCCCTGAACCCCCTTGCTCATACTGAAGAGCAAAAAAAAGAACATTTGGATAGACTGCTCATGGCAGTCTGAAGCACATGTGCCCTCACAGACACACCTTCTCCCTAACAGCAACAGTGCAGAAAAATGCTGATGCAGGAATGGCACACACATTTCTCCCTCTAACAGGTTATCCCAGGGCACATGCCTCCTTCGCTCCACCCTTGCTATGCTACCGGCTGAAGACAAACTAATGGTTTAACTATGCCAGATGATTCCATTGTCAGATGCCCAGAACAAACAGCTGATAAAAATATTCAGCTTTAGAGAAGTGTAAGTAGGGGTGTAACCAAGATACTGACATGTATTGTTAACTTCAAAACAACTGATCCTTTTAGTACTGAAAAAAAAATAACCAAGTAAGCATTCTGACAAAATGCAGTCTGACAAACTATGTAACCATAAAAAGAAAGAATACAATTATATATACCACGTTATCTAAAATGCTGGAAAAAGTAAACATAGCAAACTTCTAGTTTGTTTATACATCACAGTTAGTCATGTGCTACATAAAGCTTTGAACAGCTTGTCAACAGTTTCTTAGAAACAGATAATGCTAAGTGGTCCATATTAAATTTTAATGTTAAACACTGTAGCCTATATTTGTGTACATACAGTTTCAGGGAAGTTTTTTCTGTCTCTCTAGCAACAGCTATATAATACAAACTAATTGTGATTGCATAGAATTACTGAAGCCTTTAGTGATAACACAATAAGGCTACTTTAATTTTAAAATGAGCATTTATAGATAATTTCTCTACAGGTTGGGAGCACATCTGTAGCTAATTTCAGTCTAGTTTTTTTTTTTTTTTTTTTTAATAGAACAGACACAGTAGAAGCACAGATGAGTGAGAAGTGGCCTTCTTGATCAATGGAATTTACACAACACAAAGATGTTTTGAAATCCCTGATATAGCAACACTTATAAATGTAAGAAACTGTAGGACAAACTTCCTACAAACAGAGAGACAGAAAAGACTTCCCTGAAACTGTATGTACACAAATATGGGTTACAGTAATGCATTGATTTGATCTAGTACTGTCCAGATATTGTAACATAAAGACTGTTTTGATGCCTTTTTCTTTCAACAATGAAGCTCCTCTAGATTCTGCTCTTCCTCAATCCCATAATCTCCTGCAGCTTCAACATCACCTGAGTGAGCTTGAGTTTTTGAGGGCATATTTAGTGACTCTTTCTACTCAAATAAGTGATTTTTTATCCTTTACTACTTTGAATAGTAAGAGTTAGCAGTCTTCAAAACCAAAGAAAAGGTTTAAATCAGTCACCAAAGGAAAAAAACAAACATAATTAAAATGATTGTTAGTAGTCGTCACATTTTCTTTCTTAATCTCTATTTTTTCCATACTTAAAAATCCCTCAAATTTTTCCCTTCCCTTAAAAAAAAAAAAAAATCATTTATTACTTCGCGACCTGTTTTTCTGAAAGAAATTTGCTTGTTTCCTTTTCTTTTTGAGTGTCTTGGTTGGGTGCTTGTGGTGCAGGTATTGTTGGCTGTAGGCCTAGTCTTGGGCAAAGACTAAAAGTCAGGTTTTCAAAAAGTGCTAAAGCTGTGGATATAAAATCCCTTCACAGGACCCACATCGGATGTATGTGGTGTGTTTGGAAGTGGGCAATTTACAAATCTACTCCGGTGGAGATTTGTTCATCCACCTGCACCTACTAACCTGTGTGCGTGTTATTCTGGAACTTTCCAAACATCCCAGTTTGACTGGGATCAGTTAGTAAAGACCAGTCGCCTGCTCTGATTTTGACAAAATGATCTATAGCCAGAAGACTGCAAGAAATCTGATACCTCTCAACTGTACAGATTTTACTGAATGTCAGATTTTTTTTCCTCCTTTTTTTTGGTCCGTTTTTTCATAAACTTGTGGTTTTCTAACAAATTATAATTAAATAATTTTGAAGAATAAAAAAATGCGTGACAGTTTTTTCAGTTTCAGACTTAATACCCTTCAAAATTCCATCAAAAAATAAACCTGTGTTTCAACATCAAACTTTCTAAGTTTGTAAGAAAGTTTGGGGCCTTTGTCCCACTTTTACGCATGGCTTTGTCCAGATTTCTTGCTCTAAGAGGTTGAGAGGTATGATCTGAGTGGTGACAGTCAAGAGTATGACACACAAGAACCAGTATGTGTGCTCATTACAGTACAACTGAGGTTGTTAAATTACTACTTTTAAAGCTAACTATAGCATATTCCATCCTGGAACAGATTATTAAAAGTCTGGCCTCAGTTTAAGACACCAGTGTTCAACATTCCCACTGCCCTGTGCAGCCACTTAATTTATTCACCCCTGTAATGCTGATTGTGTTGTTAAGCTACACACACACTGCTAATTGTGTGCTTGCCTTGTCTCATTCAAGTCTAAAGCACTTGAAAGGCAGACCATGCAGAATGCTAGTGTTACATTGTAGCTTGATTGTGGTTCTGATCTTACTGTAGTCACTGCTGCAATTAAGCAGATTAAATATGAGATAAGGCTGGTGCAGCGGTAGCGTTGTTGCCTCACAGCATGAGGTTCTCCCTTTCGATTCTCAGCTGGAGTGCGGGGAGTGCCTTCTGTATGGAGTCTGCATGTCCTCCCCACGGTTGGGTGGGCGTTCGAAAAACATGCGTAAATGGGCATGCCTTCGTTGAAGGTTGAACGTCGAGCTGGCACCTCAGCGTTCATAAAAATGTACTGCCAATCATTAGCGGACCAGAGTTCTGCTGTGGTGACCCCTAACCGGAAAAAGCCGAAAAGACAAACAAACAAATATGAGAAAAGGATTTCAGTTAAGTGAGAGAAAAAGCTGCTTCAGTTGTTTAATTTAGAAGATTTTTCTTACATTGAATTTAACATTGACTCAAGCAGTCCAGCCTTCCAGCACACTGGAATTTGACATGTTATCAACAGAATGCCGGCAGGGTATGATAGTGGACAATGTCTGCTTTGACCCTTTAATGGACCTTGGGATGGAGGTAGAACTTTGGAGGCCATTATCTGCATACTAGAAGACATGTTTATACCCATTCCCCTAAGGAAATGCAAATAAATATTAGGCATGTAGTGATGTTGCATAGAATTTGTGAGCACATGCCGTGCCATACTTTTCACTGAGGCTATAGTTTGCATACTTGAAGCCGTGGGGGTAGGTTTAGAAGTTTCAGTACCATCTAGAGAGTTCAAAGAAATGCTAGGTATGTAGTATGTATGAGATGAGAGTAAACATGTATGCTGTTGTTGTACTTACAAACCCTAAGATATTATGTCAGTTTTATCATTGTATGTACAGTGGATACAAAAAGTGTACACACCCATGTTAAAATGCCAATTTTTTGTGATATACAAATATGAGACCACAATAAATCATTTCAAAACTTTTCCCACCTTTACTGTGACCTGTAACCTGTACAATTCAATTGAAAAACAAACAAATCTATTAGGGGAAAACCTATAAAAAACATACAATAAGCTGGTTGCATAAGTGTGCACACCCTTAAACTAATACTTTGTTGTGTATGTGCACCCTTAAACTAATACTTTGCTGAAACACCTTTTGATTTAATTACAGCATTCAGTCTTCTTGAGTAGGAGTCTATCAGCATGGCACATCTTGACTTGACAATATTTGCCAACTCTTCCTTGCAAAAGTGCTCCAAATATGTCAGATTGCAAGGGCATCTCTTGTGCACAGCCCTCTTCAGATCATCTCACAGATTTTCTATTGGATTTAGGTCTGGGCTCTGGCTGAGCCATTCCAAAACTTTAGTTTTCTTCTGCTGAAGCCATTCTTTTGTTGATTTGGATGTATGCTTGGGGTCATTGTCATGTTGAAAGGTGAAATTCCTCTTCATCTTCAGCTTTCTAGCAGACGCCTGATGGTTTTGGGCCAAAAGTGAATGGTATTTGCAACTATTCACATTTCCCTCCACCTTGACTAAAGCCCCAGTTCCAACTGAAGAAAAGCAACCCCAAAACATGATACTGCCACCACCATGCTTCACTGTAGGGATGGTGTTCTTTTGGTGATGCAAAGTGTTGTTTTTGCACCAAACGTACCTTTTGGAATTGTTGCCAAAAAGTTCAACCTTCGTCTCATCAGACCATAACACATTTTCCCACATGCTTTTGGAGATTTGATGTACTGTTTTGCAAATTTTAGCCAGGCCTGCATGTTTTTCTGTGTAAGAAAAGGCTTCTGTCTTGCAACCCTACCCCATAGCCCAGACAAATGGAGAATACATGAGATTGTTGTCACATGTAGTACACAACCAGAACTTTCCAGAAATTCCTGCAGCTCCTTCAGTATTGCTGTAGGTTTCTTGGAAACCTCCCTGACCAGTTTTCATCTTGTCTTTTCATCAATTTTGGAGGGACGTCAATGTCACTGTTCCATATTTTCTTCACTTTTGATGACTGTCCTCGCTGTGTTCCATGGTATATCCAATGCTGTGGAAATTTTTTTGTACCCTTCTCCTGACTGATACCGTTCAACAATGAGATCCCTTTGATGCTTTGGTGTCAACTAGCTAATGTATTTTGTTCTCCATAAAGCTGATCATTTAAATCATGCTGAAGCATGTACAGCTTTAGGAATGTGTCTGTTAGCATGTATTCTGACAGGTCCACACCAGCAAACAAAGTCACAACTGAAGAATGTAAAAACAAACAACAGGAACCATCTCCATTCTGCAGGTTGATTGAAACAATAATTTTAATGTGGAGTAAGTTGCACCCTCCACGTGCGGCAAAAGATACAAAAGTACAAGTAATAAAGTTAAAATTAAGTGCTTTTCATCCGGATATTATCCAGACTTCTTGAAGAAGTCTGGATAATATCCAGACAAAAAGCGCTTAATTATAACTTTATTACTTGAAGTCTGGATAATATCCGGACGAAAAGCACTTAATTTTAACTTTATTACTTGTACTTTTGTATCTTTTGCCGCACGTGGAGGGTGCAACTTACTCCGCATTAAAATTATTGTTTCAGTCAACCTGCAGAGCGGAGTTGGCTCCTGTTGTTTGTTTTTATGTATTCTGACAGTACAGATTATTAAGGGTATGAGCTATTAAAACTACTACTTCTGTGGTACAGGGTTTGATTCCCTCAGCCTTGTTTTGCATACTGTGTGACCTCAATCAAGTCATTTAACCAGACAGTTTTGGATTAGACTCCTTCATGGCCTCCTGGACTGCATGCCTAGTAACTACCTATGAGCTTCCTGTGTGGAATCAGATGTATGTAGATTTGTCCACACTATAAAAACCAGGGTCATGGATCACACTCCAACTCAAAGAACACTACTGTGATAAACTTTCAGGCATTTATCCATGTGGACATTGCAGTTTTTGTACTATATTTTTCAAACTACTTCTTTCACTAGAGTAGGAACACTGGACAAATATACGACATACGTTTTTTGGTACTGCAGTTTCAGACTGGATTATTTTATCTTGCACATGTACATGTCATGCATTTTTATATATTGCGTCTAGAAGACAGTTGTCAGGATCTCTGAACACCTTGGTGACAAATAGAAACAGAAGAAGAAACTTAACTAATATAGACATGTTATCAAACACATCCCATTCACCATCATTTTCATACATTATTCATCATATATATCTCGATCATTTTTTTAAAACAGGTTGGCATGATATCCTAAATAAAAAAATAAAAAAGAAAAAATCATTATCATTGGGCTTTGGGAAATTCCTCCTAATATTAAATTAAAATATTAAATTGCATTTAACCATCATGTATTACGATATATATTTTCTTATTTCATTGCATGTTTTAGGTTTTTTAGTTTTTTAGCTGGTATTCAACACCAGAATTCTATAAACTGACTTTTTTTGTTTTATTTTTTTTTTTGCATTTTACCCTTTTATGTTTCTTTTTAGTTTTGTTTATTATCGTTGAAAGGCCAGTATACTGTGTCTCTTTGGATTTTTTCATTATAATCTGGAGATATATGCAAAACTCAGGCACTTTTTTTTTTACTGAACTATATATTTTTTCACTTTTTTTTGCCTTGATTGTTTTTTTTTACTTTTGCCTTGTTTGCATTTTTTTGACTTATCAGGAAGTGTCATATATAGATTAGAGAGAATTATATAAGATGATGACTAAGTGCTTTTGCTGACTATACTACTGATGAAAGCCTTGCTGCTGAAACCGGTCTAGTTTCAGTTTTATTAAACTACCTGTTTTATTTTAAGAAAAAGTGTCATCCCTAAAGGGCATGGTCTTCTGCTTCTCATCTTTGAAAGAAGGGAAAAGATTGAAGTAGGTTAATAGGATTTGCATGGTGCAGGGAAAAATTATCAGGAAAAGCAATCCTGCCCTCTTTCTGTTGTCAAGTTGATGTTAGGGTATCAGATTCATTTTCCATACGTTCCTTTTGTTTATCTGTCTTGTACGAATTTAATGGATTTCTTGTGTACATATTTTGTCTTCATTATCTTCTCTTGTTTTGACAAACTGGCCACTATGTAGTAGTGTCCACTTATTAGACACCCATATTATGCTGCAAGTGCGACATTAGCTATGGAAAGTAATTAAACTGTCCTTGTACACCTTGCTTTAACACAGGCCATGACATAATGTCTTCCAAACACAAGTGCAGACATTTCTGTAATTCGATGTGCTCATTAAAATAGGTTTAAAATGTGTAAGTAGTTATGTCATATGTTTACTTACAGAAAGACACATTGGAAATGCCCAGTGTAGGTTGCTTTTGCTTTGCCAGTATCTCATAATGATGATGTGACCTCCTTCATGAATGCAGCAAAGTCATTTTAGTCCATATTTAAGAGTCTGCTCAGCATGTTATCGTGTAGCTATTTTTGGTTAGATATTGCTGCAAGCAGATTTAACAGAAAATAAAGTTCACATCAGGTGTTAAGCAATGGAATTTTCAAGTGTTTGTTTAGAAGCAATTTGTAAATAATTACAGAAGATGTTCATGAGGTAGGTACCTGATAATCTGTACGGAAAGGTGTGTGAAAAGATTTCATCAATGTAGCTTTGATTAGCCCTGCTTATGTTAGTTTTGCTGTTGTATAACAATACAGAAGCAAGATAAAGTGTGTTATTCATTTTGCTGCGTAAACTTCCTTTACTGTAATGCACCACGCCATTGGCATACTGCCTTGGCTGTAGAAAAATAGACACCTCCTGCACTGTTCTCAACTTCAGAAATGTTTTGTCTAGGGCATACTCGCATCCTTTTCTTCAGGAAATTAGGAAACATTGCTATCATTTAATATGGGGTGTAACAGTGACCTAGAAATGTCGTTCTCATAAAATCAGTTATTTCAGCAAACACGTGTCTGTGACATTAGAAAAGTGCATGCATATAATGGTATAAAGTTTTCTTTTCTTTGAATATCCAAAGGATGAGCTTAGGGCAGGCAATGCAGCTACTCGGGGTTTCCTGAGTGCTTTTTCTATAAGTGCAGCTGATGCAAGCTCCATCATATTATGATCAAGGGGGGGGGGGGGTTACTGGTAGGCTGCCATAGTCATAAACCTTGTGCACCATTGCAAACGTTCGGTATTATGTGAATTGTAATACATCGTATGTATTGTACTGTATTCATAAGTAATGCTTCATAGCACACTTGTGGCATGGCAAGCATTTGTGAGTCACATAACCAAAATACCACTATGTGAATGGCAGACTATAGTGTTTCTGCACTGCACAGAAAATTACAGTACAGCACATATGTGGCAGAAAGAGGCATGGACTGTGCACTGTGTTGGTATTAGAATATACTGATTTGGTGATGGGAGTACTTGTAATAGCCCTTCTGGATCAATACACAATTTTCACGGTTTCATTCTTTATTCTTCCACCGTTAGTTCTTTGTTCAGTGCCAATAGACTACATCTTGTTTCTTTGTATCCTGTATCTAAATGTACTATTATAATTCCTAATAACGAGAGTCATGCAATCTGTTGCTGTTTGAATCATGTAATTTGTATAAGGAGGTGCTGTGTCAGACCTGTAGCAAGGGAATTTGGTTCCCTGTGCAGCATGTCAATGTCCTCTCCCCAAATGCACCAAGTAAAAAACATTTGGCAGTTTGCAAGCAGTTAGTGGCATTGCTTGTAGACAGCATGGACATTCACAGATTTTAAGATACAGTGTATTGGGTAAAAACTTTCTAGAAACACTGTGTCCATCAACTCTGGGACATACACTCTGTGACCAAACCAGAGATCAAGATTCTTTTTAAAGTCAAATTCTTTGAAAATGTCAAGTACAGTTTGTTCCACAAAACGGGTATCCTAACTGTTATAAAATTACTACTTCTGCAAGTTCAGCATTTTTAAACATGTAATTGGGGTTTTATTATGAATTTGTTACTGGATCAGTCTATTATTTTTTTGTCTACCATAAAAAGTTGAACATCCGCACAGTACAAGCTGTTGTAAGCTGTCCGATATTTTTTATTGTTCAGCACCCCCTACAAATTGGAACCTATGAATGTACCCCATTTGCCCTATATTTGCTGTTTTATTGTGTTGCAAAATGCTGAAGATGTTAATGGATTTTGAGATGGTCTGTGTGACTCATTACTCCTTTGTGGCATTTGTGATGTTTGCTTGAAAATGAAATGGTTGCCATGCCTATTACTGCATATTAACAAAGAATATACATAAGTAAGTCTGTTCTGATTGTTCTATAAACATTTTTTTCTGCATTATTGAAAGTAAAACTATTAATGCAGTGGTACTAATTTAAAAGTAAGAAGTTACATATTTATTGCAAAAAGTTCCTTGCCATAGCAGTAGGCTAGAGCATTGTCTATGAAAATAACTGGCTCATAAAGTTCAGCATCACATGATTACATATTTTTCATATCAGAAACCCAAGTTAACCATATTACGTTTGAGTCACTACATAACTAAAGACAAACAATTTAAAAGAAAAACTGCAAAAAAAATACAGAAAAAGGGACATGAGTGGATATTTAGAGAGAGATGCAGGTGGTCACTGATTTCTAGATTTTAAAATAAAAAATAGAAAAGGAAACAATAAAATAAAGAGTGACAGCGGAACAGTATTGACTGTGTACCTATTTCTGTTGCAGTAAAGTGTTAACGCACATGCTTTGAGCAATACCACACTCATCATGGGGATGGGAGGTTGGTTTAATGGGTAAGGTGTTTACTTTACAGACACAAGGTGCAGGCTTTGATTCTTACATGGGGTAATTGGCTAGGCTTAAAATGGCTGAAAAGGGCAGTTAGCCTAGTACTAATCTATGACCCTATGATCAGGGCAATAGCCAGAAGTGTCTGATTTGTACACCAAACTACTATTGCTGTTGCACTGTCCCAGTGTAATTCACCTTTTTTCCATGGTAAATATCCTAAATACGAGTGAAAGATGCAGCATACATACTAAAATAATTCGATTACAGGCATTACTTGAATAGCTAAGAGCATAACAAGTGTGTGTCATTCAGGACATGGTTACCTTATTTTGCTGATTGTTATACCCTTCTAGTTTTGTTTTTGCATTGGCAGTTCAGATGTTTGGTGCCCTTGGGTTTCCACAAATGTTGCTCTAAATTATTTTGCACACCATGGCGTACAGTAATGGCACTCATCATGACATAGCTATATCTGCTGATAAAGCAAGTGTGTGCTACAAGCAAATTATTTATTTATTTATGTATTTCCGGTTTGATGACCAGGGAGGTCCACTGGGCTCAAGGAGCCTGTTTTCAGTGGAGGCCTTTGGAGAAAAGCTCCATATTACATAGTAAAACTAAGCAAAGCATAATAGCAAAATTGAAGAAAATACATTACATACTAGATTAGAGACAAGTTGTACATTGGTTATAAAACATCAAAATGGTTATAAAGCATCTAACATTTGTATGATGGCAGCAAAGAAAATTCTTCCCAGAAAGGGGAGAATAAAAGGTGGAAAGTACATTATTTACAATGCATACATTCATGTTATTGATGTGTACAGAGAGAGGCAGTTGTATAATAGAAAAAGTTGGAGAACATACATTACATTTTAAGTTAGAGACAAGTTGTTGTTCTTTGTTGCATAGCATCTAAAATTGTATGATGGCAGTCATGAGAATCATTCCCAGAAAGAGGAGAGTAAAAGACAGATAGTAAACTATTTACAATATATACATTCAGGATATTGATGTTAGATTACATTATATTCAGAATGAGGCAGTTGTTTAGGAAATCAGTATGGAGTAGAGTTACTAGTAGGTTTGGTAGAGAGAGTGCAATTGCATTTCCAATTATAGAAGAGGTAGGAATGGAGCTGAGTTTTAAAGTGTTCAAAGTTTTCGGAAATTCTTAGAGAAGGAGGGAGAGAATTCCGTTTTTTGGCTAAGGAAAAGGATAGGAGAAGCTGACCAGCGGGACAGTTCGGTTTGGGTACAGTAATTAGATTTTGGTGGGCAGATTTTAGAGTTCTGTGTGGGGTGTATGATTGTAAGATGTTAGTGCTGGGCATTTAGTTCGTTTAAATATTAGCTTGTGGGCTGTAGTGAGTTGGAGGTAGTCAAGGTAGTTGGGGAGTTCTAGCCAATTTAGCAGGTGGAGAACGGTACAGTGGTGGGAGGAGTATTTGGATTTGGTGAGGAATTTGATTTTGTTGCAACAGATTTCCAGTTTGGAAGAGATAGAGGAAGATAGGTTGGTTAGTAGGGGAGCACTGTACATTAGTGTTTTTGTTGAGAGGTAGGGATTTTGAGGGAGAGAGTAGTAGAATTTTGGATTTGTTGACATTCAGAGAGAGGTGGTTTTGAAGCATCCAGTTCTCAGTGGTTGAGAAGGCAGTTTGAGTTTTTGTTTGGAGCTCGGGGAGGTTAAAGGCGGAGCAGACTAAAGTTGAGTCGCCCGCATATTGTATTATATTAGTGTTCGGAATGGCTGTGTGGAAGTCATTGATAAATATATTAAACAGCATCGGATCGAGTATGGATCCTTGGGGTATCCTGGTCAGGATAGGTAGGAAGGTTAAGGTGCCAATTCTCCATTTCATGGCCTGAGATCTGTCAGACAGGTAGCTTTTGAACCAGGTTAGGGTGTTCTGAGAGAGATTAAGCTTAGAAAAGTGGTTCAGGAGATGGATATGGGAGACTGTGTCAAAAGCCTTGGAGAGGTCTAGAAGGACTGCAGATACAATTTCTCCAGAATCACAGGTGTGGTTTACTATGTCTAGGAAAGAGAGAAGAGCAGTTATTGTGCTAAGGCCAGGATGGAAACAGTGTTGTGTTGGGGTGAGGAGTTGGTTATTGGTAAGGAAAGGCATGAGCTAGAGGTGGATGCATTTTTCAAGAATTTTTGAAATTGGGGTGAGAATGGCTATGGGTGGGAAGTTTGAGATGTTATTATCTTTGCTTGCATTGTGGAGAGGTAGGATAAAATGCTTTGCATGTCAAGCTTATGCTCCCAGCATAGGTGTAGGGCATAAATGGAACCTGTGTATGCTCCATACTCAGAACTTCTTTGCCACCAGTCTGAATGCCACACTTGAACATCGGACAGTGATAAAAAAAATGAAAGAATTATGGTAGATTTGCTGCCCTGAACATCATCATACAAATTAAAACTAGGCCCACTCACTTAATTCAGGATGTTAGAAAATTAAATGCATGTGTGTTATTATTAATAGTAGTAGTAGTAACCATTTGTTAACTAGCTTGGCCCACTGCGTACACAGTCCCTTTCCAGGGGTGTCCTGGGGGCAGAGTCTGGTTAACTGACTTGCTAAAGGTCATGCAGTAGGCAAATGAAGGCTGAGGGGGTCAAACCTTGGACCACAAGAACTACAGATCACAGCCTTAGGAGCGTCACAAGAACTTTTCTTCATTGTATGGTATGCAAAGCAATCTTTTCTAGTAATTTAGTTGTTATACACAGTCAATCTTTGTCTTTCAGCTTGATAGAGTGGTGTATAACATGAAATTCCTTGACACTGGTAATAATTTAAATGAGTTAGACTTGACATCAGTAACCTGCTAAATACTTGCAATCCAGATTCTGCCTTCCTTTCAAGAGGGCAAATGTTTAGACATTGAGAGTTCATTTATAGTAGTGCTCTAGTGAAAGTAAACTAATTAGAAAAATATTCAATTCTCCATACATGTAGACTTCAAAAATATTATTGATCAAAATCAGTTACTTTAAAAATTGGTAGGGGAATGAGAGGCCAATGCAGGCTAACACATCCTTGGGGGAGGGATTCAGTCTAGTCTCACTGCAATGTCAGTATTAAGAACTTGATAAACTTCTCATTACAAGCACTTTACCACTAGGTCTGGAGGTTGTACATCTGTGGAAACATGCACACCTCCCAGCTTAAGGTGGTGACCTCACAAATATGAGTTGCAAGGTTTGAGTCACACCTTTGGATATTGGCTAGGTGTGTAATAGTTTGCAGACTGATGGGGAACTGTGAACCTAGTTACGCATTTTAAGGGTGGGGAAGCTGGCATAATGGTTAAGGTGTTTACCTTATAGACACAAGGTACAGGGTTTGATTCTCACATGGGGTAATTGGGTAGGCTTAAAAAGGCCTACAAGGGCAGTTAGCATAGTAGTACTAATCTATGAACCTATGAAAGGCAGCCATATCCGAGCTTGAAATGCTGCCATGAGGTGGTGGGCTTTGGGCACATTACTTGGCAGTGTTTTGATCAGCATCCTCAATTTCCTTACTGACTTCAGATGTGGATACATAGGGCCTAGATGGAGGGGGAGACTAAGGCAGATATAGTAGACCTGGTGAATGAGGAGTGAAGCTAGTGACAGCTGTGGGGAAAAAATAAAATAAATGTAAAGTAACAAATGTCCTTCCTTATCACAGATAGATGTAAAGCATTTTGCGAACTAAAGTCTGCAAAATGGTACACTGGGTATGGCAGTATTTAGCACCTAAGCAGAATAAACACTTCTTGTGACAATCTTTATAAGGAATCTGCCTCCCACACTAGCATTTTAATTTATTGGATGATATGAACCTTCGGTGCACAAGTAAACGAAGAAAAGAAAGAACATCATTAGGGCACTTACCTGTAAATGGCTTGGTAGAAACCAGCTCAGTGAAGGGCATTCAGACCAGTGGCAAAGAAGTTCTGAGTATGGAGCGTACGCAGGTTCCATTTATGCCCTACACCTATGCTGGGAGCGTAAGCCTGACGTGCAATGCTAAGAAAGTATAAAAGCTTGGGTATACTGTCCCTGACAAAAGACCCACATGTTACAAATACTGCAACAGTGATAAGGAAGGACATAATACAGTTGTTTAAAATCTTACCATAACAGTAGATATCCTTTTTTATTGTTGCAGTATTCAGTCCTTCCCTCCTGACCCTTTTTTGCCTCTCCTTTTGGGAACTCTTTGCTGGCTGAGGGGTCTTTGACTTTCTGTTCTGTTTCTTTTTTTCCTTTCTCCTGAGGCACTTCAGTTCTGAGTATGGACCGCATGTACATCACCTTTATGCCCTAAGCATACATGGGGAGCATGTACCTGAAGTATGACACAATTAAGGTGTAAAGGCTTTGGTATACTGGCCAAACACTGGGTTGTCCTTGGCTGGTGATCCCACATGTTATGAATACTGCAACAGTGAAAAGAAGGCCCTCTACTCTTGTGGTAAGATTTTGCACAGCTGTACTGTTATTAGCATGAATTTTCTGAAGGGTATGAAGTCTGAAACTGAAATGGCTGTCAATATTTAGTGACTGCACTCCTCAAAGATGGACAGAAAAGAACATAAACATTACAAAGTGCAGATAAAAATATGATGGCTAAAGAGGTAAGTAGTTAAGAGCACTGCTTTTAGCGCTGTTTCATTTTAACATCTCTGACAGGGTTTTTATTAAAAAACTCAAGTAGAACATTTGAAAACTTAATGGATTTATAGTTGAACATATGCTGAAAATTTTAAAACAAAACATAAGTTTGAAACCCTTTTAACTGTTTTTTTTTTCCTGTCAAGAAAACTTGAAAGAACTATTTTTCTCAGAATGAGCCACTCTTAAGTCCAGTCTACAGGATAATACAATGAAAAAAAGACATGCAGGCTATACTAAGTAACATCAATGAGTTATCTGTGAAGATAGATAAATTAGAAAGCCAAGTGGACAATTTTAAAGAGGAATGTAAAAAACAAGTTAAGTGCTGAGTGAATTTCTTAAACAACAATCAACACAAATCTCGAGTATGGAAGAGGAAATGTTTGATTTTGAAGGAATTTTTGAAAAAGGGAATAACACTGAATTTCTTCTGAAAAAAAACCCCACTTATTTTGGGAAAAAATAGACGACTTCGAGAACAAATTTTGAAGGAATAACATCAGGATTTACAGGATTCCTGAAAACCCTAAAACTTTCAACCTGTCTGAAGCTTTTTCCTTTGGCATCAAAAGGGCACATAGATCACTTTCTAACTCATCTGTAAAAAAAATTAAAAAAAAACACCCTGTCCAAGGTCAGTGATCATAAGATGTTTCTCAAGTCAAGATATGGATTTAGTCTTAAAAGCTGCATGGACTAATTATCCAGTTAAAATTAAAGAAAATACTATACAAGATTTAACAATGACTGCTCAACATTAGTAATATCAAAGAGAAAAGCATGTGTGCCACTTGTTAAAAGCTTGAAGAAAAACGATATTAAAGTACAAATCGTGTTTCCAACAAAAATAAGGATTCACCTTCCAGAAGGGAAGAACATTTTAATAGTTTGGTAGATGCAATGGACTTTATATAGAAAATAAAATCCTAGAAAATAAAGAAGAAATTGACTGGAATCTAACAAGTTCTTTGAAAAGAAATGCAACAAGAGATGGTTAGTAAAAGACAAAAACAGTCAAAAACTGAAGGACAAATTAAAATTAATATATTTCATGATTATGAATTATTATTAAATAAGTGTTTGAATACTTATGAACAGGTGCTGAATATTACTTTTTAAAATGTAAATCATTTATTTATTTCTTTGCCTACTTCAAATGGTTACTAGTTCCTTTTTTAAAATGTTAGAGTTTGATTCTTTTAGCTATAAATGAAAATAAAGCCACTTATTTCCATTTAGAATTTAAAGGTTAAACTCTTCATTTTATTAAAGGTTAGTCATTATTATGATGAAATGATGTTAGGTGGCACACTTTTTGATATCTTGGCATAGTTGAGTAATGCACTATTAAATATAATACAAGATACAACAAATGTCACTAAAGAGGTATGTTGAGTTGCATTCTGAGTTCTTAAATGGTCCATTACTGTGCTACTTCTAGTGTACTTGACATGCAATAGCACCCAGAAAAGACATGCTACGTTATAAACAAAGTATAAAAAATACAGCTTTTTACATATATAAAAGTTACTATTGCAATGATATCAAATAGTCACATTCACACTTTTACAGGTTAAACCTTGATCACGCATAACTGTCATTCTTTTAATACAAGTTTGTATGCTATCCATGCATCCGTCTATCCTCAACCCCTTTTCCCATTTTTGCATATTTGGTCGGGGTGTCACTTCTACAGTGACAGTCATCTTGAGCCAAGTTTTTACACTGCTAGGTGGCTAGCCCTGCCATGGTAGTTCATTTGTACCACTAACTCGAGCACACACTCACACCTACGGCCAATTTAGAGTGTCCAATCCATGTACTGCATGTCTTTGGAATGTGGGAGGAAATCGGAGCACCTGGATGAAACCTATGTGACCACAGGGAGGATATGCAGACTCTACACAGAGGGCACCCCAGCTGAGAATCGAGCCAGAGAATTTCTTGGTGTGAGGTGACAATGCTAACCACTGCACCACAGTGGCCACCCAGTCTGCTTTAGATTAAACATCTCATACAAATAGTGCTTACTGAATCATTAAATATTATTTCTTTAAATACAGTAGCTTTTTAGTGGTTAACATACTTTGAAATGATTTTTGTTTTTTAGTGGTTTGGAAGGGTTTGAGGGATTTATGTTTAATGTAGATGTGGCTTGGCTTAACTCCTGAACATTTTTGCATGAATTGTAGCTGATAAACTTTGTTCATTTGCAAGCAATTGTCATGAGAATAAGCTTGAAGCAGCTTAATTAGAATCATGAGACTTTTGTGATGCTGTGGGAATTCTGAAAATGCTAAAAACTGTCCAGTTTCCTTCTTCCTGTGTAAAAGTAAATAATCATAATATTTTGAATCATATGCTAAGCTGTCACTGAAGGGAGATAATAAGGAAAAGGCAGTGGATTGCATTCTAAACTACTGTCCGTCATTACGTAGTTCTGAATGCTTGCAATATATCACGAGGACAGTTAGTATACTATCACAAGGACAGTTTATACTAGCCTATAGAATGACATTTCTGATAAAAAAAAAAAAGTTAGGATTGTGTTTCTCTGTTATTATCTCTTTTAATGATGAAACTTAATATCTCAGAACAATTTATTATGGAAAGTTTGAATCTTAAAAGGGAAGATTTTTCAGATGTGTGTTCAGATCCTATTAGACATAACATTTAAGGAAAATAGGACTGATTCTAACAGTAGTGCTAGATTAAACAGCATCAAATATATGTGTAAATATAAATGTTCTATTATATGACACTCTACACTTGGATTATAGCTAAAATATAAAACCTAGGAATATAGTAATAGTACAAGACATAATATACAAACATAAATAGAAAGAGGTCAGAATAAGTAAATATGTTTGTAGTTAAAGAATATAAATATCTCTACAAGGGTGGGAGGTTGGTATAGTGGTTAAGGTGTTCACCTTATAGGCACAATGTGAAGGGTTTAATTCTCATGGGGTAATTTGATGGGCTTGGAGTAGCTCACAAGGACAGTTAGCCTGGTACTAATTTATGAATAATTTTTTTACATACTAAATAAAATTGAAAAAATATAAAATCATCTGACCTATAAATTAATAAATATGAAAATAACTGACTTCCTCCCTATAGTAGTCCAGGGAGATAATGTGAGGTACAGGGAAAGATGGTTGTAGAGATATTTATTTTGGTCAGCTTATAATAAAGATTCTGAATCCCTTTTCTTATTCATAATACCTCACTGACAGGCTTTTTTAAGATGATGCATACTAAAGATATGAGACACGTTAATATGAATCAGAAGCATGAGCTACGTGTTGTTAGTCTAATGGAGAGTTTGAAAGGTAGTTTGTTCGTCTTTTTCAACAAACTAGAAATACATTATTCAATGGCAAAAAGTTTTAGGGTTATGTCATTAGGTAATTTTTTATTTGTTCAAAAGTTTTGTCCACAGCAAGAATATTTCATACTGTTATAAAGTATATAATAAGTTCTGTACACAAACTTGATTTCATTATGCACATTTTTTTCTCTCTCTTTTATAGAAATGTCTTATTTTAAATGCATATCTGTTAATATTAATAGACTGAATAATCTGGTGTGGGGGGAGTCTGCTGAAATACTTGCAGTTACATAAATCTCAAATAGTATTTCTACAGAAAACACATTTACTTAATAAAGATGTAAATACACTTTCATTAAAGAATTTTTTGATTTTAGCAAATTCTGGCTTTCAAGCTGAAAGAAGAGGCACCCTCATTTTATGGAAGAACTCAGCAGTAATGCCTAAAGTAAAAGATACCTATGTTGATAAAAATGGTATGTTAAGCACTGTTGAACAGAAAACTATATACACTGGTGAACTCTTGATTTCCAAGGTTGGAGCTAAAGATACAAAACAGTTATTTAGACAATATAGCCTATTGCATGAAAGGTGAAGTCATAATGGCTGGTGATTTTAATTGCATTTTATCAGACAAAGATTCCACTGTGGATAGCTGCATATCAAATCTTCAGCCAAACGTTTAATGAATTTTGTAAATCTAATGATTTAAAGGATATATATGAGCTAAGGAAAACAAATTCACTTCAATTTACAAATGCAAAAAGATACAGTCAGATAGCTGGTATTTCAGTTTACCCATTATGTAACACAAACTAATATTCATAAATTTTTTTCTCAAATGATCTGTTATCACATATCAAAGAAGTTTCAATTGTTTCATGTCCAGTATCAGACCATAATGAAATAATCTTTAATATTATTTTAAAAACTTACAATTTAGTATTTCACAGGAGATTACCAGTGTACAAAATTAAAATAAAAGGATTCAAGGATTGGTATATTAAAGAGATCAAAAATTTCCTAGAAATCAATTTGAAAGGTAAAGTATGTGACACTTTCCTCTGGTAAATGCTTACTTTTAGAAGAGTTAACAAGCTGGTATGTTAGTTAAACAAGACAATTGTGTAAAATAGACACACTAAAGTTAAGTCTAAAACCAAATGACATTATCAGTGAGTCTGAACTTAACTTAAATACAAAATCTGTTGAAATTCTAAATCATAAAGTTTCAATAAACCCAGAAAAACTTAAACTTCAGGCATATTCAGTAAACCCTTTAAGCTTGCATAAACTTGCTCTTAGATCAATGAAAATGAATAAACTAAATCATATCAAAGAAATTATAACACATCATGAAAAAGAAAGAACAACAGATATTAAAGGTATCCTTGAAGGCTTTAAAATATTTTATGAAAATAACAAGGATATAGTTAAGAAGTGAATGGATAAAAAAATGATAGACCATTCACTTTAACAGAAATACAAGATCAAATAAAAAAGATGAAAAATAATAAGGCACCAGGTTTAGATGGTCTTATACCAGAACTATGTAAAATACAACCAGCTGATGCAGTTAAATATTAGATAAGGTCTATAGAGGAATAAAAACGTTTTCTGAAGTCTACCCATCATGGAACTATTCCCTTGTATCAGCTATTTTAAAACAAGTTGGGATCCTACAAAATTTTCATCATACAGACCATTTCACTTTTAAATGTGGGCTATAAGATGTTCATGTCCATTTTCTTCTCTTTCAGCTGTTCCCATTAGGGGTCAACACAACGGATCATCTGTTTCCATTTCTTCCTGTCCTCTGCATCTTGCTCTATCACACCAACCACCTGCATGTCCTCTATCACCACATCCATAAACCTCATCTTAGGCCTTCCTCTTTTACTCTTACCTGGCAGCTCCATCGTTGTCATTCTTTTCCCAATATACCCAGCATTTCTCCTCAGCACATGTCGAAACCAACGCAATCTCACCTCTCTGGCTTTGTCTCCAAATCGCCAACTGGAGCTGACCCTCATATACTTATTCCTAATCCTGCCATCCTCGTCACACCCATTGAAAATCTTAACATCTTTAACTGGCCACATCTAGCTCTGACTCTTGCCTTTTTGTCAATGCCACTGTCTCCGACCCATATAACATAGCTGGTCTTACTACCCTCTTGTAGACCTTCCCTTTCACTCTTACTGGTACCTATCTGTCACAAATCACTCCTGACCCTCTTCTCCACCCTGCCTGTACTCTCTTATTCTCCTCTCTTCCACACTCACTATTACTCTGAACTGTTGCTCCGAAGTACTTAAACTCATCCACTGTCGCCAGCTCTGCTCCTCTGCATCCTCACCATTCCTCCATCCTCCCTCTCATTCACACACACATATATTCTGTCTTAGTCCTGCTGACCTTCATTCCTCTCCTCTCTAGAGCATATCTTCACCTCTCCAGGGTCTCCTCAACCTGGTCCCTACTCACTACAGATCACAATGTCATCCTCAAACATCATAGTCCACGGGGCCTTCTGTCTAATCTTGTCTGTCAACCTGTCATTCACCACTGCAAATAAGAAAGGGCTCAGAGCTGATCCTTGATGTAATCCTACCTCCACCTTAAACACATCTGTCACTCCCACCGCAGACCTCACCACTGTCACATTACCCTTGTACATATCCTGTGCCACTCTTATATACTTTTCTGCGACTCCCAACTTCCTCATACAATACCAAAACTCCTCTCTAGGCACCCTATCATATGCTTTTTCTAAGTCCCCAAAGACACAATGCAACTCCACCTGGCCTTCTCTATATTTCTCCATCAGCACTCTCAGAGCAAACATTGCATCTGTAGTGCTCTTTCCCGGCATGAAACCATGCTGCTGATCACTAATCATCACCTCCCTTCTTAACCTAGCTTCTGCTACCCTTTCCCATAACTTCAAGCTGTGCCTGATCAATTTTATCCCTCTGTAGTTACTACAGCTCTGCACAATACCCTTATTCTTAAAGATAGGTACCAAAACACTTTTCAGGCATCCTCTGACTTTCCAAGATTTCATTAAACAGTCTGATTAAAAACTCCACTGCCATTTCTCCTAAGCACCTCCATGCTTCCACTGGTATGTCATTTGTGCCAACAGCTTTTCCATTCTTCATTCTCTTCATAGCTGTCCTTACTTCCTCCTTGCTAATCTGTTTCACTCCTGATTCACTATCTCCACATCATCCAACCTTCTCTCTCATTCTGTTCATTCATCAGCCCCTCAAAAGTACTCTTTCCATCTGCTCAACACACTCTCCTCGCTTGTGAGTACATTTCCTTCACTATCCCTTATCACCCTTACCTGCTGCACATCTTTCCCAGCTCGGTCCCTCTGTCTAGCCAATATGTACAGGTCCTTTTCTCCCTCTTTAGTGTCCAACCTTTCATACAACTCTCTATATGCCTTGTCCTTATCCTTCGCCACCTCTCTCTTTGCCATGCGCCTCATCTTTTTATACTCCTGTCTACTTTCTTCATCTCTTTGACAATCCCACTTCTTCACCAGCTTCTTCCTCTGTATACTCTCCTGCACTTCCTCATTCCACCACCAGGTCTCCTTGACCGTCTTTCTCTTTCCAGATATCACACCAAACACCTTTCTAGCTCTATCCCTTACCAACTCTGCTGTAGTTACCCAGCTGTTCGGTAAATCTTCACTGCCCCCCAGTGCCTGTTTTAACTCTTCCCTGAACTCCACCTCACAATCACCCTTTTTCAACTTCCACCATTTGATCATTGGCATTGCCCTCACACTTCTTCTCCTCTTCTTGATCACCAACGTCATCTTACTGACCACCATCCTATGCTGCCTAACTACACTTTCCCCTGTCTCCACTTTACAGTCTCCAATCTTCTTCAGACTGACCCTCCCTTCATAGGATATCATCCACCTGTGTCCATCTTCCTCCACTCTTGTATGTGTTATGTGCCTCCCTCTTCTTAAAACACATATTAACCATAGCCATGTCCATCCTTTTCACAAAATCCACCACCATCTGACCTTCTGCATTCCTGTCCTTAACACCATGCCTACCTATCAGTTCCTCATCCCCTCTGTTCCCTTCACCAACATGCTCATTGAAATCCATTCCAGTCACCAGTCTCTCACCCTTGGGTACACTCACCATCGCACACCTAACTTGTGGAGTATATGCACTAACAGCATTCATCATTATACCATCAATTTCCAGCTTGATAAACATCACTCTATCCAGCACTCTTTTCATTTCCAAAACACTCTTGGCATACTGTTCCTTCAGGATAACCCCTACCCCATACCCCATTTCTCCTGCCATCCACAGCATGATAGAACAATTTGAACCCATCTCCTATACACCTGGCCTTACTCCCCTTCCACCTGGTCTCTTGCACGCAAAATATATCAGCCTTCCTTCTCTCCATCCTATAGTTTCATAGGTTAGTACTAAGCTAACTGCCCTTGTGAGCCATTTTAAGCCTAGCCAATTATCCCTTGTGAGACTCAAACCCTGCACCTTGTGTTTGTAAGACAAACACCTTAACCATTAGGCCATCATCCCAACCCAAAAATGTCATCACTGCCAAGTCTTGAACCCAGGACCCTGTGCAGTAGAGTCACAGAAATGTACCACTTTGCCAAATTGCCTGTGTATCAGCTAGCTTTCTCCCTATACCAGTTATACTGCCAACATTCAAAGTTCCTACCCTCACTACTAAACTCCTAACCTTCCTCCTCTCTTCCTACCTTTGGGTATGCCTTCCCCCTCTTCTTCTCCTTTGGACAACAGTAGCCGGATTTCCACCACCACCCTGTTGGCTATAACAGTACTTGGTGGTGGTCATTGTTAATCTGGGCCTCAACCAATCCAGTATAGAAATCTGTATTGTTGTCTGCATATGTCATTTGGGAGAGGTTTTACACCGGATGCCCTTCCTGACATATTTGTCTGGGCTTGGGACTGGCACGAAGAAATGCACTGGCTTGTGCATCCCCAGTGGCTGGGTTATGTTCATGTCCATTTTGGCTAACAGAATTAATCTACTTATACCTAAACTAATGATCAAACTGGGTTTATTTTACATAGACAAGTACAAGGTAATATAATAAGAATACATACATTCATAAACTATGCAAATAAAAATTAAAAAAAAATAACTTTCTGTCATTAGTCTTGATTTAGATAAGGCTTTTGACTCTGTTAATTGGTCATACCTGTTTAAAAGACTTAGTGTATAATTTCTTACCTGAGCTAATTGCATTAATTTCTAAGTTATACAATAACTCGTGTGCTTATGTTAAAATAGGCTCTTTTCTAATTCCTTTAAATTACAAAAAGTAACAAAACAAGGCTGCCCATTATCACCTTTACTTTTTACATTAGCTTTATAACCCTTTGCTAATAGTATTGGATCCAATGAGAACATTAAAGGTATCAAAATAAATGAATATTTCCAACTAATGATTCACCTCCTTGCTGATGATATTTTACTAGCAATAGGAAATATAGAAAATTCATTAGAACATGTAATTAGTTCTGTGAGTCAGTTTGAAGAAATCTCAAACTTAAGATTTAATCATAATAAAATAAGTACATAATTAATAAAAAATTAAAAATTCTTACAAAAATATTGTAACTTCAATTGAAGTAGCAATCAAATAAAATACCTTGCTAAAACTATCATGTCTGATAGTAAACAAATGATACAAAAACTTTTCAACAGGTGGTTGATAAAATTTTAAGTTTAGTCACAAATTGGAACAAATTCTTATTTACCATAGAAGAATGATTAATGCTTATTAAGATGGTAATTCTCCCTAAAATGTTGTCTTACGATCTTTAGTACTATCTCCATCCAAAAAATTGCTGAAGTTAAATTATTCTACTTAATTTTTGAGCATCCTATTAAACCAAGAGTTTCCTTCGATTGGCACAGAAAAGGTTCAGATAATGATGGAATAGCATTCCCTGATATTCAATTGTTTACTACAGCAATTGTAAAAGTTATAGTGTTGTAGATAAATTAATCTAATGATTCAAAATGGAAACAAATGCATCAAAAAATATTATTAGTAAATAATATATCACAACCAGTAATAAACAAGAACTAAAGTGGTCCTAATAGTTTTATTTGGTTATTAAAAGACTTTTGCGTAAACGGAATTATACCCTCTTCTCAAATTTCCAATTTTAATAACATCTTTCCTCTTTCCAAAAGTTCACATATTTTAATCATTAAAGGCTTGATATGTTCTATGTTTTCAGTTGCAAATGCAAATGACTGCTTAGAAACTCTTAAATTCAAGAAAATTCAAGTATTGAAACAGCGAAGTAACTTAATTTATTGGCATCAATCCTTAAATGGTGCTGATATATACTGTTGGAAATTTAAGGTCCAAATACAATCAAGATTCTGAGAACTGGTTAATTTTACAAATATTTAGAGACTTTGTGAACACAGATTATAAGCAAGATATTTAACCTAGATACATTTTCCCCAAATTATTGCAGTACTGCGAAGGATCCACACTGCCTGCCCAAATGTTTTATTTTATGTATCTATCTCCTCATTACTGTGTGTTATTAACTGATAGCAGCTTTATTGATGATAGACATGCATTAAAGGCAAAATTACTACTGTATGTTGTGTTAGAAAATGTTTTGAGGTAAACCTTGCTTATTGAACACTGGTATGTTGAACTTGAACTGTTGCTCAGCACAAAAGCTGTTTACCAGCACAGAAGGACTGGAAAGAGGAACTATTGTAAGTGTGTGGGCTAACAGTTTTTTAAAGGGAAGCATGCAGAAGCACTAAAAAAAAAAATGGCACGATATAAATCTTGTTTACAACTTAGGAAATGATTTGCAATTTTTTTTTAAATATTCTATCAGTGCAAAACTGTCATGTCTTTCTGGAAGTCATTGTTTATACAAGACTATAAAATGCTAAGTAGCCAGCAATAGAATAGAACTCATCATCCAGATTGGATTTGATTGATTTGCTTTGATCAACACGAACTTTTAACTTGGACTGAGTATCTGGGTTTACCAGTGCCTGCAGTGTGTTGACTGAACAGATAGTTGCACTGATACTTTAGAGTCCCCCTATCAATAAGCAAAGATGACAATTTTAATGCTTGTACGTAAAAGATGATTATAATGATTTTAAAAAAATTGCTTAAACTTGGTGTCTTGTGTCACTTCTCAACAGTATTGCCCTCAGAACCTACAATGGATATAAAAAATGTACACACCCCTGTTAAAATTCCAGGTTTCTGTAATATAAAAAAAAAAGAGACCACAGTAAATCATTAAAAAACTTTTCCCTTTAGTGTAACCTATAACCTGTACAATTCAATTGAAAAACAAACAAATCTTTTAGGGGGAAAAATATAAAAAAATAAAAGAAGTACAATAAGCTGGTTGCATAAGTGTGCACACCCTTAAACTAATACTTTGTTGAAGCACCTTTTGATTAATTAAAGTATCCAGTCTTCTTGGGTAGGAGTCTATCAGCATTGCACATCTTGGCTTGGCAATATTTGCCCACTCTTCCTTGCAAAAGTGCTCCATTAGTCAGAGAAGTGATGGAGAATTCAGAATTTCTGCTGTTAATTAATTTTTTTAACAATCTAAAAAACGATTTTTAAAAGGGACAGTGCAAAAATATAAGGAAAAATAAAATATAAGGAAAACTAGGCTTTGTTTTAGTTTGCAGAATGTACCTGATTTTTCTTATATTGTGCTCTGTCCCTCAGCATGTACCAAAAAAGTCTGGGTGCTCAATGGTACTTCAGTGGCTGCACTTTCTGTTGGTATATGCTAGATTTACAGTGGGCATGCTGGTAAGGCTGTCCAGTCAGCTTGCTTATTTTTGAATAGTAATGAGCCTCTATTTTATAATTACACATAGAAATGAATGGAAAACAAATCTAAAACAAATCCTACGTTTAAGGACGACTTTTCTGTGACAGTGAAATGCCATCGATTAGCAGCCGTAATATAGCATGGATCAGAGGGATACAGCATCTTTTGACTTCTAATACCTTGGAAACTAAGCAACAAACCTCATGCAATTGTACATCAGCAATTTTGAACTTGCCAATGTTGTAGAACCGTGTGTTTGTCCCCCCCAAGAACTACCTTATAGCTCCACTACTTTCAAACAGCTGATCGTCTGTACTGTTGTTGGGGTGTGAAACAGGTATCCCTATATTAGGTGAGAGTCCTGTAATGCATTCTTTCCTGCCTGGGGTGCCTTATTAGCCCATTCATTACCTTGTGTGGTGAGAGTATGCGTTCTCTTAGCTTATATGCATGCACATTAGCCACACTTGCTCACAGTCTCATTCTCCACTGGTGCAACGTAGTGCTTCTGCTAGATGTCACACAAATGGCAAGCCAGATCCACATTCCTCAGCCAAGGTTGGGAACTTAACCCTGGGTGCTCTCTCCCATACTTCCCTGTCAACATTTACATGCACATGCTCCACTAACTGAGACAGGGTTGCCTGCTTCATAAACAGGGCTCTATCCCTGTATGCCACAGGGGTGGCTATGAATCTGCTGTAGTAACTTGGGTCTCTGATATCACAGGTTCATGCAAATTCAGAGGGGAAACATACAGAGACACTGTTATTGTAGGGTAAAAATTTCCACTAATTACACTGTAGACACATTTTCTTTTAGGCAGAAAGATTTGGGAGCTGCAACTTTTATCTGGAAAACTGCACATCACCAACAGAGACCTTCCTTTTAGTTAATATGTAAGCCATTTTATGGCATTTGCATTCAGACTGCTACTGGCAAAGATCTAATACATTTTATATGACATAAATATGCCAGATGGTTTAGAAACCCACAGGAGAGTGAAACAACATTTTTTTATCTGACTTAGCTGGTTATTGATGAGCTCTGCAGCATCAGGAAGTCTGATTTGGTTCCATTCTTTTGTGTGAACCCCTGTTGTGTAATATGAGATGAAACTTGGCATTTTCAGATGCTGAAAGTAACACCGAGTGAAAACATTTTCAATAAATTTGATAAGAGGGCCAGAAGGCTAGTGGCACAATTACTGTTTTGTGCAAATGAGGTACCATTTTCTGTAGTAAAACAAGATGTTCCTTCAGGCCATGTCATCTTTTCCACTGTGACTACATAAGCAAGTTTGTGATAAAAGCTTTACTGTACTTTTAAATAAACCCTTTTGTTCAGAGTATTGTTTTCTTTGTTTAAGTAAGCAGTAGGGTTGTCATGATAAAGAATAGTGAACTCCTGTAGCACCTGTAGATCTCATTTGCTTTGTAAATCTGGTAATCTGGAGGGCAGATTTATGAATCAGTTATGCTAGTTTTTAACCGGGTTTCAGTGACAGGATGTGAGGTTGATACAGGTAACAGCATCAAACTAAGAATTAGCTGAAGCTAGATTGTCATGCTTGAGGGATTGAGATGTATGATTTTCAGACCATTAGCACCGATGGAGTCACAATGCTTAGGGTTGATAATGATATCCTTTCACCGGGGACCTAGATTTGGATAAATATCACCCCAACAGTAAGTGTTTTAACAGGTAAGATAGTATAAAGGACAGCTGGATTTTAATCTTTTGACTCGAGTATTTTCTAGCATCTGTTACTGGAGTGATTGAAAGGAGTCAACTTACAGGAATTGTTTCATAATGTTGTGTGGTTGTATGATTCTTTGCAGCACAAATATGTCCAGTTTGGGTATTGAATTGAAACATTATGTGTTGGGGTTACCTCTGTACAGAGCGCATAGTCCATGCATTCAACCAAAGGGTTAGGAGAATCAGACAGAACTTGCTGTGACATGATATTTTGTGATCAGCTGATGCAGTTACAGCTTTTATTTGCTGCCCAAAGGTGGGCATATCCATAATGCTTATATACACCCAAGCTAGCAATGGCAGGAGTGGTGGCTTGGAGTGAGGGGGAGGAATGAACATGTGGATACATCCCAGTTTTTAAAGGTCCTTGCTGGGCTCACAGGATATGCCTATTGTCTAGAGAGCTGACCAGCGATGTTAGTTGGAGTGTATACTGCTTAAAGCTGGAGAAAATGCAGGTAGTAAAAGAATTGTCCTTTTGGCTAGAAGAATCCAGAGTTTACAAAAAGTCAGGTAAAATAGATGTGGGAGAGGAGAAGCAGACTGAAGATGTTGACCAGATTTAGTAGCGGTCCCATGGATATGACTGAAGTGTGAAAGGCAGGGCCAGTTAATTTTTTATGTTGCAAAATGGTTCAGTTGCCATCTTAACCAAGGAATCATAAGTGACTTACTTATGAATAGAACAATAAGAAATACCATATTTTCTTCAAGATAATTGAAACAGAAACTCCTCCTGTAGTAGATAATTTGTTTTTTCTTGAAGCTTAATATAGGAAAATATTCAGGCTGTCCATGTTTAGAGTGATGATTTGTTTCATGATTATGAAGATCAGTTTAGTGGTCTGGACTATTTGCTAATAATTTATCATATTAAGACAGATTATGCCATTTTGCCAATTGAGCTTGTTTCAAGGAAAGTTCTAGTAATTTGAGATAGCCGAACAAAATAGAGAGCATGGGTGGTGGTTTGACTAAAGACTGACCAGCTTTGTTTATGCAGGGATCTGCAAGACTTTAGTAAAGCTATAAGGAGAGAGGGTTATCTGCTTTCTCCTGCACATGGAGTACTGGCATGTCCGATGCAAATGACTTATTTCTGTAAGTTATGCTAATCATGGATTTTAGGCAAGTTATGCCTGACAAATAAAATACTATCCTATGTATATTTAGTATTCTTAAGGGAAAGTACATCTTTCCTAGATTAAAATTTGGTATTGTATCAGCACCTGAAGTGTTTCACTGAGCTATTGCATAGATAGCTGATGGAACATGCTTAGGTTTTATTAATTATTTAATTATTTTACATTTTTTTTTTACCAGGAAAGTCCGACTGGGCACAGGTCCATTTTCAGTGGAGGCCCAGGGAGAAAAGCTGCATGTTACAGACTTAACAAAGTTAACAAACATTTCAATGCTTTAGCATTCATGCATGTACATAGAGATTAAGTTATACAAGTTATAGAGAAATATAGTGACAATGATTACATGAATAACAAATCAACAAATTAATAGCAAGCAATTGATTGAGAAGACCAGTTAAGTAATGGTTTAATATATAGTACGAGATACAAGTTTGTTTAATGCAGTTAATGATAGATTTGTTATGAATCTGCATATTCTTATATGATGAATTGTAGTGATTTGAGGAAGGTTCTACCTCTGATTGCTACAGTAGTGTTATGGTTACTGAGGTCTCATATTTAACCATTCTATTAGTTAGCAGACTAGAACTGAATAATGTGGACTTTCATAAAAATACAAGACTAGCTTCTATTTTGGCTGTTGCTTGTACAAATTCCACAGATGTGGTCTGGAACAGCAAAACTGTATACTACTAAATATACCAACTTCTTTTGCACTAGTATGATCAGTCTTATAAAGGAACATTTTGTCAGGTGAATATACTGTGTCATGATGTAATTAAATTTGCAGTGAATTCTAGGTAGACAATTCATTAGAGGGGAATTATTTTGATTTTGGTTTCATTTTATAGCCCCAACTTTCTACAATGTACTCAGTTCTGTGTCACACATTATATAGTCTGTAAGGACAGAAAGGAATGGGCTAGCATCCATTCTGAAACAAAAGTGCCTTTCATGACTTCGGTGTTCTTTTGTGCTTTGTACCATGGAAATTCCAAAGGTCTCCAAAATGTTTAACTTCAGGGATGGTGCTTCACTGTCCTTGTTTATATGCAGTTTAAATGAAATGACTTGCCAGACTTCCTTCTCTTAGTCTCATCCAGTACTGAGTTTTAAGTTCACTTTAAAGGAGCGTTATAGGTTGAATAATAGTTGAAACTGTTTTGTGTTTGATACTAGAGCAATCTTGGAAGTCAGGCATAGACTTTATGTTCACCACTGTTGTATCCGACCCACTTAATTGTCCTTTTTGTTCATAACCTTAACTTTGACCACATGTGTCTACAGTACTGAGGAACACTTTGTGTATCACACTTGATTAGTAAAGGCATCACCTCGAGAGCAAAAGAAGTTATAAACCCTATACTCGGCACTTATCTGGCCCATAATTGAGTATAACCCCACCATTTGGTATGCACCGTACAGACCATCTTTAGCAATTAGAGAGAACTCAGAGATTTCTAAGAAAGAAGATCTAGGGGCTCCAGCACGTGTCTTACACAGACTGACTAAAGTCCTTGTCACTATACTCGGTATTGTATAGACTTCTTAGGGGAGACTGGTTTGAGCTTGTTAGCAAGCCTCGTCATGCACCGCAACTGCACTGTGTTTAACCCATTATGAGGTGTTCCACCTTCAATTTTCCCTTAGTAGCACCTGTGTGATCATCTAGTAGTACTCCTCTTAGACCTTCCACCCTTTACACCCTTAGCTCTCTCTGGCCTGTCTCCCTCAGACTCTGACAAATATGAATGGACAGTCTCCTATGGTTTCTCCTGCAAGTCTGGTTGATATGGGCATCCTGAGACAGTATAGCGACTGCCTCATGTACATAGCCAACCCTGTACTACTACCACCTAGGAATACAATTTTTGAGAGATGTAATTACATTATGAACCTAGAGTCTCTGCTGTCTTCCTCACAAGCCAGTATGTCTGCCACTGAGAAGGTTGTCAACACAAACACCACCCACTCCTACACAACACACACCAACAACAGAGGTCCTCAACAAAAGCATACCTAAACAAAAGAGACTTTCAAGGCAAAAACACATGCAAACTCCACAGCCCATCACACCACACATACTCCACACACCTGTGTCTCACAGCCACTAAGGCCTAAACATAAACCCAACATATTAGTCATAGGTGACTCCTTTGTGAGACACACAGATGTGCCCCTCACCAGGCTGGATAACAACAGGTAATGTTATGACTGTGATAGTCCATATTGGAGTGAAAGACTTGAGACATACCACCCTGGACTATATAGAGAGAGACATAACTGAGCTTGCTGAATGTGTCACAGGCAGGTATATTCCTTAAGCAGCATTCTACCTTCACCCAGAATGATGTCTCAATACAAACAGAAAATTATTGACTTTAATAATTGGCTTAGTTTCTGGTGTCATTCCAAGGGGATCCAGTACCTGACAGCCTGGGAAGACATGATCGACAGACCACAATGCTTTGCCAGAGATGGTCTGTATCTGTCTCCCTTGGGCTTCAGGCTTCTGGAAAAGACTCTTGCCACCCCCATAGTGCCCTTTTAGGCAATGCCATGAGGTCAAAACTAACATGAAAATTTCATCAAAATGCAAATTAAAGGTCATGCTGCTAAATGCTAGGCATCTAAATGTGAAACTGCACTCATTACAAGCATTCTTAACCCTGTACGATGTCAACATTTGTGCAGTCACAGAAACCTGGTTCAAAACTGCAGAGAGCAGCCCAGCCATACCACATTACTCATCCTATCATACATTCGGACCCCAAACTGTGGGCAGTAAAGCAAAAGGAGGTGAAGTTGCAATATATATTAAGGACTTCCACACCTCCAGGCTGGTCAAACAGTATGATGCACAGGAGACACTCCTGGTGCAATTAACTGTTGACAGAACCCCTGTTGAAATCATAGCCAGCTACAGGCCCCAACTTTGACTCAAGATGCCCACTCCACCTATCTGGACCTCTTCAATCTATCAAGTTTCAACCCTTTACCCTGATCCTGGGTGAGTTTAACTATCCAACCATAGACAGGAAGAAATACTCACAAAGTTACAAAGACATGCATCTGGAGCATTTTCTCCCCATGCCTCTGCTGAAAATTGGCTTTGTTCCAAGTAGGACATTCCTGGTTAACAAATGTTAAATAAAATAAATAATTAAAAATACTCGTGCCAGAACACAAATGCCCAGAGATTCCTTGATTTCATCAATGTAAATGCCTTGGACCAGCTGGTTGACACCCCCACAACAGGGGATAATATCTTTGATTTGGTGTTAACCAACATGAGTAACCACTGCAGCATCCCTATAGTGTCTTCCTCCCAGGTAAGATCCGACCACAAAGCGGTCACTTTTAAAGTCACTCCCCAGCTAGGGTCAAACAAAAACTTCTCCAAAGCTGATTACAACCTCCTGAGAGAAGGTATAAACAGCTTCACAGCCTTCTCACCCCTCCATAGGAACAAGCACATATGTCCAAACCTACACCAAAGTACAATACGAGCATTTATATACCTGCATGGAATCAGGAATACCAGACAGGACAAAATCCTCCTCCTCAATGAAGAGTAAACTTGTCTGGTGGACATCTGCAATAAATAAACTCTATAATAAAAGAAAAAAAAATTACTGTCCATGACCAACAAGGAGCAGGTGCCTAATTGGAAGCAGTCTCTCCTTAGCCTGAACAAACAAATAAGAGCACTAGTGAAATTCTTCAAAGCAAACTTTGAGTCCAAACTGGCCACAACTAATAAAGACAGTCATAAGGCCGTCTTCACATATGTCTGCACTCTCAAAGGAAACACTCAGATCTAGTGGTCAAGGACACCACATACACAAACAGCATAGATATATCCAACCTGCTGGCAGACAGGTTCATTGAAAACTTCACCCCTCTGCCCCCCATCAGGAAATCCAGGACATCCCTAGCACCTGCCCCTTCCCCTTATCTCCAGGTCATCACTTCCCCTCTCAATGCAAAAAATACAGCCTCCATGGGTCCTGATAACATCCCAGGCTGCATCGTACATGAACTCAGTCAGGAACTTGCAACACCTTTAGGTACCTATTCAACCAAAGCCTGAGTACTGGCTTCATCCCAGCCAAGTGGAGGACAGCCACTGTCATCCCTTTGCACAAAGCTGGAGTGTCCACCAATCCAGGAAATTATAGACCCATCAGCTTTACTAGCCTGATCTGCAAGGCCATGGAATGAATTATCATTGACCTAATTAACAAGGACATTGCCAACCTCCAAACACTCGATTCCACACTTTTTGGTTTCATCAAGGGGTGGTCATGCCTGTTAAATTTGGTTGACTTTTTTGAGACGGTCACCAAATATTTCTTTGAGACAGTCACGAAAGCCATGGATGAGGGGAAGATAGTGCACACCACCTACCTTGACCTGGCCAAAGCCTTCAATACTATTCCCCACTTAGTTACAATAGATACACTGTCTCAGCTAGGCATCAATCCATATGTTACCAGATGAGTAGCAACCTGGCTCACTAACAGAACCCACCTAGTCAAAATAAGGGAAGGCAGCTCAAGCAGTAGGTCCATAACTAGCAGTGTACCCCAGGGATCGGTCATGGGGCCTCTGTTGTTTGAGATGTACGTTCCTGAGGTGCAGGTCAAAACCAGTGAGCTGTGGCTGACCAAGTTTGCAGATGACTGTAAGCTGAGTGCTGTCATCAATTCCCCTAGGGATGTGGACATCCTCCAAGAGGGTCTCACCCAAACAAATGACTGGTGACAGAGAAATGGCCTAAAACTGAAAGCCAAAACATGCATCATCATCCCCTTTGGGGAAGAGTGATGTCCCCACAAATTATCACATTAATAACAAGGTCCTAAGCATGCAATCAGTCGTGTGGGACTTGGGCACCCTGGTTAAATGAAAACTGACTTTTGACCACCATATTGCCTCCATTGTATGGAAAGCTTTCTATGTGGCCCACCTCATTAGTAAGGGCATTTCATCCCAGGACAAAGAAATCATAACATCCATGTAGTCTTCCCTTATAAGACCCATTATTGAGTATAATGCCCCTTTTGGCATGTACCTCACAAAGCACATGCAGCAGCTGGAGAGACCAACCACAGAGGTTCCTCACCAGGAGAATCTAGGGCCTCAAACATCTACCCTACACAGGTAGGCTAAAAGTCCTGCCAATCTACTCAGTCTCATACAGAGTCCTCAGAGGTGACCTCTGTCTGGCATACAAAGCAATCTCAGACCCCACCGTGATGGGACTGCTGCATATCCATAAGTCAAGCTGCACTCGAGTAACCTGCATCCTCAACCTGGTCTGTGACATCAGTAGGACTGCTTGGCAGGACAGATTGTGTCCCAGAGACTCCCCATTCAGTGTAATAGACTCTCTCCCCACGTCAAACAAAGTATCCCATTAACCCTTACTCCCCTAGGATTCCACCCGTGTCCCTGCTGGATAGGGGCATTGAGTGTTGACTTGTCATTACATGGGCTAAATTCTTGGCTAGGCTTGTAAGGGCCTCAGGGCCAGTAGGCTAGTAACTTCCTAGGGTCCTATGATTTATGCCTGGCCTACAGAGAAAGCCAAGACACAGACCTAATGAACTTGCTGCATATCTGTAAATCAAACAGGATTAGGGCTACCCTTTCCAGGGACCTAAATATGGCCTGCAAGTTAAATAGGACATGCTAGAGGGACAGATTTATCTCCTAGTGACTGCTGCATCTTTGGAACAGGCTACCAATTCATGTGAAACAGAGCACCTCTATGACACTGTTCAAGAGGAACCTGGATGAGTGGATGGGGCACCATAAGTTCTTACCGGGGATAATGCCCAAAATCCTCCTGGACATGGACAGTCATCACTAAATACAATCTTTGGTATTGACTAGCATTTCTATGGTATTACATTGGGATGAAATGGCTTGGCTTAAAATGACCTCTGGGTCGATAGCCTAGTAATCTCCTATGATCCTGTAAGCTCTTAAGAGTGCATTTTTGCTGAGATTAGGCGTCATTGTTCTAGGTTGTACTTAATTATCTGGTTTCACAGCAAAATATTGTCCATCTGTGGATATTTTTGGGTACAAGATGAAAGTGTGGCACATTAGTTAATTGTTACTACTTCTGTATCTTTGTCCTTGTGCTGAGTCATCACTCCTTGCAGTATTGGATTCATTTCATTTTGTAATAGATCTTATTTAATTTTTCAGATGCATTGGTCCATTCTTCGGAATGGACATCTGATGCAGCCACTTACACTGGTTTTCAGAGAGACAGATGTGTTTTGTGCAGTAGGCATCTTCTTCTGTCAAGAATTTAAAAAAAAAAAAAAAAAAAAAAAAGGAAGCATTAATAAAAGTGTATCATTTGTTTGCTTTAGCATTCAGAATTTTGAGCTTCAGATGCATTTCCTGACAGGAAATCAGCAATGACATTTCATTATCTTGACCTTCATATCACTTTGTATCTAAGTATCTACACTGACACTAAGATATCAGTCTGTGATTAATTCAGAGGAAGAGAACCCTAAGACAGAGCTTTTAAAGTAGCAGTAATGCTTCAAAAATGTCTTAAAGTGGTCTTGCCACCACACAGACTAAAACGTCAGTTGTTTGCTTTATATATATATATATATATATATATATATATATATATATATATATATATATAGATATATTGGTTGATATTAAAAAACATCATAGAAACACTTATTATCGGTGTGGATAGGACCGTTTTTTTGCTAATTTTTCATAGAACAGTGACATCATCATCATCATCATCTTCTTTTGGCTGTTCCCGTTAGGGGTCGCCACAGCGGATCATCTGTTTCCATTTCTTCCTGTCCTCTGCATCTTGCTCTATCACATCAACCACCTGCATGTCCTCTCTCACCACATCCATAAACCTTATCTTAGGCCTTCCTCTTTTCTTGTTACCTGATAGCTTCATCCTTAGCATCTTTTTTCCAATATACTCAGCATCCCTCCTCAGCACATGTCCAAACCAATGTAATCTTGCATCTCTGGCTTTGTCTCCAAACCTTCCAACCTGGGCTGACCCTCTAATATACATATTCCAAATCTTGTCCACCCTCGTCACACCCAGTGCAAGTCTTAGCATCTTTAACTCTGCCACATCCAGCTCTAACTCCTGCCTTTTTGTCAATGCTTCTGTCTCCAACCTATATAACATAGCTGGTCTCACTACCCTCTTGTAGACCTTCCCTTTCATTCTTACTGGTACTAGTCTGTCACAAATCACTCCTGACACTCTTCTCAACCCACTCCATCCTGCCTGTACTCTCTTCTTCACCTCTCTTCCACACTCACCATTACTCTGAACTATTGATCCCAAGTATTTAAACTGATCCACCTTCGTCACCTCTACTCCTTGCATCCTCACCATTCCTCTATCCTCCCTATCATTCACACATATATTCTGTCTTAGTCCTGCTGACCTTCATTCCTCTTCATAAGACAATGACATTGCAGAGTTTTCTTTGGTTTACACAGTAATATGAGTATCAGGACAAACAACAGATCAGAGAACCATAGAAATCAGCAAAAGCTTGCACCAAACATTTAACACATTATACATTTGCAGATACAGAAGACTTAATGAGTGATTAAATGTAATGTGCATGAAGACACACTGCCTGGACATATGTAGTAGTAAAACAAAGTAACTGAAACACAGCATGATGAAGGTATAGTCAATTTTATTTATTTATTTATTTATTTATTTGCAGTTGGTTAACCAGGATAGTCCATTGGGCCAATAAGAACCTGTTTTCAATGGAGTCCTGGGGAGAAAAGCTCCAAAACAAAGGTTACAAAAATTATTACAGCAGCTTACAATTTCAAATTATTAGTAGGTTAAACACAAAGCTTTAAAACAGTGGTAACAAAAGATTGCAGCAGTTTACAATGTCCGTCATTTGTGGGTTGCAAACTAAATAAAGATTAAGCTGTTACAAAGTAACTTTTAGGTTTTATTTTGTAGAACAACCCATATTTAAGTAGGAGCAAAGAAAGAGTTTAGTTAAATTTTTTTTTTTTAGAAAAATAAAGCATTGTGGTAGTAACTACAGTTGACTTAATTATTTGGTGTCTGGTAATATATGAATAAGTTGAAGGTAGTAAGTGGAGAATAGGCTATGAGGGGTGGGAGCAGGAGCATTCCCAAGAGGATATTAGATGTGAGTGCAGTGATGTTTTAAAAGCTGGGAGGTAGGTGGTGATACGGATGGAGGGAGGAAGAGAGTTCCATAGTCATGCCAGGGCAAAGGACAGGAGGTTTTTTCCTGGAGAGTGAAGGGGTTTATACAGCTCAATTAGATTTTGGTTATTAGATCTTAGAATTCTTTGTGGCAGGTGCATTTTAAAGGTAGAGCTGAGAGAGGGACAGAGAGATGGATGAAAAATGTGTTTGTGAGCAAAAGTGAGCTGAATATAGGAGAGATAGTTGGGAAGCTCTAGCCAGTTGAGTTTGTGCAGAGATGTACAGTGATGGGTAGATGATTTGTTACTAGTGGCAAATTTGGCAATTTTATTATAACAGGAGGACAGTTTAGTTTTGAGAGATGATTGTAGGTTTGTTAGGAGAGGGGCACCATAAAGAAGGGAAGGGATGAGAAATGTAGTAGCAAGAGTGAGTTTAGTAGATGTAGTGAGGAATCGATTGTGTCGGTAGAGCATGCCAAGTTTTTGGTGTTTTTTTTTATGTTTAGTTGTAGGTGGCTATTGAATTTAAGCTGATTATCTATTTGGACTCCTAGTAGTTTCGTTTCTGATACTAGTTCAAGAGGTGTGTTATTCTGGTTAGTGATGGAGAATAGTTTTCTATCGATGTTGTTTGTTATTGAGGGGGTAAATACCATAAGTTTGTTTTTTGATGCATTTAGTGCTAGATGATTGCCCTTCATCCACTGTTCCGTAGTAGAGAAGGCATCTTGAGTCAGTTTTAGGAGAGCAGGGATGGATGTGGCTGCACAGATAATTGTAGAGTCATCTGCATATTGAATAAGTTTAGCATGAGGAATTGAGTGGAAGAAATCATTAATGAATCTATTGAAGAGGAGAGGACCCAAAATGGATCCTTGGGGGACACCAGTGGGTGTGTTAAGGAAAGAGGAGGTGGCGTTTTTCCACTTGACAGCTTGTTGCCTATTAGAGAGATAGCTGGTGAACCATTTGAGAGAGGAAGGGGATAGGTTTAGTTTAGATAGTTTAGTTAGGAGAAGGTTGTGAGAGATAGTGTCAAAGGCCTTAGAGAGGTCAAGAAAGAGAGTAGATACAGTAGAACCAGAATCTCTGGCTTTATTAACGGTTTCCAGGAAGGATAGGAGGGCAGTCATGGTGCTGTGACTGGGTCTGAATCCATGTTGTGTGGAAGTTAGCAAGTTATTATCTAAGAGATAGGGAAGAAGTTGAAGATGGATACATTTCTCTAGGAGTTTTGATATGGGAGAGAGGATGGTGATAGGACAAAAGTTAGTAATATTGTAATTATTGCCTCCTTTGTGTAGGGGAATGATAAAAGCCTTTTTCCAGAGTGTCGTTACAAGGCCTTCTTGGATAGAGCGATTGATAAGGATGCTGATGGGGAAGGCAATGGCTTCAGCTGCTATGGTGAGGAAGGATGAGAAAATGTTACTGGGGGCATTGGTGCATGGTTTAAGCCTTTGCAGGAGTTTTCTTATGGTAGAAGTAGGAATGGGTTTTAGGGAGAATGGTGGGAGTTGAGAGACTGGGGATGAAGGGGGTGATAAGTGGGGGAATGTAGAAGTAGGAGGTGAGGGATGATTGGAGAAGGATGAGGTTAGTTTGGTGAATAAAGTCTGTGAAGAAAGTATTGAATTGGGTAGCCAGATCTATATGTTGTGCATTAGGGTCTGGGCTAGGGTTATCAGTGGAGCCAGGTTTTAGGAGGGTAGTGATGCCTTTCCAAAATTTTTGAGGGTTGGTTTTGTGATTGTTTTGGAGTAGTGAGAACTAATTCTGTCTATCTACTGTGATAAGCATTTTAACGGTATTGCGAAGTGTTTTGAATTCATTTAGGGTGGTGGAAGTTTTGTTTCTTTGGTAACGTGTCCAGGTTTTGTTTCTGAGTCGCATTGCAGTGAGTATATTTCTTGTTAGCCAGGGAGCGGTATTGTTTCTTATTCTTTTGATTTTTATGGGGGCAAAACTATCTAGCACGTTTAGGAAGGTTGTATTGAAGTGTACAACTGCATTATCTAGGGGTAGAGTTTTTAGCGAGTTCCAATTAATTGATTTTAGGGTTTCTGAGAAGGATATTGGGTTGAATTTTGCTAGGTAGTGAGTGGTGATGTACTTATGAGTTACTTGTAATGGAGATGGAAGGCATCTGGTAAAGATGGGGAGGTGGTCACTGAGGGAATCAGGAAGAGTTCCACTATCAGAGTAGTACTGGGGGTGAGAGACTAAGATCCAGTCTAGGATACTGCCACTGGAGCAGTCTTTAGAGGGTCTGGTAGTGAGGTTGATGAGTTGAGAGTACTTGGATAGGTTGATGTTTAGGGGGTGAGTAGGGGAGTGAATGGAAGGCCAATTAATATTTGTGTCTCCCATGATAATGGTTTCATTGCTGATATTGGTTGACAGCCAGGATAGAATATCCTCAGGTACTGATGTATTGTCTCCAGGGGGGATGTAAAGTGAGGCTATGCAGATGTGTTTGTGATTATTTAACTGAAATAGGGCTAGTACTAATTCTGCATTGGAGAATTGAGGAATGGGTTTGTTATAGGGAGTAATGGATAGGGTGGATGAGTAGAGTATAGCTACCCCACCACCCCTTTTGTGAGCCCTGTCTTTTCTTATGATAGACTAGTTTGGAGTAATGGATAGGGTGGATGAGTAGAGTACAGCTACCCCTCCACTCTTTTTGTGAGCCCTATCTTTTCTTATGATAGAGTAGTTTGGTGGAACTATTTCAGCATCTTTTATATGAGGTTTTAACCAGGTTTCAGAAATAGCTAAGATGTCAGGTGTATTGTGGAGAACAGGAACAAACAAGAGCCAGCAAACAGTTCCCAAAGCTTTATTGAAATAAATATAGTGTCAAAGACACTAACACTCTCTTGACCAAAATTGTGACAAAAACATGCCTCAAACTAGTTTCGGTAAGATACCTTCTTCAGTGAGGAAAAATAACTATCACAATTCCATTAGACAGACTCCATATTTATATAGTTGTTTAACCAATAAACAAATGGCTAACAATCAACTGAAAATTTGTAGTCATACAAATCATTATTTAAAGACATGCACTACCATGAAACCTATGTTATAGATAGAAATACATAGATGATACAGGTTTTGTAGGCATGTTGAGGCTTTGATAAAGCAATATTATGCTGTTAAATTTGAAGGGAGGTGTGAGGAGATGGATTATAGGGGGAGGGAGTAGGAAGAAGAATGTGATGAGGGGGGAGGGGTGTAATTGGTAGGGAGGAAGTAGGAGTGGTTAGTAGAGTATAAGAGTAGATGCACTGGGGGTGGGTGAGATTTGGGGGTAGGGTAGGGGAGCGGAGTGAGCCCGCAGGGTGAACGGAGCAGGAAGAAACAAGAGAAGGAAGATGCAGCCAGAAAAACAATCAGTAAAATGCAGAGTATGCAAGGTTAGTAAAGTTGTGAGTGGGTAAAGAGTTTAGTCAAGGAGGAGTAAACATAGGGAATAAAGTAATTGAAACACAGCATGCTGAAAGTATAGTCAATGAGGAGTAAACATAGGGAATAAAGTAACTGAAACACAGCATGCTGAAAGTATAGTCCAGGAGGAGTAAACATAGGGAATAAAGTAACTGAAACACAGCATGCTGAAAGTATAGTCAATGAGGAGTAAACATAGGGAATAAAGTATCTGAAACACAGCATGCTGAAAGTATAGTCAGTGAGTAAAAGTAGGGAATAAAGTAACTGAAACAGCATGCTGAAAGTATAGTCAATGAGGAGTAAACATAGGGAATAACAAAGTAACTGAAACACAGCATGCTGAAGGTATAGTCAATGAGGAGTAAACATAGGGAATAAAGTAACTGAAACACAGCATGCTGAAAGTATAGTCAATGAGGAGTAAACGTAGGGAATACAATACCATGATGCCTGCATTAGTAGATGGGGGATACCTCCCAACACCAATCACCAGTATACTGCTTTAAAAAAAAATATTAAAAATGCAAATTCCTATTTTCTGTGCCCCTATTTATAGTCATTCCTATTGGCAAAATCTATTTTCTCCATTCCTGTGTTGCCTCAGTTCTCAAACTATTTTCTGCTGCTTTGTGCATATTATGTTCTTCAATGAGGAGTAAACATAGGGAATAACAAAGTAACTGAAACACAGCATGCTGAAGGTATAGTCAATGAGGAGTAAACATAGGGAATAAAGTAACTGAAACGCAGCATGCTGAAAGTATAGTCAAGGAGGAGTAAACGTAGGGAATAAAATAACTGAAACACAGCATGCTGAAAGTATAGTCAATGAGGAGTAAACGTAGGGAATAAAGTAACTGAAACACAGCATGCTGAAAGTATAGTCAATGAGGAGTAAACGTAGGGAATAAAGTATCTGAAACACAGCATGCTGAAAGTATAGTCAGTGAGTAAAAGTAGGGAATAAAGTAACTGAAACACAGCATGCTGAAAGTATAGTCAATGAGGAGTAAACGTAGGGAATAACAAAGTAACTGAAACACAGCATGCTGAAAGTATAGTCAATGAGGAGTAAACATAGGGAATAAAGTAACTGAAACACAGCATGCTGAAAGTATAGTCAATGAGGAGTAAACGTAGGGAATACAATACCATGATGCCTGCATTAGTAGATGGGGGATACCTCCCAACACCAATCACCAGTATACTGCTTTAAAAAAAAAAGATTAAAAATGCAAATTCCTATTTTCTGTGCCCCTATTTATAGTCATTCCTACTGGCAAAATCTATTTTCTCCATTCCTGTGTTGCCTCAGTTCTCAAACTATTTTCTGCTGCTTTGTGCATATTATGTTCTTCAATGAGGAGTAAACATAGGGAATAACAAAGTAACTGAAACACAGCATGCTGAAGGTATAGTCAATGAGGAGTAAACATAGGGAATAAAGTAACTGAAACACAGCATGCTGAAAGTATAGTCAATGAGGAGTAAACGTAGGGAATACAATACCATGATGCCTGCATTAGTAGATGGGGGATACCTCCCAACACCAATCACCAGTATACTGCTTTAAAAAAAAAATATTAAAAATGCAAATTCCTATTTTCTGTGCACCTATTTATAGTCATTCCAACTGGCAAAATCTGTTTTCTCCATTCCTGTGTTGGCTCAGTTATCAAACTATTTTCTGCTGCTTTGCATATTATGTTCTGTATGACAGTCACTGTTCTCCTTAAGTGCCTGCATCCAAAATCCTACTGTCTCCTTATTTCGTGCCCCCCCCCCCCAATTCAACATAATTTTTTTTCCATTTTGATTTGTATTGTTATCTTTATCATTTTTGGCATCTTTATTTGTTATTTTTTATTTCTATGAGAACCACAGCGTTCTTCCATTGCACATTTATGTGTGCATCATACAGAACATCTGTGCAGGTACTAATTGCCACGGAAATACTGTTATTGTCAGTTTTGCTTTCCTGCAGGTACTGTACCTGTACAAAGGAGTGTTGTGAGCTTCAGGGCATTTACATTCTGAGAAACAGGTTTCCTGGATGCTTGCTTTCCAGGGGCAAGCGTTATGCATACCGATCATTCCATCTTTGTGCTTCCTGTATTTTTTCTGCAGGGAATCTGTATTCACCATTTTTACTAGATCCTACAGAGATATTTTACAATCCTCCCTTTTTTCAAGGCATCATTGAAGGTGTGCAAATTAGCATTGAGTATTAGAAATGTTTCAACATGTTGGCTCAGAAATGCATGATGGCATGTAGGTTTTTATTAACCTAGTGAAACAAAAACTCTAAGTGCCTATAAACAAAAGGGTTTTGGCTTTATTATACACTGCAGCATTCTGGGAGGTACTGAAGCATGAATTTGAGGAACACCGTGCTCTACTTTGCAAGCATTTCTTTTCAGATGTAACTTGTATATTTCCTTCTGTATGCAGTCTTGATACTAACTTGCAGATTAAGATGCAACTTCATTATGTGCTTTGATTTAATACAGAACTGACATGTACTGCAATGTGCTTTTTAATAAAAATGCATGTTTTAGTCAAGCCTTTAACTAGAAACTGAACATTTTTCAGTCAGGATAACCCAGAAAATACAATCAAAGTTAGCCTGGTAGATTACTTCCCAAAATGGATATCATGTCACATGTAACTGTATGTCCAAGTAAGGAAACTGGGTTTGTATCACAAAATAGAACCAGAACCCTGCAAGTCTGATAAAATTAACATACTCTTTTCAAATATTCTTCACCAAATCATAGTTTGCCGCATTGTCTGATGAATGACATATGGAATGCAGTTGCATAACCCAGATCTATGGTTCTTTAGCTGTAAACTTTATTTGCTCACTGGTTAACTGGGTTAGTCCAAATGAGCCATATGCAACCATGATTTGGACCATAGGCAAACTGGGAGATATTTTTAGATGTAAGCAAGACAACACAATAAAAACAGCAGTAATTACAGAATAAGTAAATCAGAGACTAAACTGATGGCTTTGATTGCACATGTGTAGAGTAGTATGTAAATACTTGTGAAACTAAGTATGGAATACTTAAAGTATAACATTTAACTATGTTCAGACTATTCAAAACATTTAAGGTCTGGCTTTGCACATGAAAAACATCCATATCTTTGTTGAAGTCATAGAAACTGTTGCCATTCCTTTCACAAGATTTCAGGTGTTTAGTACAAAACTGTATTGTAGGGCGGCCACGGTGGTGTAGCAGTTAGCGTTGCCGCCTCACAGCAAGAGGTTCTCCGGTTCGATTTTCGGCTGGGGTGCCTTCTGTGTGGAGTCTGCATATCCTCCCTGTGGTCGCGTGGGCTTGCTCCCACATCCCAAAGACATGCTATAGATGGATTGGACACACTAAATTGGCTTTAGGCATGAGTGCGTGTGTGTGTGTGTGTGTGCCTTCTGTGGAAGGTTGGGCACTGGGCTGGCAACTCCACACCGTAAAACTCCACTGCCAATCATGAGCGGACAGGTGATCCGCTGTGGCGACCCCTAACCAGGAAAAGCCAAAAGAAGAAGTAGTACAAATCTGTATTGTCTAAGCTGCAGGTAGCACTTGGCCTTGGTTTAGAGGTAGCTCTGTTTGCTTGTGAGTATAAGCCAAGTTATTCAACAAGCCCATGGTAGAAGAAAGGATATGAATCAGGAAATGTAGTTCATAGACTGAAGAGGAAATATCTAGAGTAGCTCAGTCTTTAATTGGTTTAAACTTGCTTTATTTGCTTGATGTCATTTAAGGTATTGATGTGTTCCTGGAGGATGAAAGGAGAAAGAATGATAGTCCTTATTCTGCCAAACAATAAATATGCCTTTTCTAAGAGCCATTTGAGCTTGTTGAGTGAGAAAGAGTGACTCTCTGCAGCAGAGGTTTAATTGGTTTTGCGTGAAGACTGGTGTAGGAATACTGTCTTGCTGCTGTCCTGGATTCACTTGGAGTCTAGGAAGTCAGATGGGCAGCTGTGAGATAGACTTGAATGACCAATGGCCAGCTGCCGTACCTCTGAGGTAGAATGATAAGTTGACCTACTGCATTATCCTTTCTTCTGGCATCAGGAAACATTACAGTGTTGTCTGTAAATGCTGCTAAGAAGCAGACACCCTTCTTGCACTGGACACATGCATGTGTGCAGAAAGACATTGCATGACGGCTCCCACAGGAGTGTTAATAAAAGGCATAATGTTAAAACACAGCTGGCTGCAGAGCCATGGACCCAGCATGTACTTGCTCCCCATACCAGCATGGAGATGACCCAAGCCCCAGTAACCTAGAAGCTTTTTTTTCACTCAAGCAACTAGATAAAGGGTCATGTTTCTCCTGTTAGTGTTTTATATTACCTTTTGTCTCAGTTTTTTTTCTTTACTGACATAGGTAACTTTTATTGTTTTTGTTTATTACATGTTATTTTTTTTATTTCTAATATGTCTAATTGTTTGTTAGTTCATTGTCTGTTTTAAATGTTTTTTATGATGTTATTATTGGAGTTCTGCTCTCCAGCTATCCTCTAAAAAGATATATTTTTTTTGCCCAGTCAGACTTTCCCAGTAAGTGAAATATCACCCACCCCACCAAACACATGCCCTGTGACTGGTTTGGAACATGGACGAGCAAGCAGAGGGACCAGAGGTCAGTGAAGTCATGAAGTCTGCATTGTGGGAGAAACTGAGTATCGGCTCTAATTATATCCAGAGATCTAAAATCAAAAGCACTCTTTGGGTCCTGTGGTGGCATCAGTTCTTTCTGCCAATTAATATTTGCAAACTTCTCACTGAAGATCCTGCACTCTGAGGCTCCTTTGCATGTGCTGATGTCACACTTGACAAGATGAGCATCTCAAACCTTTGGGCATCAGTCATTTAGCTGATCAAGAACCATTATTTATTTTTTTCTTATTGAACAGTTCAGTTCATGACCTTTGCAATCATCTGTAAAAGCTGACCAAGAGTCCTTGCAACTGCCAAATTGTCAGTCATGACCTGCAGTGTTATGCCTGTATTGGCTTGAGGAGGAGCACTATATCAGGCACCTCTTGAAGTGTGCATGAGGTTCAAAATGCCAGCAGCAGATAGCATGTATTACTAGATATTGTGATGTGTCTTCATTTAATGCCAAGGACAGATTCAGTATCCACTTTAACCAGTTCTTCATAACATTCTGCTGCACCAGATAACAGCATTGGTTGTTCTACCTTCCACGACACCGACATAAGCTATAACTCAATTACATTGATTAGTAAAAGTATATGCATCTGATACTTTGTTAAAGCAGCTGTTAGTTCAGAACTAGCACATTCTGGCTGAAGCTATGTTATTGAAACAATATGTTCTGGCACTGCATGTTTGTTGAAACGCCTGTTAAATTTAGTATCAGGCTGCAAAGGTTATAACCAGAAATGGTGACTAATGATCTCTATGTACTCACAACTGAAACATTGCATGGCTACCTAAAACAGATTAAAGAAGATAAAAGCTTGTCAGTCATTTTAACTGATCGTGAAATACAAGCCTGCAGGAAAAAAGTAGGTTGTGTTACTAGCCAGACTGTAGCAGTCTGTTTACAAACTTTTTTGCCATACTAAGCAGCTCTGTGGTACAAAGGGATGCAGCCATAACTACAGAACATTAACCCAGGTCCAAATAGTGAATCTTTCCTGTGGAGCTGGCCAAGGGGAGCGGAGTGAGTAGCCAGTGTTAGCTTGCCTATTCCAGGTGTGGACTGAATGGAGATTTAGGCCATTTTTGCAGCTTCCATCATGTGGAAACCAGATATTGTAGCAGCAAAGGTGGTTGAAGAACAGGTGTTCAGCCTCCTATGTTGTGTGGATGCACTGCAGTTGGAGGCATGGTATGGAGGTATGCACTCTAGATCCGCCATTTCAAATACCTGATTCAGCACTGCACAGTTCATCTGCAAGATGACAGAGTTGGGGCATAAAGTTAAAACTAAATCAGCTGAAGACAATGGCTTGCTTCTTTTCCCAAAGACACCTTCAATGCCAGGAAAAGTAGAGGTATCTAAAAGGCAAACTGTTCCTGGAAAATGAAGGACCCCACAAGGGTGATGTGTGCTAGCATAGTTTGGAGGTAAAAAAAGAAAGAAGATCCTTCGGGGTGGCAGAAGCTTGATAGTTAAAGGCTTAAAAGGAACAAAAACAGTGTAGGAAAAAGTGCTAGCAATAGCTTTAAGTCTGATATTGATGTTTTTGCTATCACAAAGCTCAACACAGTGCACAAAATTCTGAAAGAAAATTGTGCATTTTCAGAATTATCAATAGAGGTTATATTTATATTTGCACTGTAACTCTCAGGGCTCATAATTTAATAATGCAAGAAGCCAAACTTTCCAGTTTCCTGACTTTCCAACTCAGGTGGCACAACACAGGAAGGCTTTTGCAACTATATAAAGGATGCTTTGGAGAAGTCATAGCATTACATTTCAGTGTTACACACAAAAATTAGGGTCAATCACAAAGGTAGATGTTCTCCGTGTTTCACTGTTGCAGTCCTCACCTGTGGGTTATCACTGTTGCAATCATCACCTGTGGGTTATCCCTCCTGTGATAGCCCTCGGCCGGCCCGAATACCAGAGTCACTGTTTTTATGCGCCTGCTGCTGTCACTTGTAGTCTGACATCAGGTCATCAGTACTATACAGCAAGGCAGCTGACATCATTACATCACTCTGTCTTGCCATGGAGGCCGTAGCAGAAGTTGTTCACATGAGTGTTGGTCGGTCGCTACCAGAAGTCAAATTTCAGCAGAAAATGTCTAAAGCTAAGTACCCCATCGGGGACCCTTTTTTCTTATTCTAACCGATGTCTGAAAAAGTTAACAATTGTCTTGCTTGTGGAAAGCAGATCCCACACTGAGACTTTCATATTTGCTGCACCACTCGTTTAGGCCCAGACCACGATGTCCCTCGTTGCCGGGGCTGTGCCTTCTTTAATGCGAGAACCATTCACTGTAGAATTTTTGTAGACAATTATTTTCGTATTCCATCTTCAAATTCAGATATGGCATCCATCAGCCAACAATCCGCCGAGATTCTGAAAAAACGTAAAGATAGAGACAGGCCACTTATGGCTAAGCCTTCCAAAGATGCTACCGCTAAACAAGTCATCAGTTCTCCTTAATTCAGTGAGGAGCTTTTGCAGCCCCTGATGCCCAACTCGCTTTCTACACAGGCCTCTGCCAAGACCCTTTCAGAGTCCAGTATGCAGCAGAAATCCACTTCATCTACTGAGCCTTTGGCTGTCTCGGCCATGGTTGGGTACAGACGCAGGCACCAGCTTCTGAGGAGGCCGTTCGCACTACCGATTCTAGACAAAAACTGACATCTTCTCTTCTGACTACCATTTCTCAGAGACCGATGGATTCCCTCAGCCCTCAAAGCCAGGCCACTCCTAGGAAATCTGTTTCTAACCACCATCTTGCTACTGTTCCCCCACCCCAAGCTCGAATGCTTAAAATGGCAGAGGATCTCATCTCCCTTAACCGAGTTACTCAAGCCCCCACTCCTAAAAGGAAAAGGCATCCTTCTCCACAAATTATGACAGACCAAGAGTCTGAGAAATCTGATTATTCTGCCTTTGAAGCAAAACAACAGCCCTTAACTGTTTATGAGGATTCAGATGCAGAGGAATCCATCCCCTCTGTCTCCCCTCCAGAGGACTTCTCCTTTGGGGAAACCCTTCACTCTGTAACGGAACATTTTCAATGTAAATTTTCAATGTGAATCTCAAGACTATCCACAGTCAAAGAAACGAATTAGAGAGTTTCTGGACCTGCCCCAGCACAGACCGCTGGCCATCCCACCTATTCTAGAAGTGGCGGATGATGTTTTCCTTGAATCCAGTTTAGGCCCTGATGTCCTCCCTCCTGCTCCAGCAAAACCTGACAGGTACTACAGAGTACCGGATTCTCACAAATACCTGTACAGGAACCCTGCTGCAAACTCTGAGGTCATTGCACAGGGACCCAAAGAGCTAAGACTAGTTCTGCTGAGAATTCTCTTTTCTGACAAAGCCTCCAGAGCTCTGGACAGATGGGGTAAGAAAGTATACACCTCTGCAACCTTAGCTATCAGAGCACTCAATTGTCAGTTCCATATGTTAAAATATCAACAACACACTTTGGAACAATTAAAACAGAACATTGCTACCTCTCCTGATGATGTCAACTCCAAAGAGCTGGCAGAATTACTACACTCTGCTGGTCAAGTGACCACGCACTCTTTACAATGTGGATATGACAGCCTAGAAGCCTCTAGCAGGGCAGCAGTGACAGGATCTGTTATTAGAAGACTTGCATGGCTGAGGGAACAACCTCTATCTGATCATGTCAACTCTAGACTTATAGATGCACCCCTAGATAAGGAACGCCTGTCTGGGGAAAAGGCAGAAGAGGTGCTTAAAAAGATGGAAGACAAAGCAAAATCTATGCAAACAGTAAAAGATTTCTTTCAAGTTCAACTTCCCAGATTCCACAGAAACTTCCCCTCTAAGCACTGTGCCTTCCCTGCACCCAGCATACAGGGCCAAAGCAAGCCCCGCAGGGACAGAATATCCAGGCCCCTATCCCAGGGCCAGAAAAGAAGCAAACAATGGACCACTTCCACCTCTAAGGCAGGGAGTTCTAAGCCAGGCTTCTGTGGTAAGTACTCACAATGACTCTCCCTCCCTCCTCTACCCTACTTTCACTCATCTAAAACTAGGAGGAAGGCTCATCCTCTTCAAGGACAACTGGGTCTCTATAACCAAGGACCAATGGGTATTAAAAATTGTTTCTCAGGGATACAGATTCTCCTTCAGTGAACTCCTAATTCCAAGAGGGTACCCAGACCTACCCCCAAACCAGTGGGCAGAGGCATTAAAAGAGGTAAAAACACTAATTCCCAGGGGGCAGTAGAATCTGTCCCTCTGGATCAAACAGGAAACAGTTTTTACACCAGACTATTCCTTGTACCCAGAAAAGAGGGCACTTGGTTGCCACATCCTGGATCTATCCAAACTGAACACCTCCTTGGTGGTCCCCAGAGTCAAAATGCTAACCTTGCAGCAGCTCCTGCCTATGCTCTCACCAAATTCCTGGCTGGTGACATTAGACCTAAAAGATGCCTACCTTGCATACCCATCATGGAATCGTGCAGAAAACTCCTGCACTTCAGAGCAGGCAATCAGCAATCAGCACTTTCAGTTCTCTGCACTGCCCTCTGACTTATCTACTGCTCCTATAGTATTTAGCAAATGCTTTGCCCTGGCCATAGCATTCTGCAGACAGAGAAATATACAGATTCACCCTTACCTGGAGGACTGCCTCATTCAAGTGAACAGCAAAGAAAAGTTGCTCCAGGATCTTCTCTTTGTCAAAAAAACTCCTAACTTCCCTGGAGTTCACTATCAATGAGAAAAAATCAAAGCAAAACCCCACCAAGAAAATTGTTTCCTTGGGAGCTGTGCTAGACACAGCAACCCATATGGCTTTCCTATCCCCAGAAAAGCAGAGCTTCCTGCTTCTATACTTCACCCAGCTGACTTCCAGAAGTCACCTTACTGCGAGGAAGTTCCTGTAAGCCCTGGGATACATGGCATCTTGCATCCTTCTCATCCCTCTAGCCCAGCTTCACATGAGAAAGCTTCAGTGGTACTTAAAGAAACTTTGGTGTCAGCACTCTCAGTCCCTAGAGACCACTCTCCCACTGATCCCTTGCATAAGGGATGAATTTCTCTGGTGGGCAGAGGCCTGTGCCATGAACAAGGGTCTTCCCTTCATCCTCCGCCCTTCCGGCCAGATCATCAACACCAATGCCTCAGACATAGCTTGGGGCACTCACCTAGCAGGCAGGTATACCCAAGGCCTTTGTAATGCCCAGCAGCTTCACTTGCGCATCAACCAAGAAGAAATGATGGCAGTGCAAAATGCTCTGACTTCCTTCCAACCCCTTCTCAGGCCAGGGGTCCTCCTTATAAAAACAGAAAACACTTCAGTAATGTGGTACCTCAGCAAGCAGGGGGGCACCCAATCTTACCCACTGTGCAGGTTAGCCATGAGTCTGTGACTCACAGCCACCTCCAAGGGGCTACACCTGATTGCCCTGTACTTACCAGGATCAACAACACACTGGCAGACCACCTAAGCAGAAGATTACTGGACCCCCATGAATGGCACCTCCACAGAGAAATCTTTCTGCAAATCACCCAGGAGTGGGGCACCTCAGAGGTGGACCTCTTTGCCTCACACCTCAATCACCAGCTGCACAAGTTTTGTGCCAGGGAGTATCACCTCCTAGCATGGAAGGTGGATGCCTTGACCTTCCCCTGGAGTTCCCTCTTTGTGTACGCATGCCCTCCTCTACCCCTTATTCCCAAGGTTCTGATCAAAATAAGAGAGGAGAGACCAAAGGCCATCCTCATTGCTCCAGTTTGGCCCAGACAGTATTGGTACCCCTTACTACTCAGTCTGACCTCACAGCCACCAAAGCTGCTTCACCTAAGGTCCAGACCTCTTGACCCAGGTGAGAGAGAAGGTACTGCACCCAGACCTACAGACTCTAAAACTTTCGGCATGGCAAACAGCAAACAGGTCCTGGACATTATCACAGAGGCCAGAAGGCCCAGCACAAGAAAATCTTATGCAGGAAAAGGGAAAAGATTCTGCTCCTGAAAACAATCTAAAGAGGGAAGACCCTCCCAACCTTCCATCCATCTCATCCCGGATTACTTAGCAGAGATGTTCAATAGTGGCCTCTCCTTCTCCTCTGTTAAAATTCATGCCTCGGCCATCTCTGCCCATTATGATTCAGACCCACCCCTCTTCTCTCATCCTTTGATTAAGCAATTCCTCAAAGGGGCTTCTAATATCAGGCCTCCCACAAAACCTCGTACTCCACCCTGGGACCTGAATTGTGTGTTAGAGAAACTAACCTTACCTCCTTTCGAACCTGCTGCTTCCAACAGAATTGAAATACCTCTCCTGGAAGACTGCCTTCCTAATAGCTATCACCTCAGCCAGAAGGGTCTCAGAATTTCAACCTGTCATGGCTGTTGAGCCCTTAATAATTTTCCATGCAGACAGAGTCTCCCTGAGGCCTAATCCCTCCTTTAAGCCCAAGGTGGTATATGATGTGACCCTTAACCAGGCCATACACCTTCCCACCTTCTTTCCCAACCCTCAAAACAAGGAGGAAAGAATTCTGCACTCATTAGATGTGTACAGACAACTCGAATACTATCTGAATCACACTAAGCCATTCAGAAAAACTGACCAGCTTCTGGTAAGCTTTGCCCCAGGGGCAGAGGGGAAGCCCATCTCCAAACAAACCATTTCCAAATGGATTTCATACTGTATCCATTTTTACTACAGACTACATGGTAAACCCATCCCTAAGTCAATCCGTATCCACTGCACTAGGGCTACCTCCTCTTCCACTGCCTTCCTCAGAGGAGTACCTACCAGGGACATATTGGAAGCGGCCACCTGGACCTCTGTCCATACCTTTACAAAGCATTACCACCTACCTCTCTTTTCTAAGTCTAGGACAGAGTTTCCCTCTGCAATCCTGCAGGGCTTCCTGACCCATACCAAGGACTCTATCTACCCTTCCACCCTTTACCTCAGCTTTGGGAATCCTCCCACAGATGATTATTGCAACAATGAAACACGAACATAGTACAGTTGTGTGCAAATGTAGATGTTTGAGTGTATTCACCATTAAAGTCTTGGTTTCCCTCCCTCCATCCCCCATTTCACATCTTCCCCTGTGGGGACACAGTCTTCCCAAGGTGGCTGTTAGCCACCAGGATCACTACTCTCTCTTCCCTTGTGCTTCTGGCAGGTTAGGGCAAGAAAAATTGATGTAATGACTTTGAATGCCTTACTTTATAGTACTGACGACCTGATGTCAGACTACAAGCGACAGCAGCCGATGCACAAAACATTGACTCTGGTATTTGGGCCAGCCAAGGACTGCCACAGCAGGGATAACCCACAGGTGATGACTGCAACAGTGAATACACTCGAACATCTACATTTTTGGTAAGTGTACATAACTGTACTTTCTTATGATATTGGATTTTTTTCTGAAGCAGAGGCTAAAATCAAAATTCTCAGCTTACTGAAATTAATGTAGGATATGCGGTATGCAGTTTTAGACTTTTCAACAACCGGTACTGTCCTTCTGAAAGAAATATTCTGTATGTAGAGGCTACTATTTCCCTTTTTTATACTATTCAAGTAGTTTGTGAGGAATGGACTCCTTGTACACGAAAGATGGAAGGGATTTGATTTCAATGTTATATTATTTTCAGTGACGTATTTACTGTGGTGGTGCTGCGGTAGCGTTGTTGCCTCACAGTAAGACGTTGTCCTGTTCGATTCTCAGCTAGAGCGTCTTCTGTGTGGAGACATGCTTGAATGGGCATACCTTCATTGAAGGTTGTGCATCAGAGCTGGCAACTCGGCACATAAAAATCTACTGCCAATCATTAGCAGACCGGCGTTCCGCTGTGGTGACCCCTAACCAAGAAAAGCCGAAAGACACAGCAGTGACGTATTTCAAACTTTTACTATACAGATGAGATGAAGCAATTTTCCCTAACCTCTTGTATCAGCGGTTGGGTAGTCCCTTGAAAAGAAAGAATGAATTTACTGTCATTTAAATAATTTTTTTTTCATGTACTGTTACTGTTGCATTTTTATTCTTATTGATTTAAGTGGAGATTTTCTCCCCGGATCTCCACTGAAAAAGGGCTATGTCCAGTTGGACCATCCCGGTTAACAAATGTCAAATAAATAAATAAATTAAAAAAATTGAAAATATGCATTATCTGTTTTCTGGAAATATGCTGAGCAGAAAGAAATGTTACATACTTCCTCATGGTCTGACTTCATGAATTTTATTACACCAGCGATGGTAAAAGATTAGGTTTTACCATTCTGATAGAGAAATATTCTGTAAAAGAAGTCCCATACCAGATTATCGGAAAAGAGGGAAGGCTTGCTTGAGTTTAAATGGAATCTAACATTTGAATTTCAGTGTCTGTTGTATCCTATTTAATAGCAGTATGGACTTTTAGGTAATATTAAGCTTGGATTGCATTCACAGCAATTAGCTGCCTTTACAGTGCCTGCTTCTCAGGTTTGATTCTCTGTCATGGTGCTTTCTGTGTGAAATCTGCACTTCTGCCTGTGTCATTCTGTGTTTCCACCACATGCTTTGCTTTTTTCTCCAGCATCCCACTACAGCTGTAGTGAATTGGTGTTCCTTCAAGTTGTGAATAAGTGTGCTTACTAAGCTTCCAAGTTTGTGAGTGCATGAACACACGGGGGTGTGTGTTCTTTGTGTTCTATATGTATGTTTGCTCACTCCTCAATATTACTTTTTTGTGCCTTATACACTTTGTCTTCAGATGAGACATTAAGCTGAGGTCCTACCTGCATGAGTTAGTGGTAGCTCGGGTGCATGTAAAAAAAAAAAAAAAACATGGCAGTCATTAAAAAGAGAAGGGGAAGCTGTCCTGGCCAGATTTCCTCTAGTAGTATAAATACCACCTTGGGTCGCATTTGAAAATACGCTACTAACCTAGTGAAACTAACTCTGTCAACAAAAGATAAAAATAATCTATGTTGCAATAGGCTCTGTTTTCCCCAAGATCTTAAATACTGGTTTAATAGTTTAATCAAAAAATGATTTATTTTATTTTATTTTATTGTATTTTACATTTGTTGACCGGGAGAGTCTGACTGGATACATGTCCATTTTCAGCGGAGGCCAATTGAATGAATGGATGAATGCATAAAACATGGACTCCGTGAACTGAAAATTTGTCTTTTTCTCACTGCTAGAAATTTTTATCTCCTTCCTGTCTAGATAAAGCCAACAGTGGTTTATGTCCCTATGGACACAAAACTGTAACAGTTTAAGACATTTTAAGATATTTAGTCAGTTTTCTGCCTCTTCGTGATACCATTTGAGTGCCTTATTCACAGGTTTTGCTGGCATCTTGTATTAAAGGTTATTTCATTTCAAAATCAAATACATTTTCTGAAATTGTTTCATCTATGACACTTTCACAAGTGATCATATATTTGATTTGCTTTCATCAAGTTTGTCATGTGAAGTAAGATTGAAGAGGATCAATGCACAGGTTATTTCTCATGAGATATTTTCCAAGCATGTTTTTCCTAAGACTTAAGGAAAGGTGGATATTTATATAGCTTATTTTTTCTTTTTTTAGGGGGGCTCCACTGAGACCTCATTTTTACCAGGTCAGCACATGCAGGTTCTACCAGCTAGTCTCCAACTCTCCAACCACCCCATTCTAAGACATGCTCTATTTTTGCTGGCATCAGTTGTGGATCTTGAGGGGTGTTCTGGGGGCTAGGCTTATCTGTGCTTTCATCCAGGGGGAATTTGTGTATGACCTACCACCTCTTTTCCTCATCCACACACTTATTAATTACATCCAAGGGCAGCTCCCTTCTTTGGACCACACCATCCCTTATGAATTGTATCAACAAGTCCTCTCCCACCTTGTATGGGCATACCCATGTTTTCCTTGTCAGTTTGTCATTCTTACAAGCTGCTGATCGAACCTGGGTCGACTGGGCCATACTAAGGGCTTTATCCCTCTACGCCACCTGAATGGCCTACTTATCCTTATTCTTCTTGACCAGCCAGCAAGATTTTAAAGCTTGCATGACAGGTCAGCTGATATTCTCTCTTGCAACTTTGTTGTTTTTTAAACTGACCAAGAAGATAATGTCATACTATTTATTATCATCATATCCATCATGCGATGGTTGCCATTCACTGTATGGTTTGTGTCCAGATGTTCTTCGTGTTTCATTGTTGCAGTCATCACACTTGGGTTATCTGTCTGCAGGTAGCCCTCAGTCGGCCCGAATACCAGAGACTTAGTATTTCTGCATCGGATGCTGTTGTTTCTTCCATGATGTCAGGTCGTCAGGGGTATAAAAACAGGCAGCTGATACCATTACATCAGTCTTTCTTGCCGAGGAGGAGCCTGAAGCAGAAGTGCAAGTGCCAGTCTGCTGCTACCTGAATTTTTTGTTTTCGAGTTGAATAATCCTGAAGTCTTCTAAAGCTAAGTACCCCATTGGGGATCCTTTCTTCTTCCTCTAACCGATGTCAGAAAAAGTTAACAATTGTCTTGCCTGTGGAAAGCAAATACCTCACAGAGATTTTCATTCTTACTGCGTCACCTGTTTAAGCCCAGACCATGATGTCCCTTGCTGTCAGTTTTGTGCCTTGTTTAACGCCCAAACCATTAATCATCGGGCTATCTTTGTCAGTAAATTCTTTTGCTGTTGATCACCATATTCTGAAATTTCTTCAGTAAGCCATCTGACTACCAATTCCAAAAAAAGTAAAGATAAAGACAGAGACTGACCACATATGTCCAAAAACAATTCTGTCACTTTGCCCTGGTTTGGAGACCAAAGTATGAGCACTTTTAACTAGTGTATATGATTATTTTTAGCCATATCTTAGAGTGCTTGGATGTTCTTCCAAAAAAGGCTATTGCCAGAGACCAAACTATTTGAGATGTGTTCTTGAGGTATACCTATACTATACTTCTGAAAGGGGCTATAGAGTCTGTTTTTAAACAGAAAGTGATCAGGAGTTTTACTTCTACCTGTTCCTGGTTATAAAACTAAAGGACGATTTTCATCCCATTCTAGACTTTGACCTCTGTGGCCTTATTAAACACATCTGGTTCTGTAAGATGATTGACTAGGAAGTTGTACCTGTTCCACCACTTGGTGGTCAGGTAGTGTCAGTGGATGTGAAGGATGTTTTTGGTACATTGCAATTTAAGGTCCATAATGGAAGATCCTCCAGGTTTGCTGTCCCATTGAGCATAAGTAACTTTCTTTGCTGCTCAAAGTATATCTTACTGTTTTGTCAGTGATCACAATGTTTCACAAATGAAGGTCTTGCATATTTTCCCCTACCTAAATGGCTGTCTCATGGTAGCTCTGACTAAGTACTCTATGGAAGCATTCCATTGTGGAGTAGTTCTGCTTTTTGACCATTAATCAAAAACATATCCGACTACATTTTAGAGGATTTTCTTTACATGTACAAAGTTGGGCACCCATCAGTGGTGTTCATTCCAGCTCTGCGAGAGTGCCTACAATTTAACAATCCACCTGCCTGAGTGAAAATGCAGAAAGGGTTTAAACTCCATCTCTGTTATGGATTCAGGATTTAATGTCTGCCAAGACCTTCCTGATGACATTTCCTCATGTGAGGATGGCCAGTAACTGCAGAACAACCACCAGTGTAAACCCTCCCCACACCAACATTCTTTGGAGAAGCCAACAATGCATACCAACTTCTTAATGGTCCTCCTCTTCATCTGATCAAACCTTTTGCGTGTCTCAGCAATACATACTGCATTGTTATGTTGGAGAGCTCATGTTGCCTTCCACACATTTCAGAGATAATAATTACAACTTCCCCAAAGCAAGAGGGCTGCGCATCAACCATTTAGACCTTCAAGTAGTTCTGGACTTCAAAGCTTCGGAGACCAAACTTTTCCAGGGTCATTCCTTACTTCAGGAGACAAGCATTCCTTTCTGTTTTATTTAAGAACTAGAGGTGGGAAAAGGTGATCAATGGTAATATGTATCTGGCAATGAGCCACTGATGGGAAGCATCAATCGGTCAGTGGTCCATATCCTACAGGAAGAGGTGCTAGTGGACTCTTCAGCTGGTCCTCCATCCCTTTCCTTATATGGAATCAGATTCAGAAAGCCATTCTACAAGGCACCTTTAACAAAGGGACACACTAGGACAGTGATCATGTGGACTATAAGATGTCCAGTCATGTACACCTTTAAGCAGACAAACATAAAACGTCTTTCCATCCTTTGTAAGCATTTAATAGCATTCACTATCCAGACTGAACAGATCCATACATGATAACCCTGGTGGAGTTAGAGTAGAGTTATGTATACAACAGTAAGTATGATTTGCAATTAAAATACTGACCAGGAAAGAAACTGCAATACACATAGCAGATCTATTGTGCACAACTTGTAACAAATGGCCCTACAAAAACTATACCACTGAAAATATGTATGTGTGACTTATTGAACCCTGCTACCTGAGGCCATGACTGACACCAGCCACACCAAATTAAACTGCAAACTCCATACATAGCTGAACAACACATCCACGAACCTTGGGTTGCAAAGACTGTACCAATTTCACTCTATTATTTTATTTTATTTAACATTTTTTAACTGGGAAAGTCCAACTTGGAACAAAGCCAATTTTCAGCGGAGGCCTGAGGAGAAACACTCTAGATGTATGTCTTTGTAATGTGGGAGGAAACCCACATGAATGCAGGGAGGACATGCAGACTCTGAACAGAAGGCACCCCAGCCAAGAATCGAACCAGAGAAGCTCTTGCTGTGAGGCAGCAACGCTACCGCTGCACCACTGCGCCATCCACTCTAAGCCCAGTGCCTTTCACTGCTCTTACCAACAGTAGTTGTATCTCTGCTAAAACCACTGTGTGTCCACATAGGCATATGTATGGACACACAAGCACAAAATGTATTCCTGGAGGCTAATAATACTCTTTTCGGTTTGCTGGTATATGATAACCAGGGTGGAACTCTGATCCATGTGTATATTTCAGCTGTTGTTGTTTTGTCTTTCGGTTTTCCTGGTTAGGGGTCACCACAGCGGAACTCCGGTCTGCTAATGATTGGCAGTTGGTTTTTATGATGTCGAGTTGCCAGCCCGACACCCTGCCTTCAACAAAGGCACACCCATTCAACGCATGTCTTTCGAACGCCCACTCAACCGTGGGGAGGACATGCAAACTCCACACAGAAGGCACTCCCAACCCAAGCCACGTGTATATTTAAGTGACTTGCTTATAATCACACAGTAAGCAAATTTCAAACCCTTCCTGCTTTAGTGGCAATAAGTTGCCATCAACCAGATTACTCTGCTATACAAAGGTTACAGTTACTCATAAAACTAGCAAATCATGCATCAGTTTATGGTAGCTCTAGCTTAAGTATATGCTCAACTTAGAGCTGTTATAGCTAAGTAAACATTCACCCATGTCAGTGTTAAAATTCACCATCTTAGTGCAGTCACCCTTGCATTTATCAGTAAGCAGACAGTTACAAACTTTTGAAAAAAAATTATGAAATTAATTTCTTAAAGTAGACAAAATGCTTATAAATCTAAATATACAGAAGAGACTGTTGTTACATAGTGAAATGTAAAATGTTTTAAATAGCCCAGTAACATAAGAGAAATGCTAAAAGCTAGTTCTTCCACTACAACTAAGTGAAGTTAATCAGCACCACCAACTGAAGATCAGTTTTACTTTGCCTGTCCCTAAGTTTTATGACCATTTAGCAGTAGATAAAGACGAACAAGGAAGAGATTTAAAATAAATAGGATCACCGAGTCTGGATGCAGACTCTCTTCATATGCAGTTCATGTAAACATTTCTTCAGTCTTCTCAGGCTTATTAAATGTCAACCAAACACTACAAGAAGAACAAATTGAGTGGATAAACTATTAAACTTATTTTTAAATATAGACATTTCTACTTGAATAAATTCCAGAAGGGTATCCTGGAATAAGTCAGTTTTGGGAAATATTCAGTTATACTACTACTACTTTCAGACAGACTTTTACAGTAGTGGATCCAGGAATTTGCAAATGGAGAGGGGGCATAGTCTGCTTAGTTGACTACTGGTGTGGAAGCAGGAAAGTGGGACACTAGGTTTGGTGTCCATGGTGGACATGCTGAGGGAGGATGCTGGGTATATTAGGAGAAGGATGCTAAGGATGACGCTGCCAGGTAAGAGGAAAAGAGGAAGGCCTAAGATAAGGTTTATGGATGTGGTGAGAGAGGACATGCAGGTGGCTGGTGTGACAGATCAAGATGCAAAGGACAGAAAGAAATGGAAACAGACTATGCCCCCCCCCCCCCATTTGCAAATTCCTGGATCCACTACTTGGGCTTCATACAGGCTGTTTTACATTAAGAAGGTTTGTGGTCTGCACTGTTGTGGCAGGACAGGTAGCGTACATCCTTCTAAGCTGAGAATTGCTGATTGAAGGCCCAGTGTCTGCTATTCTAAAAGTGTATTAGTTCTGGCTTAAGCACCTGGGCATCAGGCCAGTTATTCTACATTAAGAGGGTTTGTGGTCTGCACTCTTGTGCGAGGAGAGGCTGGATTCTGCCCTTCTAAGCTGGGAATTTCTGGTCACAGGCTTACTGTGCCTGCTTATATGAGCTGTTTCTTTCTGAAATTGGTGTGCCTTGTTGCTGCAGCATAGACCAGATTCAGGCCTGCTGAATCTAGCTTTGTTCGTATAACTTGAGCACTGATCCAGGCCATCTTTTTTTGGAGAAGGTTCCCCTGCACCCTAGTAGCAGGAGTGTGCAGTTAGAACTTGTCTAATTGAAGACTGCTGGAACAGAGCTCAGTTTTGAGCTTTTTTTTCTGGTTAATTGGGTAACTTGTTTAAATTAGTTTGTTCGTTTTCTATTGTTTTATATATATAAAAAAATGCACTTTATTCATCTGCTTTTACTGTATTTGTGTTTCTTCCTACTTTATTACTAGGGTCATGGACTACAACTCTGATCTGCGATATATAACAATAAGTATCCTTTTCTGTGCATTTAAAGTGTTTTTTTGATTGTATCTGCTTTATTTTCTGAAAAAACAAACAAAAAAATATATATACTTTCTAAACTAGTATAGTCCAGTTTTCAGGTTAGTGCTGAATTCAGGGCTGTGTTACAAATCTCTGTGTTTGCCCATACCTTACTTGGATAGAAGGAAGTTTCTCTGTTCATCTGCGAGAGAGGGGAGCTTTGAGCAGCTTATCTGTCCCTGGAGGAGTGGTTTCAGCCCAGAAAGTAGTAGTTTATTGGCCATCTTTTTCATTTCCCTGCTACAAATACCACGTGGGCAGCACCAGTTAGCTAGGGTAAAACTATTCCCTCTTCCAATTTTTCCCTTGGAATTAGACAAACTTTCAACTTAAGCACTCAAGCCATTCATTTCTCAGCCCTGCATTTGCTCAAAACTTATAGTAAGCACTTATAAACCCTAGCATTAGACCCTTCTGTACTGTACAGAAGGACAAGGCTCTCTATTCGACCTTACCAGCCAATCAGTAAAACAGTTCACTGTACCTATCCAGGCATGTCCAAAGGGCAGTTTCAAGTGTGCTCTCCAGTCCAATTGGTGAATATGGGAATTTTGAGGCAATGTTACAACTGCCTCATGTACACAGACAACCCTCTCCTCCTACCACCAAACACTAATACATGCGAGAGATGCAATTATACAGCCAAACTGGAGGCTAAGCTCTCTCAACCCATGACTGGATCAGACAGTCAGGAGGAGAAGGGAAATACTTGCATCACACCACCAGTCTCACATAGACCCATTAAACTGGCAAAAAACACACATAAATACATAAAAACATACTCTGAGGCCCTAAATAAAAATCTGTAAAACCAACAGAGACCTCCAAAGCAAACATCCAAGCAACCTCAACACAAACCATGAAGCACATACTTCACAAAACCAGTGTGCCATGCAATCACAGCCCTTAAGGCAAAATAACATACTAGTAATAGGTGACTCTATAGTCAGGCACACTGATGTCCCACTCACTAGGCTGAATAAGGAGGTTACTGTTAGCTGCCTGTCAGGTGCCAGGATCCACCACATAACACAAGCACTCAGGTAACTCCAGAACAAGTACAAATATGACTCTGTCATTATCCATGTTGGTGTGAATGACATAAGCCGTACCTCCCTGAACTACATGAAAAGAGACATGGAAGAGCTCTCTGATCACATAGCCCAGGCCGGTATGACCCTGACCCTGAGTAACATCCTGCCCTCGTTAAGAATGATACCACGATATAAAGAAAAAATTCTCGATTTCAACAATTGGCTAAGTTTCTGGTGTCATTCAAAGGGGATCCAGTGTCTGTCCACCTGGGAAGACATGCTCGACAAGCCATGCTGCTTCGCTAGAGACAGCTTGCACCTGTCACCCTTAGGCATTCGAATACTGGCCAAGGCTCTTGCCACCCCCATAGTGCCTTTTTTAGGAATGGCCCAAAAGACAAACCCACCGCTGTAAATAGCACAAGTAACAAAAACTGTGGGTAATGCTACTCATTGCCAAAAGTCTAAACCTCAAACTGTACGCACTCGAGACACACCTCAGTATGGAGAAAATCGATATATGTGCAGTAACAGAAACCTGGTTTAAGGCTTCAGAGAGCACCCCAGCACAACCAGGCTACAACTCATACCATACATTTTGGCCACAGAACCCAAAATGAAATACAAAAGGCGCAGGCGTATCCATATTCATCAAGGATACCCACATCTCCAGGTTAGTTGCACAGCATGATGCTTCAGAGATCATCCACGTGCAGCTAACAATGGGCAAAACTGAAATTCAAATTGTAGCTTGCTACAGATCACCCACCATTTCCCAGGACCCTCATTCCGGGTTTCTGGAAACACTGGGAAACATAAAGGTCCTACCAAACACCCTAATATTGGGTGATTTCAATTACCCAAACATTAACTGGGAGAACTAAAGTACTAACTCCCTTCCCCAACATTTCCTAGAATTTATAAACTCAAACACCCTGGTTCAACTGGTCAACACTCCCACCAGAGGTGACAACATATTGGACTTGGTCATCACCAACATGGGCGACCAGTGTTCCACACTGGAGGTCAACCCTTCGCTGGTTAGATCTGACCATAAACAAATTACTTTGGATATCCCTATTCCACTCCCACCCCCGGACAAGCAAACCACTGTGAAAAACTTTTCAAAAGCAAATTTCACGTTACTTAAGACTGAGGTGGAAAATTTCAAAGCCCCCATGCTGAAGGATAATGTTGTCCAAGCTGCAAAATCTTTTACTAATGCATTCTACGGGCACCTACAAGAATGCATGGTTCATGCCATCCCAAGCAAAACCAAGACTCACTCCTCCAAGAAAAGGAAACCAGTCTGGTGGACTCCTGCCATAAACAAGCTATACAATAGAAGGAGGAAACTAGTACAGAAAAAGAGTAAAATCTCAAGAAGGGAAGACATCCCTGATCAGTATCAGCAAGAAACTATGATTCCTCATAAAATCATCCAAAAGGCGAATTTTGAAAGAACACTTGCCAAGGACTCCAAAGATAACCACAAGGCATTCTTTAGCTATGTCAAGAATCTAAGTGGCAATGCTCAGATCTGCACGGAGTTAGTGCAGAATGGCACAAAATACAGTGAACTGACCGATATCGCCATCATCCTGGCAGACAGGTTGAGCACAAACTTCACCCCCCAAAAGGGCCCATAACCATACCAGAAGAATGTAGAGTCCCTGAAATCACAGACACTCAGGTTAAAACAGCCCTCTCCAAAACCAAAAACAAAGCATCAATGGGACCGGATGATGTCCCAGGCTGCATCCTACACAAGCTCAAAGACTAACTAACCCCTCACCTAAACACACTGCTCAAACTCAGCCTCTCCACAGGCTATGTACCCATAGAGTGGTGCACAGCAACAATTATTCTGCTCCACAAAGGTGGAGCCACAACAGACCCCGGGAACTAATGCCCTATAAGCCTGACTAGCTTGGTCTGCAAGGCTATGGAGCGCATCATCATGGAACTCATTAACAGAGACATTGGGAACCTCCAAACTCTGGACCCTACCCAGTTTGGCTTTGTTAAGGGCAGATCATGCCTCCTAAACCTGGTGGACTTCTTTGAGACAGTTACCAAGGCTATAGACGAGGGAAAGGTGGTACACACAGCCTACATAGACCTCGCTAAGACCTTCGACACCATTCCCCATTTTGGTATTATAGACAAGCTCACCAGCCTGAACATAAACCCCTACATCACAAGATGGGTTGCCAACTGGCTCACGGACAGAGAACCCACATGGTGAGAGTTGCAGGAGCTAGGTCCGACTCTAAACTGGTTACAAGTGGCATTCTCCAGTGCTCAGTCCTAGGACCCCTCCTGTTCGGCATATACTTCTCAGAGGTACAGGCAAGCACAGGGGTACTATGGCTGACCAAGTTCGCAGACGACTGCAAACTAGGGGCTATAATTGACTCTCCAGCTGACACAGACGTCCTCCAAAAGGGTCTCACTGAGATGGATACCTGGTGTCAAAATCATGGCCTCAAGCTAAATGCCAAAAAGTGCATAGTCATCCCCTTTGGAAAAAACAAAGTACCCACAAACTATCATATAGGTGGTAGTCCCCTAAATATGGAAGACGTAATAAGGGATCTGGGGACCCAAGTAGATAGTAATATCACCTAATCTTACCTTTGATAATCACATTGCCAAAGTGGTTAGAAGATCCTTCTACGTGGCCCACCTAATCACAAAAGGGATCGCATCCAGATCAAAAGAGGTCATTGTGCCCCTCTACTCATCAGACCCATCATAGAGTACAACGCACCATTTGGGATGTACCTTACAAGACACCTGCAACAGCTGGAAAGACCATAGAAGTACCTCACCAAGAGGATCACTGGCCTCAAACAGATGCCATATGCAGCTCGACTGAAGAAATTTCAGCTGTACTCGGTTGCATACTGACTACTCGGAGGTGATCTCTGCCTGACATACAAGGTCATGTCCAATCCAGAATTGATGGACATGCTCCACCTAAAAAAAACCTTATCCCCTCGAACCACATGCTCTAGGGATTTAAACCTCACCACAACAATAAATAGGACGTGCTGGAGGGATATATTCCTGTCCCAGAGACTTCCCATGGTTTGGAACAAGATTCCAATCTACATTAGGCAGAGCTCCTCGCTAACGCTCTTCAAAAGAAACCTTGACAAGTGGATGGGAAACAGAAAGTTTAGCCCGGGGATCACTTCAGTGGCTCTGCTGGACAGAGGCACATGGAAATAATCTAAGGGGGCGGTGAAAGCCAACACATTCTGGCAAGGCTTATAAATGCCTTTGGGCAGATAGCCTAGTTACCTACGTATGAACCTATCCACTGTGGTGACCCCTAACAGGAGCAGCTGAAAGAAATGTGTGTGTGTGTGTGTGTGTGTGTGTGTGTGTGTGTGTGTGTGTGTGTGTGTGTGTGTGTGTCTGTGTGTGTGTCTGTGTGTGTGTCTGTGTGTGTGTCTGTGTGTGTGTCTGTGTGTGTGTCTGTGTGTGTGTGTATCTGTGTGTGTGTGTGTGTGTGTGTGTGTGTGTGTGTGTGTGTGTGTGTGTGTGTGTGTGTGTGTGTGTGTAGTGGGGGTGCTGATATTAATGTGAGGGACCTAGTCATCCCTATTCCTATATATTGTACTTTGAAGCTCTAAAAGACCTGTATGGGAGGTAAGTGTAAACTCTTGGAGAATCACAATAATAAAACCACAAAAGGTTCTCATAAGTTCGTAGGTGTTTACTAGATTAACAATCACAAGGACCTTTTTAAGCTTAGCCATGCATCCCAAATCTCTGACAAGTTCTGATTCCCTTGATAAATGTAAGCAGGGGGTTAGGAGATGAAACATTTACAAGCAGGAGCCTGGGCTATGGACCATTTACAGGTTGACTGTGTCCATTAGAAACGTAGGTGCCAAACCAGGGATGAAATTTCCTGTTCCGCATCCCACTGTCCAAGTTGCACTTGAATTGGGTTAGGGAGAACTCTGCTTCACATGGAGGGGGGAGCCTGTTCCATAGATGGGGCAGTCTCTGGGATACATAACCTATTTCTCCATCAAGTTCTCTTTATATCACAAGCCAAGGTATACATCTTTAGAACAGGTAATTCTGTCTCTGTTTGTTTTGTGGATATGCAGGAGGTCCATCAGAATGGGATCTGACAGTGCCCCCATAGATCTCTCCTCAAAAAAAAAAAGGATATTTCTTCAATTTGTGAAGTTCTTACTGGGAGTGAGGATCAAACTTGTACTTTGTGCATGAGAGGAGAACACCTTAACCATTATGCCAGTTGGTCTTTCTGCTTGGCTGTTATATTTATTTGCACACTGGCAAAGAAACAGTCATATTAAATATTTAAGGATGGGGTATTCAGCGTCTTTAAGCTGAACAAAATGCCATTACTCAAAATTCATTTTTTAAGGCATGTAATACATGCCTGGCTGCATCCAGGACACTATTCAGATTGTAAACCAGGAATGTAGTCACAATTTTCTCTTGGTGGTTACACACACAAACGATTATTGCCTCCACCCATACTTCTTAGCTGCCCATGATTTTCAGAGATGCCCCAACTTTAGGTTCAAAATCTTTCTCTGTCATTAAAAATATGGACTTAATTTACATCAGAAAATGCATGCTAATCCAAGCATTATTATTGGGTCAGTTTTTTATCATGAGTATTAATATTTAAAAATTGTCACTGATTAGGGACCCCTCTATCTGCTTCTGGACAAGGGTGTATCTAGGCATACTGCTGGTACTCTACTGAATACTATGTTTTATACATTAGTTAAACAAACCATGGCTTTTTTAAGCCATACTATGTCCACAACTGTCTAAATTAAATGCTTCCAACAGGAGTCTTGTAGACTGAAAAAAATATATACTTATTTCATGTTTTTACAGGGGAAAGTGATACAAAAAATTGTTAATGGGGAGGGGGGTGAACGTTTCCATTTTTTATATGACAGGTAGTTTGTGGGGCAACAATAATAGCACATAATTACATACATTCCCTGCCTACATCCCTGCTTAAATATGGAGACCTGTGCCCCTACCCCAACCACAAGTATCAACATTAAAACATGTTCAGATCAAAGACAACACTATAGTTCCCGGTACACTTGAAAAAAATACATGCAGTATTTTTGCTTTTGCCTATGTAGGTATATAGTCCATATTTCTCAACTGTCCAGATTTTTACAGAATGTCCACATTTTTGCCTAATAGTTTTGATCTGTTCATCATAAAATCTGTGATGATCTGGCAAATTACTGAGTGATGAAGTCAATAAATAATGACTCGTGAGGCAGGGTGAATGCTGGGGCTAAGTAGTAGCAAAGCTGATCTATCATGTCTGGAGTGTATTCCATTTTACCCCATGATCTCTGTAACAGTTTGGTCCAGCAGTTCGTTGGTACTAGTGAGGGTGTGGTACTGTGAAGAAATTATAATCATGGTTTCTGTTTAATGTTTAAATGCCCAACAGTCTGCTTAGGTTTAGCCTTGATTATTTTTATACGTCTGTTTGTTGAAATACTAGGTTGGTTAAACACATATATGCAACCATTGTTACTGTTGCCACGCTCCTTGATATAATAGTGGAAGTGCAGCACATCTCAGTATGCTAGTACTTCACTGTGTAGTGACTGGGACCTACATAACTGATACACTATTGTTGCTGTCGCCGCCCAAAAATCCAGGTTGGCAAAAATGAAGAAAAAAGTACGACAGCCTACACACGCACACACACACACACACACACACAACACCTCACTCAGCTGTTGTGCTACAGGCTAGTACTATGACAACTGCAGTAGTTATAACACAGAAGTTTAACAACTTGAACCAGTGCAGACAGCTTAATGCCTCTCAGGCCCTCGCACTCCCTATAAAAGTACTGTAAATCAGTTAAATCTGTGTAATGCAGGGGGGCAGTAGCCCTCTTGCTGGATGTGTGTGGCCGTCTTTCTCTAATATTAAGTTTGTTATACCCAACAGTAGAGCTTCAAATTTTTTATACTTTAACCTGAAGCTTTTTGATGATGAAAAAAAAAAGTACAAAATTAGAACAACTAAGAAATTTGCAAAACACTTAATGGACTACCCTATCGGGATGCCAAATAAGTGAGCTCCACCTGCATGAAGTATGATGGCATATCCTTACTTAAACCATCACTGAGTTTGAGTACTTCTCAAATGACCATAATTTTCAAGAACATTGCTGATTTCAACTCAAATTTTAGTTCCGTCCCTCTTAATCCCTTGTAAAACTGGTGACCTTTGAAGAAAAGATTGTGAATTATGACAATAACTAGACTTCTTTTACTTAAGGAAATGTAAATTAAGTTATACTGTCTTACTCTGTCAACATCTCAAGTTAATAGTACTAAAATTAATTGTCCCTAATTCTGATGAGGTCTGCCTCTGATTAAGTTGAGAGCTATGATGCAACTTTCTGGGGCAAAATTTAGGGACATTAGTGAGATATGATTTAAGGGCAGCCACGGTGGTGCAGCGGTTAGCGTTGCCACCTCACAGCAAGAGGTTCTCCGGTTTGATTCTCGACTGGAGTGCCTTCTGTGCGGAGTCTGCATGTCCTCTCTGTGGTCGCGTGGGTTTCCTTTGGGTGCTTCGGTTTCCTCCCACATCCCAAAGACTTGCTGTAGGTGGATTGGACACTCTACATTGACCCTAGGTGTGAGTGTGTGCGTGTGTGTGCCTTCTGTGGAAGGTTGGGCGCTGGTCTGGCAACGCGACACCGTAAAACTCCACTGCCAATCATGAGCGGACAGGTGATCCACTGTGGCAACCCCTAACTGGGAAAAGCCGAAAGAAGAAGTGAGATACGATTTAAATGTATTAAAATAAGATAATATAAGTATCACACGCTAATGTTTATAGCTTTAATTCTGAAGTAATTTAACATTGCTAAATAACTGACTTACGATTCCTTACCACCAAGTCTTCGAAGACACTAAAACATGAAGACTCCAGCACCGAAGCCTTATGGATAACTGTTAGCCTGACAAAGAACACTCTTCTGTTTTAGACTGGCTCTGGTTGAGATGTAACGTTGAGTATTAAGTTTCCTAAGCATTTGCAGCATAACCAAGTTCCCTTGCCTTATACATACACAGTGAACTGGTTGCAGGATAACACATCCTGCTATCAGAGAATACATTTACAATGAATGAAACTGCAATGTCTTTTGGCTTCTCCCATTGGGGGGTCACCACAGCAGATCACCAGTCCGCAGAATGATTGGCAGTGGAGTTTTTACAGTGTCAAGTTGCCAGCCCAGCGACCAACCTTCACAGAAGGCGCACACACACTTGTACCTTCCTGCATGTCTTTAAAACTCAGTTGACTGCAGGGAGGACATGCAGACTCCAGACAGGAGCAGCTCCAGCCAAGAACTGAACCAGATAACCTCTTGTTGGGAGGTGACAACACTAACCCTGCACCACCATGGCCAGCCAAAACTAAGTTGGAATCTATTTTCCAAAATTCTGTCAATTTAGTACAGAAATGACATGTTTTATTAAAAATTGTTTTCACTCTCTGTATAATAGTTCTTACAATCAACACATTAAAAATTCTTTGATTAGGTCATTTAAAGCATACTGATTCAGTGATTCCATTCAAAAAGATTTATTATACAGTTCTGTACAAAGAGGGAAATCTATGACAATGCTCCAATGCTTCACTTAATGTGCCTAGTAGACTGCAAGACTTGTGCTTGCGTTTTCATGCACAAGTCAAAAAAATTCACAAGTAAAAAAACAAAACAAAATACACTATTAAACACATTACTAAAATACAAGGACCGCTGTACTAACCACCTGTCCAATGTTACTGCAATAGTGTACCCTACTTAATCTTATACAAAGACTGTAAGACAATAACAAATTTATGTAGTGCAAAAAATTCATTCACAGGTGGACACACACATTCCCATTTATATTAACTGGGAATTGTCTACACCAAGATATCAGTTAACTTGTGCATAAACAGGGCCGGTGTTAGCATTTTGGGGGCCCCTAGCAGATGTCAAGAGTGGGGCCCCCCCATGCACTTGCAATCTACGTATCACCCTGTCACTGCCAACCTTCCTAAGTAACCTTTTAGTTCATGCTGCACATTTGTATTAGTACACACAGACTGACCTTTAGCTGCAGTACTCTTTCATTACAGCAGGCCCTTGTACTTCACTATGCTGGCCCATGACACATAAGGACGTTTACAGTTACTGGCATTTAGTTTTACAGCAAAGATACATTGCAGCAACTCTGTGTACAAGTCTGGATTTAGTGAAATGGGACCCTAAGCCTACTGTTTTAACCCCCCCATACACACACATACACTCCAGTCTTCCCTTGTCCCCCCACCTCACCCCATCTTGGGCTCCCCCGTACCATGGACATTACTTTTTTCTTCTTTTTCTCACATTCTGCAATATTCTTCAGCTTGTTTTCAAGAAGCCATAACTTCCTATATGCTCTGAAGTGCATTTTAAAGTTTTTTTTTTTTTTTTCACAGCCTTTTCATCCAGTGATGATTTGAACAGAAATCATGATTAAGGAAAGAAATTCACTGCTGCTGTTTAATTTTCATTTTCTTTGCATGCTTTAAACACACCTTTCCTGACCAAAACAGCACAGTGATAACCATTTAGGAAATAACTTGAATAAGCTAGGGCCCAAGCAGCCATAGGTTTACAGAAGCTCTGGGATGCATTTTAGATCGTTTTCTCAATATTTTAATCCAATGGTGGCCTTAAGTTTTTTTTTTTTTTTTTTTGAGTAAGAATAGAATTTCAGTCTTCTTTTTTTTTCTTTCAAGGAAGACATAAGATGTACCCAAGGCTTAATGTTCAAAGATGACAAAGTAGTAGTTAATAAACTAACAAGCCAGCAGTGGCATACCGCCTGCTCAGAGGCGATCTGTGCCTGACGTATAAAGCCGTGTCCAACCCGGAATTAATGGACATGCTGCATCTCAGAAAATCCAAATCCCATCGAGCTACACGCTTGAGAGACTTGAACCTCAGCACTGAAATAAATAGGACATGCTGGAGGGACAGATTCATAACCCAGAGGCTCCCTTCACTCTGGAATAAAATCCCAGTCCAGGTTAGGCAGAGTCCCTCATTGACTCTCTTCAAGAGGAGTCTTGATGAATGGATGGGAGATTGTAGGTTTACCCCGGGTATCACTTCTGTGTCACTGTTAGACAGAGGCACAGTATACTAACCTCGAAAAAGGGCATAGCAAAATTCATTTAAAATGGGTGGCAAAAGCCAAACACACTCTGGCTAGGCTTATAAATGCCCTAGGGCAGATAGCCTAGTATGAACCTATGAAGTTGTCTGGATACACAGGCCCTATCTGTGAAATGCCTGCCCCCCCAAAGACTGCCTATGCATCCCTCTGGTGTTAAACTGGGATGAAAGCAGAGGTTCAAATTGTCACAGTCATGTATTTCAACTGACTGCTGACGTACATATACATAGCATGCCTTCTCATTCCGCAACCCAAAATGTCAAAGGCAAGCCACCTGTATACATGCCTGAAGTGTGATTGTAAGGTAAGTGAAAAAAGTAATGATTACAGTAATGTATTCTACTTTGTTGTTCTTAGATATTACCCTGCCCCTATACAAGCTGTAGTAACCTTCTTTGTACAACTCTGAGGTCTGTGAGAAAAGTAAAAGAAACAGTCACCACACTGTCCTTAGCCCAAACACAAGCTATAATAACCTCTAAGGTTTGACTGTGATGAAAATTAAATAAATAATAACCACACAACCCCCCTAAATACACACACACAAAACCTACGGCAGCTTTCTGTATACACACATATCTGAGCAGGGCTGGTTCTAGAAAGGGTGCAGCTGAGAGCAGAGGTCATTATCAGCCTTATCCTAACAGGGTCGTATCATGGCCTGTTCAGGTTAAATAATAATCAGGAAATTAGTTCATTTTTTTCTCCTTATTTTTCCCCAACCAGCAACAGCTTTTGTGGGATCCCCACACAGTTAGGGATGATTAAGGGAGCCCCCTGTATCAAATTATAGAGTCTGGGGAGTGAGCCCCCCCCCCCAGACTCTTAGAATATCTAGGTGTCTCAATGTTCTGTGATATATTTTATGCCTTACTTTTGTAATATAATTACTTGTTAGTTACATTTTTACTGATACTCAGAGGAATAATGTATGCATCCTGACATTATTGGGTGTGTGCACAGATAGACTGGGACTCTTGTATAGAAACAAACATTTCTTTACTGCAGCAACCAAAACTACCCTTACAAAAACATTTTTACTTCCCTCCCTTCTTTACGTTGCTCCTGTGCTAACTAACTTACAAACTTCTACCCTAAGCAAGATGGAGCAGCGCTACAGCAAAGTTTGCCACAAACTTTAGATATCATACACACCACTGTAAACCACTACTAGAACTAAACTGGCTTGAATTCCCTAACCAACTTGCCTTTATTCAGCTATCCACCTTGCACAACCTTATTTTCAAGCCTACTGCCTGCCCTGCACTAGCCAATCTAGTCACACCTTGCACACCAAATCTATCCCTATGATCAGAAGACAGAAATCTCTTAGCTATCTCAAAACCCACAAGAAAACCTGGTCACTCTCTGTATTCTTACTCTGTCTCTCCACTACGGAATTCACTGCCTCTAACTACCAGGTCTGTGCCTGGCCTAACCCATTTCAAAGCCTGTTTAAAAATCATCTCACAAATACATGATTCTGCTCCTGTATATAAAGCCTGCCTAATGTTCAGCTCTTCCTTTTCCGCACTAACCTCATCCTGCTCTTCTGCCACATTTCACTCCCTCACAGTCTGCAAGATCCTAAGGGTCTCCTAACACCTTCTCTGTTTCTATACCATATCCTTAAGATACTGCTCAAACTGGAATACCTCTATTCTTAACTCTCTCGCTACCTTTCTACGTCACTAACTTCCTGGCTATTATTATTCTTACTGAAACCAAAATTCTGTTTTTATATGCACTGTAACAGTCATTCTACAATGCACTACCTACATACTGTTTTTGTACACTATCTTACTCCTAGGCTATGTATATGGTGAGAGTGACTATTATTGTCTATAATGTTTTAACTCTAATAGAATTCTCTAGATGGGTAGTATATATTGTAATATCTTGTAACATTGTTTATGTTCTTTCAACTTATTTGTGTATAGTATTTCTAATGTCATTTGTATTGTATTGGATTATACTGTATTTGTAGTATACTTTATGTGGAGCTTTTCTCCCCGGGGCTCTGCTGAAAATGGGTTCTGTAGACCCAGTCAGACCACCCCAGTAAGCAAAATGTTGAATAATAAATAAATAAATCAGTAAAAATCAATGATACATTGCACACACACACACACACACACACACACACACACACACACACACACGCCATAATAGTTTTGTACTTATTTCAGCATATATCAATAAATTGTGTAACACTGGTACTGGCACACCAGATCAGTGACTGCCACTTAGCAATCCCCAAACAGCAGTAGGGGTAAGTAACCTGTCACTTTCCTTTTCATAGATCTTCCCTGATTTTGCTCTGTCCTTTGTAAAAAGTTTGATTTGCTTGTAAATCATTCAGGATTATAGCCCATAAATCCAGCCATTAGAGTTTTATACTTATTGTGCAAAAAATGCACATCGATGCAAAAGTTATTATTCTATTAACTTTTTTAATTGAATTAGAGTAATATATAAAACGTGTTCCTTATTTCTGAGCCTTTATTCTGCCATTATTGGTATTGCGCTGAATTCTTCAGCAAAGAAGTTGACAGTTATAGTGTCTGATGTTCTGCCAGTATTTATAAAACTCCCTGAAAAGAGAAAACCATCCCTGATAATTGGAAGCGTGGAGTATTCTTAAAATCCAAGGTATGCACTGAGATCAGTCACTCAAGGGCTACTAATCACTCTAGGGCTTACATTGCTTATGTTCATTATCAGCTTTATCCTCACAGGGTCATATCATAACCCTGTGCAGGCTACAGAGCATAATCAGGAAATTAATGCATTTCCCTTTGTTTTTTCCCCCACCCAGTAGCAGCTTTTATGGGGCTCCCACATAGTCAAGGATGATTAATTGGGCCTCCTTACAGCATGGGTATTGCTGGTATCAAAAGCTAGCTACATTGTTAGTTTTCAGAGAGAATGTCCACCAGCATGGTTTAACTAAGCCAGGGGCACTATGTCAGTGGTGAAATAGTTAATGAAATTGTGAAAGCTGTTGCTTGATAAAACACTATTACTATAACCAGAAATATCTTTGAATTTTAAAGGCAATGTAAATAAGAGTTATTACCTACCTGGTTTATTAAATATACAAGATTGCTGTACTAGTTTTTGTTGGTTTGACAGATGTTACAAAATATCTAAATAATATAACGTGTTGTGGTTGGGGGCCCCCAGCGACCGTAGAGTTCACTGGTACCTAAAGCCAGCTATGTGCATAAAATCAAGATGAATCCAAGCAAACTATCCCTTGGATTTAGCAGGGTAGGGTGCTAAAAAATAAAGCAGTACCTAGGTTTTAGAGTTCTAAAGCTAAACAAGTAGTCCTTATCAATACTTCAAATGTTTATCTAAAATGTTGGAATATTACTATCCTACAATAAATATTAGATATAAATAGTGTGCAGTTACCCTTTATTTTTTCCACCATACTTAGAAAACACTGGGAAGCCACAGTGGTACAGCAATTGCATTGTTGCCTCACAGCAAGAGGTTTTCCTGTTCGATTCTCAGCTAGTGTGTGGGGAGTGCCTTCCATGTGGAATCTGCATGTCCTCCCCGCGGTCGAGTGGCCTCCGAAAGACATGCATAAATGGGTGTGCCTTCACTGAAGGTTGGGCGTCGGGCTGGCAACTTGGCACCATAAAAAAAAAAAAAATCTACTGCCAATCATTGTGGCGACCCTTTACCGGGAAAAGCCAAAAAGACAAACTTAGAAAACACTGGGATGACATACCCACTTCCTTCTTCCTATACAGATATGTTAAATGCCATTAAAAACTAAGTTGTACTGAATCTGTAGAAAATCACCCATACCTGGTGGTCTAGTAGAAAGTAAATGTATGCATAAGCTGAGAGTTATCCCATGCTAACATGTTAAGATGCAAAGGTGCAAAGTGCACCTTAGCATCTTCACATAGCTTGTGCCAAACTTTCAGATTTAACTTTCTTTCCTTTTCCGTAAGTCAAAAATTATATAACTTAGATAAAAATTCCCGCTTATGCTCGGTACATCAGGCGTCAACACTACACACCATACAACATCAAAAAGAGTGTAGTCAGGATAAGGAAAAAACAAAATTACAATGAACAAAACTAATTTGATTAAAAAAAACAAACAAAAACAAAACAGGTGCCGCTCAAGAAGACACAGTCTGTTCACAGTGAGGTGAAGATTTCCGTGTTGCAGACTCTCCATCTACAATAAAATTCCGGCCAGAGGATGTGCAATGCTGGGAAGTGAAGAAATATAACTTTGTTTTTTATGGGCTTGTAAACTGAGGTTGCACTGCACAAACTCAGTTTACAAACCCATAAAAAACAAAAGTTATGTTTCTTTGAATCTCAGGAAGACACAGTCAGTGGGTTCTGTGTCACTGGTGTCAAATGTGTCAGATTGCAGAAAACCACACAATAAGGATACCACAAGCTAGAAATGTTTAATAAGTTATCATGCACTAAGTTACAGCAATAAGTAACGTGTAGCCCCAACTGGAGAGAATTTGACAGTTAGAATACAGATAGCAATCCGATTAAAACATAAAACATCTCACACTTAAACTTCACTTTTTTTTACAGTTCATGCAGAATTAAGAAAACACAAAATGAATAACATTGTAACAAACAAATAAAAATGACCACCAACCACAGTGAGCACCAAGGTCCTTCCAAACAAATGTTCAACACATACAAAAAACAGCAGGTGGACCCAGAAACGACAGCAAGGCTTGTAGATGAACCCATCTTTAATTCACAAAAAATAAGGACATAAGCGCTTTCGTAGTATCACTACTTCATCAGATGTTTTTATCAAATTAGTTTTTTGTACAAAATACCCGTGATGGTGGTGCTGCGGTTGCTTTGTCGCCTCACAGTAAGACGCTGTCCTGTTCGATTCTCAGCTAAAGCGTCTTCTGCGTGGAGACTTGCGTGAATGGATGTACCTTCATTGAAGGTTGTGCATCAGGGCTGGTAACTCGGCACGTAAAAATCAACTACCAATCATTAGCAGACCGGAGTTCCGCTGTGGCAACCCCTAACTGAAAGACACAACGGTTGTTTTGTACAAAATGAATAATAGTCAGAAGAGCAAGTGCCATATTTAACGGTGTTTAACGGGAGAACTAAAATCACTATCCGCTGACAGCTAAAGAATGCAGACAAGAACTGCACTTACTCTGCCAGGAGAAAACTGTGCCACTTCTTTAGTGCATTGAGTTGGTAATTCAATAAATAAATTAGCAAATTACCTCAATGCAGATTATTCCCTCACACTGAAAGACCAGTTTCAAGGTCATTTGGTATTTTTATTTTAGAATATTTTCTGACCCTTTCACCAACGTGCCTGAATTACAATGGAGATGCAGATGGAGGAGAATCGTTATAAAAAGAAAAAAAAATCATCTGACGACAACCTCCAATCGCATCTCCGATGTATTAGGTGCATTTGGTGACAAAAGTCTTTGTGAAGATGAACCTGATTTAAAAAAAAAAAGGTTTAAAAAGCAACCGGCACGCACCGCTGCACCCATGCCTAAATCTGCCACTACTTTACACTTGTTGTTATCTGTTGTATCAATCACAAAAATGAGAGATAACGTGAGTGCACAAGTGCACATGTGCTTAGTGTATTAAAGCCTGTTTTCCTGAGGCAATGATACCAATTACTGTCCTATCTGAGAGTGGTTCACAGTACAAAAGTCAGGAATTCAAAAAATGAATGAGTCAATGTGTAGGAATTGTAGCATATTGTATCCAGTTTACATTATCTACTATTTAATGGATCTGTTGTGAGAAAGTACAGAGGAAGTACAGTTGTGTAAGTTGAACTTGCCATTACAGTAAACGTTTGAATTATCCTTGCTGCAGTAGTCCAAAGCTTTGGGGCACATTCCACACATCCAAATTGTCACTCAGCTAGACAAGTTTGGGTGTGAAACCCTTCAGAGCTTTCCTGCCAGTAGACAGAGGGAAGCTGAGCCCTTAAATAAGAATGCTAGAAATAACAAAAAATAAATGTTCAAATCCTGGCGTAAAAACACACAAAAAACCAAGGGGGAAGGATGGGAGGGAGCATCTACTGCAGCAACAATTATTCAAACATCTACTGTTATAGTAACATACACAACTGTACTTTGTTCTTCATATTGATCACTACTGCAGTAACATTAGCTATATGGGTACATTACTATTGCTAACTGTATTTGGAAGATGAAAGGAGAAGGGTCCAGGAGGCTCTGCATAATTCTAACAAAGCTTGATATAGACCTAGAGAAAGAATCAAACCTAGTACCTTTTAAAAGTATGCACAGAGAACCAAGTAGAAGCTTCTGGGATGCTTCTAGAATCTAGTCCTTTCCAAAAAGCCATAAATGAACCCACGACCCTGGTAGAGTGAGCCTTGACCCTGCCTGGAATAGCGATGTTATGATGAGTATTGCAAAAGGTAATAGCATTACACAGCTATTTGGAGGTAGTCTGTTTTGACATGGGTTGTCCCTTCTTACCTTCACAAGAAATGAACAGTTGATCTGAAGATCTAAAGGACTTAATTCTGTCAAGGTAGTACCCGAGTTATCCTTTCTCCCTCAATTTTAGGTTCAGGAAAAAAAACAGGGAGATGGATAGTTTGACGTAAAGTAAACTCTGATACCACTTTAGGCATAAAAGAAGATTAGTTCTCAATGAAACCTTACCTCTGTGGAAGATTAGCTGGATCAAATGAAGCAAGTGTTAGCTTTTCTAATAAAAAGTCAAGATCTCAAGGAGGGGCAATAGGTTTACTTGGAGTCCTCTTGTACAAAACCCCTTTGAAAAACATAGTGACATGAGACCGCATTGAAGAAAGAGGATTCATGGGCAGAAGTGCTTAAATAGCCAGTAAATGAACCTTGATAAAGGTTTAAGAAAGGCTATAGGATAGTAACTCACACAAATATTGTAAAACCAGAGGACAACTAGCCCTGAATGGGTGCTAGTTATGTTATTGGCACCAACTAGAAAACCTTTTCCATTTGCCAGTGTATGCATTTTCTAGTAGCAGGCTTTCTTGCCTCACATGTCCCCATTAAACAGGTGCCTAAAATGAATTAAGTCCCTGTCATCAAGGCAGTCAGTTGAAGATGATTGATGTTGGGGTGTATCAAAACTCCCTGTTCTTGTATGAGTAGATCCATTCTGTGAGGAAGCTTTTAGTAATTTCACCTGGCCATTTTCAAAAGAATTGAGAACCATGGCTGCCTGGGCCAGAAGGGATTCACCACAATGATCTTGGGGGATTCTTTCTGAATCTTCAGAAATGCCCTGGATTGTAGTGGAAAAGGTAGAAGGCATACAGGAACATTCCTGTTCAAAGAAAAAAAAAGGCATCTGTCTTCCAGACCTTCTTGCATGGAGTCCAGGAACCGAATATTGCAAGGTAGTTGTTCAGACAAGAGGCAAAGAGGTCTACATGAACTCCCCACAGATGGATCAAATCTTGGATTCCCCCCCCCTCCAATCTAGTTTCTATTCATGAGGGTCTGCCTTGGTCCTGTTCAGCTGGTCTGTCACACAGTTTTGCTCTGGAATATAGGATGCCTGTAGAATGAGAGTGTGCTGTGAAGCTGTATCCCAAACTAACATGGCTAATCTGCAAAGGGAGTATGACCTGGTTCCCCCTTACTTTTTTATGAACCACTTGACTGGTGGTATCTTCTGTAGCCACTCCAGGAGGTCTTGGGGACCAGCAATGGTCTAGATAGCCGAGTATCTTGATCAAGACGGTCATCTCCTTGATATTTGTATGCTTGCATCTATCCTTGTTATCCCACACCCCCTGCACTTTTATCCCTCCAGAAACTGCTCCCCAAGCAAGTCTTAAGTGTCTGTGGAGACTGACTGCTTTGGAGCAGGGAGGGAGAATGAAGACCTGGATTTGTCTTCTGACAAACTCCAGTACTGCAATCTGTAAAGATAAAGGATGTTGATGCTGGGACCAAAGAGATTTGAGATACCGCTGTATCTTTCTCATGTGGAGTTTTGGAGCAGGAAGGGAGAATGAAGACTTGGATTTAAGGATAGCTGTTATCTCCAGCAAAACATTTGTCTTCTGACAAACTCCAGTACTGCAATCTGTAAAGATAAAGGGTGTTGATGCTGGGACCAAAGAGATATGAGATACCATTGTATCTTTCTCATATGGAGGTATCAAGAGAATCATATATGCCATGAGACCCAAAATCCTGAGGTATTCCCTTGTAGAGACCAAAGTCTGAGTGAAAAACCTAAAAGATGGACCTAAATAAAGATCTATTTCTTCCTGTGGAAGAAAAGCGTTTTGAACTGAAGTGTCTAGTTGGCATCCTAGGAACACAATCCTGTGTGAGGGAGTCAAAGAATTTTGAATGTTGTCTTGGAATCCCAACTTGTGCAAGAGATCTCTCTTTCAAAAGAAAGATTCCTGAGGTATTGAAAAAGACTGCAAAGATAAGCAAGTCAATTTAATATGGAAAAATGCAGATAATGTGTAGCCTGCAATGAGCTATAATTAGAGGTAGATACTTTGTGAACACACTTGGTGCAGAAGATAGTACAATCAGTAAGGCAGAGAATTAATAATGTAATTGAGACACACAAAATCTTAATAAACATATGAAATCTGGATGAATAGGGATGTGATAACTTTTAAATCTAGTGTTACCAGGAAACTTGAAAGGGGAGGAAGGGGTAACAGATTGTGAAGTGACATCATTTTGAATTTGGCCATTATCAAACAGGTTTAAGAAAGAATGATCCAGAACTGGTCATCAAGCATTTTCTTTCTTTCTTTCTTTCTTTCTTTCTTTCTTTCTTTGTCACTAGGAACGTCCTTGAATAAAACCCCTTCCCCACCCTAAAAGGAGGAACTGATTCCATCACTTCTCAGGACAACGTAGGATGAAGAGCAGGTGGAAACAAATGAGTGTGATCTACAGGATGAAGAATGACTTTTGTGGAAAGCAGAAATGTACTCCCACTGCCATCTGCAACCCTGATGAATGATTTTCAGAAACTATTTATCTGAAACAATCTGTTTCTAAACAGAGCAATGGCAATTCAGACTTTGTAAAACAGAAAAGGGGACAGGGTGGGAGAGGTTCACAAGATCTCTTGAATAGTTGTTCAGACTTGTTGGGCTGTCCTTGGTTTTGGAAAGTTTGAGATTTTTTTTGAACCTCCTTGCCACTTCCTAAACAGTTTACTTGAATTCTGTTGAGACTGTTTAGTCTGTTTTTTGCCAAAACTGGATGAGGAGAAAGAAAATCCCTTGGAGAATTTGGAAAAAGAGGGCTTAAACAACATAGAAATTCCGTGGATCAGCTTGCCCATTTCATCGCACTTTTTGATGACCTCTGCAGCAGAGGGGACAAACACTAAATCTCTATCCAAAAGAGAATTTAAAATCTCATTTTTAAATCATCTGGAAGGTTCTGAGAATGCAGTTAAGCAAGCCTCCTTAAAACTGTACCAGTAGCCCTTGCCCTGGAAGTAGTATCAATGGAGACAAACACACTGCAAAAAATGACTAGCGATTCATACAATAATAGAAACTAAGTTATTTAAACCAGATTTTTCTTCTAAAGAAGAAACTGTTAAACATTCTTCATACTTTCACAATTTAAAAATTCTGAAAATCAAAGTTGCATAAGTATATACTTTTTGCCATACCTGTCAGTAATTTTCCCACCCTCATTAGAAAGACAAGGATTGGAATTAACTATGTGCTTAGCAGCAGTGGAGTCAGCTGAAGTTATAGCTGCTGGGTTAGGTTTGGGAAAAGTGTATAAACATTTAAAAGAGTAAGGGACTTTATACACCCTGTCTGACTTTTTGTGGACAGTCAGCTGACTATCTGGAAAATTGGAGGCAGTGAGAGTATCTTCTAAAGGACTGAGACACCACAGTGTTCTCCCACTGGAAACAGTGTGGCATTCTATCAACAGTCTCAGAGAAAGAGAAACCCCCACAGGGAAAGTCAGAATTTGAGCTCTCATCTGAGTCTAAATCAGAAATCTGAGGATAGAACCCTGAATCCAGGGGGGGCAAACATATTACTAATGGTAGATGCTGCTTCCCCAGGGATGGGGACAGCATTCTCACACAGCAGGGAAACCTTCCCTGTTCCCTTTCCTAAGACCAAGAGTGACTCTGCTTTTCCCACTGAGGGAACTCCGACACCCGCAGAAGAAGTGGCTAACTACCAGTCCAAAGTGTATGTAGATGCTACACCAGAGGAATCCTGGGTAAAAGATGATTAGTCAGAGGTACAACAAATGGCCACGGCAGAGTCACCCACCTGCAGCTGAGACAAATTGCTACCCTGCTGTGTTAATAAAGCTGTTTGCTTAGCTTTCTCTTTTTGTGGACCGGCTGTGTAACAAGCAAATCTGCTCCATGGTCAAGCTGAAAATGATGCATCTTTCCTAGGAAAGATGAACAGAAAATGTTGGCAAAAAGTACCAGTCCACAAAGATTACTTTTTGACAGAAAAGACACAGTAAAAAAGCAATTTAAAACACTAAGGCAGCACCACAATGGAAAAATAAACATTTCGCCACAGAGCATATGTTGTCAGTTGTTCTCTGTTTAAAATTAATGTAATCTAAGAGTGTTGTGTATAAAAGATTATTACAGTATCAAAACAGTCCGTTAAAATGCAACACTTTTAATTTTAAAATAACTTTCCCGAAGAGGAAAGTAAGAAAACTGCAATATATTTAAGAAAATGGAAGTTTTTTTTTCTAAAGGGAACTTATCTGCCCAGCAATGGAAAACAGAAGCTGACCGTCGATCCTCAAATACCTCAGAAGCTTGCAAAGCTAGGGGACTGTTATATCCTTGGCAAGGATACAACTCATACAGCTAAGGTTATTGCAGCAGTGATCAATATGAAGAACATCTATTCAGTGAAGCATGTTTGAGAGACAAGAGAGCTGTAGCAGAAACTAGGAGGACTTTCATGTCTTAGTTTTAGACTATAGGAGTACTCCATTGCAAGGACTCCATCTTTCACATTCTCAGTTGTTTAAGGGCAGAAGGATGAAACTAAAATTGCTTGCTTCATTTAAATTAGTAATACCTGAAATCAGTGCAGATTAAAGGAAATAGTAAATATTAATCATAGGGAGAAATGCTATTAAGGTAAAAACAGAACACTACCAGATTTGCAAGATGGAGATAAAGTAAGAATACAGATTTCACAGGAAAATGTATAACTTAAAGCTGAAGTAGCTGCAGCTGACCAAAAGTCACATGTTTTTAGTGGGAAAAGTTACAGCTGCATATGGGAAATTGCAGCTGCGATAGATGCAATGAAGTCAAAGGACAGTTAGCAGCCGGAAGTATTATAACCTGTACTGTGCAGGAAAAAAGGGTCTGTAAGTATTCTGTTATATAGCAGCTACAGAGACAGGATCTTGAAGTAATATTGCCAAGAAAACTTTATACTGAAGGAAGAACTGTCCTAAAAGGAAGAATGTCATATATCTGCAGTTAATCAACCTGTTAAATTCTCCAGATAAGTGACCATTACTGAAAACAGATGGTTGTGGACACTGAGAGTTAATTATGATACTAAAACTGGGTGGGAGTCACTTTCATTAAAAATATAATTATATCTCGTCTTTAAGATGTCTTTTGAGCGTGCAAAATTATTATTTGATGTAAAAAGCCCACTGTATGGTATTAAGTTACGGTTAATCTAAAATTCACTGTAATACAATGCATGTTCCCTAACAGAATTTGTATAAAATAGTTTTCATAGGTTGGTACTAGGTTATCAGCCCTAGGGCCTATGCAAGCCTAGCCATAACAATTCCCTGGCTATTTCTTTCTACACTATTTACTTCCCTGGACCCCTATCTAGCAGGGCGACTGACGTGATCCCTGGAGTGAATTTCCTTTCTCCCATCCAATCGTCAAGGTTCCTTTTGAAGAGGGCCAAAGCGGCACTCTGCTTGACATGTAAGGGCAATCTATTCCAGAGTCTGGGGAGTCTCTGGGTCAGGAACCTATCCCTCCAGCATGTTTTGTTTATTGTAATGACAAGGTTTAGATCCCTGGAGCTGTGACTCTGAGGGATTGGGATTTCTTTAAGTGTAGCATGTCCAACGGCTCTGGGTTTGACATGGCCTTGTATGTTAAGCAGAGATTGCCTCTGAGTAGACGATATGTGACAGAGTATAGCTGGAGTTTTTTAAGGCGGTCAGTGTAGGGCATCTGCTTTAGGCCTGTGATTCGTTTAGTGAGGTATTTCTGCGGCCTTTCCAGTTGTTGCAAATGTCTTGAGAGGTACATACCAAACAGGGCGTTGTATTCTATAATGGGTCTAATGAGGGATGAATACAGTGGGACAATGACCTCCTTTTTTCTGGATGAAAAGCCCTTAGTGATGAGGTGTGAAGGATTTCCTGACTGTTGTGGCAATGTGGTTATCAAAGGTGAGACCACTGTCCACCTGTGTCCCTAAGTCTCTTATCACACTTTCGGTGTTTAGTGTACTGCCACCTATATGGTAATTCACAGATACATGTTTTTTCCCAAAGGAGATAACTATACATTTCTTGGCATTGAGCTTGAGCCCATGGCTCTGGCACTAAGCATCTGTTTCTGTAAGGCCTTTTTGTAGAGTATCCACATCATTTGGGGATTCAATAATGGCTCCCAGTTTGCAGTCATCTGCGAACTTTGTTAGCCAGAGTCCCATAGTGTTGGCCTGTACTTCAGAGAAGTAGATGCCAAACAAGAGCTATCCCAGGACTGAACCCTGAGGTACTCCACTTGTCTAGAGCTGGATTTGGAGCTGGCTACTTTTACAGTGTGGGTTCTATCAGTAAGATGCCCAGCTTAGTAAGTTTATCTATGATTCCAGAGTGGGGGATGGTGTCAAAGGCCTTAGCAAGGTCTAGATAGGCTGTGTGGGCCACCTTACCCTTGTCCATGGCTCTGGAGACTTATTCAAAGAATCTTAAAAGTAGAGACCTGGGCCTGTTGTAAATGATGTGTCCCTTTACATATGCAGATGCTTAGCAACATTGCTGTGCATGTCATGTGGCACACATTCCTAGAAGGCAGTCTGAATAAATCCTTATGGAGACTAGAAGTTTACCCATAGTGTCTGTGTGGCTTGCTTAGCATTCGGACAAATAATCTTGCTACATGAAATGTGATATACATTACCCATTAGTTGCAGGCATCTCAGCATGTCAAGATTCTACGGAATCGCTGTAACATATTTTACATCTTCTGTGGGCTGACTAATTTACTAAACTGTCTCCCTCCGGAGGGCTTCACTGTGATGACTGCCTAGGTAAATCACAGGATTCTGAAAGGACATGTTGAAGTGCCTTCCTAACTGCTGAGCTTTATTATCCTCTTGCCTTCTCTGAAAATTCATTTCATTTGAACATATAATGTATTGCATTCTGGATCTGTTCCTCTCTGAGCCTAACTGTATGTCCTGTTGGGTTGCTGTTTAGATTAGCACCGAGTTCAGGTATCTGTTATTGTAATTTCATTGACTTTTTGAGTGTGCATCTTCACAGTCCAGCAGTACTGAGTATGTAGCTACTGTAGTGGACAATTGCATCCCATTGGCTTCAGAGCCATCCCATCCTACTGAAGGATTTCTGATTACAGATACATGGCATGTAATGGACTCTGACTTCATGAATGTGTCCCTCTGATTATGTGCAGAGACTGCCTCTTTATGTTCACTTCAGAATAGTTCTTCACATTGGACACTTCCTTGCTTGAATGATGATGTCATCTGGGCCTTCATGTGATTTGGAGTCAGTATGATACCCTAGAGAAGGATCTTCACATAATGCCCTATAGCTGCAGGCAGCCTCGTATCACTTCCACTCTCTGGACAGTGTTCAGTCTCCTCATTTTTTACTGACCTGCAGCAGTCTGGTAGCAGCCTGCAACTCAACAATTAAATAGCATTAATTCTACTCTCATGCTGGAAAGTTCTGCAAGTCTGGCAGTTTTCTTGAACCTTTGAATTCACCTGTTAGCAGTCCATGTTCTATGGATTGGCAGTGTGCTGGACATTCATTCAGAGCCTAGCATTCTCCATAGACTTGCATATACATCCTCAGGGTGACTGAGGCCTCATCTAAAGGTAGTGCTCCCCACAGTTAGAGCGGTTTCTTTTTTAGGTGACTGCATTAGTGCTGTCACCCTCTTCTACCCTTTAGAATAAAGGGAAGTGGTAAGTGCATGTACTCTTTCTCTCTATCAAGAGTTAAACTCGATGCTTAAACTTCATTTTCATTCCTATAGCCCATTTGCTAGCCAAGGTAAACAAAACAATCCCTAATTCTTTTTATTCTGTGGTGATCTCAAAGCACCTGGATTGCAGTAATTTAGCCTCTGGCCACAGATAATCCATACTGGATCAGAACTCGCATTCAGTCTGTCTGCAACCTCATTCTGGATTTGCTTATAAAGTGGCTGTTTTACAAGTTACTTTACCTCTGTTCATCCTCCCTGATGGAATCAATCGATCCATCCATCCACAACCCCGTTTTCCAATTTTTTACACATGGGCTTAGGGTATCACTTTAGTACTGACAATCATCTAGAGCCAAGTTTACACCACTGGGTGGCTAGTCACTTAGGCATTATTGGCACCCAGAAAGCCTTCCATGTTTACCACATATTACAGCAAAAGAGGGCATCTTTCTTTCTCACCTAGAAATAGGACTACACCCAGAACTTTTCTCCCACTGCTGGGGTTACTTTATTGTTTGTTTGGCATACATCCTGAGTTTTTCACAAATTTCAGTCTTCTGCCCTTTGTCTATCATATTCTTGCCAAAGGAAGAATTCTGGTACAATACTGACTGAAAAAAAATGTTTTGCAAGGGGTCCATTGATGATTTTCCTTCTTTTGGTACCTATTCCTAGTTTGGCATCTCCTCTTCATTGCTGAGTATCCCCCTTTTGAACCAAATTTACTGAAGTTCAGGTTTCCGTTCTGGAAAACCCATTTTTAGTGAAATGAGTCAATGGTGCTACCAAGTTCTACATGAACCAAGTAAAATGAAAAAAAACTTGGATTGGGCAACCAGCAGCCAAAAACAGTGTTGAAATATTTATTGAAATAACAAAGATCCGCAATGTTTAGCACTTTCGTCCCCAAAGCACTGGGACTTCTTCAGAACAAATTCCAATAATTTGTGCCTTGTTTAAATACTCTGTCATGTGACACAAAACCTACTTTTAAAGAAATACAGTGGTAAAATTAAAACATATAACTTTAGCCTGCTTATAAGTTACAAACAATATAAAACTCATAAAAATATGTATAACTCTAATTATAATACTTGTGCTCTAGTTTTCAGTATAGGGACTAAAGAAATTTGGTCAGTAAGACCAGGTTGCATATTAGAGTTCAATTTGAATTGCCAAAAGACTTCACATGTTTCTATTTGTAACTCCCACCACAACCACCTCTAATGTCTTTTGGTATAACATCCAAAATGGAATTTACCCCATCCAGTACAACTTGAGGTTTGCTTAGAAAGTACCTTCTTCATGTTACATTTCGAAATTGCATACAGATGTTCGTAAATTCTCTTTCTCAAATTTCGGTCTTCCCAACATAAAAACTTTGACATTTGTTACAAATTGCAGTGTATACCAACCCCCCTGGTTGATCAATTATCTTGTTTAAGATAAATAGGAAAAGGTATACCAGGTAAATATAAATAATTTTTTCTAAAATGTAAGAACATTGGTGACAACTCCCATATTTAGTTGTACCTTTAAAATTATGCATACTTGATGCAGGAGAATGCTCGAAAAGGAATTTGAGGTTTCTTCCCATTTTATATACAAAATTGGGGTTCTTTCCTAGAATCCCTACCAAATCAGGGTGGGCTCTAAAAATCACCCATTTTTTTAAGTAACTTCCTTAACCTCCTTATACCCACATTTGTATGGAACAACCATGTTGTTAATAAAAGATCCGTTAATTTTACTACCCCAAGCAGGAAGAATATTCTCCAACTCTTTACCCAGCAGGGGTTTATATTTTGTACCTCACCCTTCCAAAATTTCACTAGTTCTCCTGTAAATCAAGTTTTCTGGATAACCCCTTTCATGGAAGATTTGACGAAGTTTACACAGTTCTTCTCTCTCTCTCTCCCTCTCTCTCTCTCTCTCTCTCTCTCTCTCTCTCTGTTTTTTTTATTTCACTCTTTCCCTCTCTCTCTTTTTCAGTCTTTGTTTGAGGTTGGGAAAGGATCCATTGTTTGTGTAATAACTAAGCAGGTAAATAACTTCATATGTATCCATGAAGAAATTCAGTTGCATCCTTTTACATTTAATTTACAAAGCATAATTTCCTCCTACTGCTAAACATTATTCTGCATGTATTGTTCCCACAGATTCCATTTATATTGTTATAGTTTGCGCATTCCGTTTGACACTTGTGTCTTGAAAATGTTTTTTTTTATCTGCCTGTCTCTGGTCCTTCTGGCACTGGCATGTTTTGTACTTTTTTTGAATCTCTAAGTTTGTCAAACTTATGGACTCCCCTTCAGTTAATATTGTTCTCATATGTGCACTTGTGTCCAAAGTCACTCTTTTTTTTTTTTTTTTTTTTACAACTCACCAGTTCATTCTGTTAGTATGGCTGCTGGAGTTGAGCTTTGCACATGTTGTAATGTATATGGGAGATCTAAGGGGGTTTGGGAAAAAAATTTAGTTTGAGAATCATGCCATTTTCCCTCTATATGGGAAAACATAGAATTTGGCAGGGTGGGTAGCAGTGTATGCACATTTAGTGAGACACCCATTCTTTGTAGTATATGGTCATTAATGTGGGCCTTGGGGATGTAGCTCTAACAAGTGTTGTCAGACTGAAAGATTTTTCAAGTATGATTTCATTACTTGAGTTTTTTTAAAGATTTGTGGATAAGGCAAGTACCTTTAGGCTTCCGCTAGTCAATTTAGTCTCCAGTTGGGAAAAAATCCTCAGATATGACACACAGTCACATACTAAGCAACCCACTGCAACACTCCACATTAACCCCCCCCCCTTCCACAGTGCTTCTTACCAGTGGCTTAGCTGACTGCATCGTTAACTGTAATATGTTTGCACTTCTTATCTCTCAAGGTTACTCCGATACTTCTGTTAGATGAGAAGGTACAGTTATTGGGCTTTGTTTGATTTAGTAGTGTTGTTTGTTATATTTGCTACCTTTTAGGTGTGATTCTAATTGTTTGACTGCTCTGTGTATTGAGGCTATGTCCTGAAATGAGAAGATGGCCAATAAAAAAGATAAAGGTGGCCATGTGGGCCAGGGCTCAGAGGACCATGGGTTTCTCTGTATGGAGTACTAGTGTTCAACAAGCTTCATTACCTTAGTTAATGCACAGTAAGAACTGAGCAAAATGTTTGTCTTGACGTTATAAGTGTTTTGAGAGAGAAAGATCAAATCCTTGATGATATTGACTGGTTTTAATCATTGGTCACCTTACTGTTTAATTTTACTACACTTCCACTTAGCCAACCACATTAAAAAAAAGAAAATAAAAACAGAGTAAATGGCTCTGAAGGTGATTTTGAATAGATGCTGTAGTTAGTTGGTTGCATGTGATAGTCAATTTGTAGCATTTAGAAAAGTCATTTATTATGCAGGTATATATTGCTTATGATAAAAGTGTTAAAATGCAGGATATATGGCCATTATCATTTCCATACTGATTACCTGGCACAGATCAATGAAGAAAAATATTCAGTAATGTTTATGTTAGTTGGATGATTTGGCACATTTAATTCATTGTTGCTGCCTTTTAAGCTAAAAACTAGCCTGCTAAGAGCAGCTATGCTTAGAGGTAGAGTGCTGCCTTTTGAAAAATCGCAGATTACCCATAGTGTAGGTTTTATACAGATAGATGCATAAATCCTGATATGCCTATTAGATTAGTGTCACACACTTAATGTGCAGCTAGTTAGAACTCTCTAAGTTCCTAGGTTGTTACCAGGCTAAGATTCACTGGAGCCCTTGTAAACCCAGCCATGTGTCCCAAATTGTTTGGATGCTGAATATCATGGGCATCTGTATGGTGGGGCATGTTGTTAGGGAGGTAACTGCCCTTGTGTAGGGGAATAACTGTTGTGGTCCTCCATTCACTTGGAATGTAGCCTGTTTCAAGGCTGTAGTTAGTGTTCCTCAAGTGGTTCTGACAGGTCATGCTTTAGACTGTTCAGGAGGCAACTCAGGGATGTTGTTGAGACCTATGGAGGCAGTGTTCTTGGCTTTAGTAAGTGCTACCAACACCTGGTCCTTTCTAATAAATTGGGGTGGTATATTATAGGAGATTTCACCCGGTGAAGCTGGGATGGGGTCAGGGGTGATGTTTTGGCTGAATTTATCAGCCAGTAGTTTTATTATGACACCCCAATTGGTGAAGGTGATACCGTTGACCACCAGTTCTGCACTCTTCTGTGTGTACTACCTTTAAGGTTCTGGACATAGTTGAAGAAGACCTTGTCATTTGTCCTTAGCCTACAAGGCTATCCTGACCTTGCACTCTTCTGTGAGTACTACTTTAAGGTTCTGAATATAGCTGAATAAGACCTTGTCATTTGTTCTTAGCCTACAAGGCTATCTTGACTTTGCACTCTTCTGTGTGTACCACCTTTAAGGTTCTAGACATACCTGAAGAAGACCTTGTCATTTGTCCTTAGCCTACAAGACTATCCTGACCTTGCACTCTTCTGTGAGTACTACCTTTAAGGTTTTGGACATAGCTGAAGAAGGCCTTGTCATTTGTCCTTAGCCTACAAGGCTATCCTGACCTTGTAGTTGGCCTTGTTGGATGTAATTATACCTCTTAGTTTCTTCCTTAGTTGTATAAGACAGCAGTTTTTTTAAGGGAGTTACTCTTCCTGATTTTGGTCATGAGTTTTCTTCTTTTATAATATATCTTGTTCAGTTGAGGATTCCACTAGTGGGGTTTGTTTTTATTGGTTGTTGTGGGTTTACTTATGGTAGATATGGCAGCCTCTATGCAGCCATTCACGTGTTTGTACAGGGAACCTGTGAATAACTGTGCATAGGTAGCTGTGGTCTCTGGTTAGAGAAAGGCTTGCTTTTGCCAAATTGTCACTTAACAGGATATAGTTTGCCTTAGAATAGTTCCTAACTGTTACTGATTTAGCTTTTTTTTGGGTTGATTTTTACTTCAGAGGAGACAGTGTTGTAATTCAACCTCACTAGTGAGGATGTGACATGGGGCAACACTCTCCCATGTTGGTGAGTACCAGATCCAACATGTTTGATCCTCTGGTGGAGTGTGCACTATCTGTTCCAGTGTGTTTGTGTTAATAAAGTCTAGAGATGTTGTGTCTGTGAGTGTGAGACTGTGCACGTTTCCCAGTCTGTAGCGGGGTATCACTCATGAATAGCATGTTTGGTTGGGTGGTGAGTCATGACATTCTAAAGCATAGATAGTAACCTGCTAGCCATGATATGTTGACTTGCACATGGATGAGCTTCATGATGTCATCTTGTTTAATGAGCCTGGAGGTATGTTTGTTTCTAACATAAATTGAGTCAGATCCATCTTTGGCCCCAGTTTATGCTGTTGGTGGTTTAAATGTGTGAAGACTTGAATGTGAGAAAAGCTCTGTAGCCTTGCACTGCAGGAGAACTTTCTTCGTCTTTAAACAAAGTCTTGGTCAAGACATTGATGTCTATATTCACCAGAGTGAGGAGACCTTGAAGGGTGTGGTATTTATTGTTTACGCTCCTAACACTGAGCAAGCAGTAACACCTTAAGGTTACTCTGAGATTTTTTTCACTATGTTGGTAGTTTTGTCTTTTTGGCAGTAGCTAAAGAAGGTTCTAAGGGGGTAGATAACATTTTAGCCAAAATCCTAAAGACTAGGTGGGACAGGTGCCTGCTATCTTTGGCAAAGCAATGTGGTCTATTGACCCTGCTGACAGATATTGGATCCCCCAGGAGTGACACCAGAAACTAAGCCAGTTATTAAAATGAATCGTTTTATGTTCATGCTGGTGGCATCATCCTTGTTGAATGTAAAAGGCTGCTGAATGCAAGGCTCATACCTATCTATGGCATATGTTCTGAAGGATCCATTATGTCTCTTTTCATGTAGTCCACTGAAGTACGTCTCAAGCCATTTACACCCACATGGACTATGATAGAATCATAGTGGTACCTGGGTGTAGTGAACTGTGTGCATATGTGCATGATATTATGGATCCTGGCTCCAGATAGGCAACTAACCATCTCCTTTTCTAACCTGATGAGTGATGCACCTATGTGTTGCACAATATGGAGTCCTGAATGACAGAGTATTGGGTAATGTTGAAGCTTGCCTTATGGGTTTTCTCTTTGGCGACCATTGGGCGTAGGCTTATTTGAGATGCTTGTTGTTGCTTTGGGGGTGTATTTTAGGGATTGCTGAGAAGCAGTGTTGCCGTTAGGAGGTTGTGGAGGTCTTTGAGATTTGGAAAGGTTTATTTTAAGTGTCTCAGCATAAGACAATCTGTGTGTGTGGGGGTGGGGGGTAAGAGGTGTGTGTTTGAGAGATAGTGTGGGTATTCCTGACAACTTCATTTGTATGTGACTTTTCTGTCTCTGAGGAAGTTGTATAAGTTACATCTCTTACATACTGTGTTATTTTCTTTAATGATTAGCTGGTTGTATAAAAACATGAGACAATTGCAACATTGCCAAATCTACCAACCTAGCCACAGAGACATTTAGAAATTGCATGTCCATCTTGTCCAGTAGAGGAATGGGGTGGGCTGTTTAGGATTAAGGATTGGGTTTTAACAGGGGTCTCCCAGGGTAGTTTCTGGTGTTAAGAGCAAGATGTTATATAGTGCCAGGCTATGATACCGCTAGTCCATGTGCAGTCTCGCTGTTGTAAGCTTCATTTGCATAATGCTACATCATTTAACAGGCTTTGAGCCCAGCCCTAACTTTGCAGGGAAATCTTACTGTCTATGTATTTGCTACTATACATGGCACTTCTAGCAGCAGTTGCTGTGTGGGCATCCCCATGCAAGGTTGCCTGATTTATAGCGGAGAGAAAAAACACTTGAAAACTGACTCCTATACCCTGTAGCCAATAGTCAAACCACACTTTGACCTCCCTGGGCTGCTTCCAAACTCAGTGAAACCAGGTAAATGCCTTCTGCCACAAGATGGAGGATCCTTGAATTTCTTAATGTAAAAGTACAGCAGAAGCAGCTCAAGTGCAGATTAAACAACAAATGCCAAACAACTAAGTCTCTGGCTAAGTCACCCTTCTGTAAGGTGATTTGGAGACCAACAGAACTGTAAAAGACCTTTTTTGCCACAAAATTAAATAAATTGCTTTACAATGCACAAAAGCAGTACTGCTCACTGTAGAAAGCAAATATAAGTGCAGTAAATTAGGAAAGTATTCCCATCCTAACTTGGATGGCTCTGGATGCAGTTGAAACATTTAAAGCTTTGTAGATGGTTTTAAATGTACATGCGTTTCATAACGAGTATAACTGCTCTTTCCTTTGTTTATTTGTATATGTGTATATTGAACAATTTCAGATTAGAATGATAAAAAACGTACATAAAGTGAGAATATTTTTTGGGTGAGTTTTTTTTTACTGTGTTTCATATCTTCTGTAGGGGCCAAGCCCCTACCATTTCTCTTCCCCAAGTACCATCTAAGGAAATCTGCTGATGCGTACTTCCTGACCACCCCTTCTGCTGGCTGCTGTGATTTTCAGTGGCAGTACAGGGCAGCCTTATCCTGCCATTATTTCCTTTGTGATCTCTGTCTGTCTAAACTCTGGTTGTTCACATTTCATATGCACAAACATTTGGACATGAATTTTACTAAGTCTACTGTTTTGTATTGTGGGGTCACATTTGTGTGAATGGCTTGCAAATGCAGTTAGTATAACTGTGTTAGCAGCTGAACCTAAATTTTAGTCATGGGTACTAAAGTCTTAACTCTTCAAGCATCCTCCAACAAAACCATTCATACGTGTATCTATCTATCTATCTGTCTGTCTGTCTGTCTATTTTTTATTTCCTTTTCCTCTTAGCTGCTCCATTCACCCATTCATTCCACAGAGGTGAGAGCCCAGTGACACACACCTTCCTCCAGGTAGAGAACTGAGTAAAGCAGGAGCTATCATCCACATGTCAGGAATTCTGCCCTTCCTAGCTCTCCCTCCTTGTGGTCACTTACAAGATGTCCTGTAGCTTGCATGCAGAAGGAGGTATACATGATGCCACACATTCCAGACCCCTGGTAAGTGATGCACAGCTGCAGTCCAAACTTAATAAGCTCCTTGCTGCAAGTGATAACAATATGATGAGTAAAGCCACAACCCTGCTGCTGGTGCTGGCCACTCACTCCCATACTCCTCCACCTGCCCCCTCACCATTTGTACCACTATATAAATGCAGGTCACTGGGAGTAGAGTCAGGCCTTCATCCATGTGTGACATGGATCCAGGCTATATTTTTGTTTATAAATGCACTTGGTCATATGTAGTTACATGGACTCATACATACGATAGCCTTGGAATGTTTTATTTGATATTTTGATTTACTTGCTCACACATAATTCATTGCCCAAAATTTCACCAATTGCAATTAGAATTACTTTTTGTTTTTCATGTTTATGAAGCCCTCATACAAAAGTGGCATTGTTGCTCCTGTATGCCACTCATCACTAGAATTGTATGCCCATAAAGAAATTAGTAATAAAAACCCGTCCCCAACAAGGTTCATCCTCCTGAGATACAGTTTGATTGTGTATGTGACATAAAGGTTTGGAGCCTACGAATGCCCCATATAGTTCCAGTTTGAAGGTTTGGAGCCTACAAATGCCCCAGATAGTTCCAGTTTGAAGGTTTGGAGCCTACGAAACACCCCAGATAGTTCCAGTTTGATGAGCTGCTTGGACAGTGAAGATGGCAGTGTGGAGGCTGAGTGAGCAGTTGATGCTAGCTCATCCCTTGGTGTGGGAGTGGTGGGTGGGATTACTGTTAGAGTTTTACCTGGGGAATGGCATGGATTAGTGGTTCATTTGTGATGGTGGCAGTTGAGATATAGACCATGTGTTAGGAACATTAAAAACTAAATTAAATAAGTATATAACCCCTCACTGGATGATATTAGTCTCTGTCTCTCATCTCTCTCTCCTGTGTCCTAGAATACCAGCAGACAAAGTAATAAATGAACCATTGGGGGGTATGGGCTTGACAATTAATGGGGGGATGGAACAGCACAATTTAAACAATCAACATTGTAACTGGCGCTGCTTTATTGCATTTTGTACTCTGCTTGGGTGCTTCACACATTTACATCAGAGGTCGTCTAATCTGAGTTTATATACACAAGTGAAGCACCGAAGCAGTGTACAAAATGCAAGGCAACAGCCCCAGATATCTATTCTGTATTGTGAAACTGGCATTATTTGTTATAAAATAATGAATTCCTCCTGTCTCAGTCTTGTTTATGGTTGCATATGTAGCAAGCGTTTCATTCGGAACAAAGCAGAATCCACAGTTTTAAAAATAAGGTTTCTAAACTTTTGTGGAGGTATTTTATATTTCAGGCTCTGAGTAAATGTTTGACACATCTGCTTTATTCACTGTGTAAACTGAGGCAAATAATGTAGAACATTATTCCTTTATGGGCATTCAACAAAATTGAATAGGTTCCAATGTTTTCTTAAAATGCTGCCAGTTTTTGTTGGTACGCGTGGGTGATACATAGCTGTGATTATAGCACAGCAGTCATGAAAGTGAGTTTTGTCCTGTTTGTATATTAGTTTACTTCTTTCTTAACACGAGGTAACAGCTGTGTGGGGGAGTTGTGCTTATTTGTTTACTTAAGGACAGCTTGATGTTATGTTTCTGTCTGGAGCTTTTCATCACCTTGAAGTGAGTTTTCATTATAGTCGTTTGGCTCAATATCAAATATTTTGTAGCATTAAACAATGACTACTAATCCCTCAGAAATGACTGTTAACAGTGCTACTGGTTAGAATAAAGAGGTGGATTCTTGTGTCACAGAGGGGTGCTAGTAAAATATCAAAAAAACAGTCTAGTTTGCTTTGTTGTACGTGTAAAATTATATTATTATTTTTTGCTTATCAGGTCAAGATCAGGTCAAGATCCTTTTACGAATGAGATGCTGGCGCGAAGGAAGGAAACAGTTATAATAGAAGATTATGTCTGGCATATAAAGTACTGTCATCATTAGATTTACTAGCACTGATAGGTTTTTCAGACCAATATTTTATTCCTAACAGAGATTAAAAATGATAGATGCATGAGCCAGCATGCATTGTGACTATAAAATCATATGCTTCTTTCATTGCGAGACAGTGTATTATCTATAAATTTCATAATCAATTTTGTTTACAATTGCAGATGAAAAAAATATCTTTTTAAATATAAGACTAGTATCCGGGAAACCAAATTCCTCTATGACCTTTGTTGATCTTGACTGTACTATGTCAAAACTATGATCAGGGTCACGTATACAGGTGAAAAGTAATGGATTTCAGACTATAGTCTCAAACTATTTAGACCAGTACCTTAAATAATGTGTTAAAATGTTATTGTTCATTGGGTCATACCAGGCTAACTGCCCTTACAGACCAATTTAAGCCTTGCCAGTGTTTAGTTTAGCTAAAATCCACCCTTACCTGTTTTTCATATGTAAATTTATATACTGCTCATAAGATAGTGATTGTTTCTGAGTGGGATAGTGATTACTTCAACTACATCATCCAGGCAACACACCAGCCCTGCAGCAACTACTCCAGCCTTACACCACTACCAGATCCCTGAGATCAAGTACCCAACACCTCCTTAAGGTAACAAACTTTAAAAATGAGGCAGGTAGATCCGTTTATAGCCACTTCATCTCTAAAATCTGGAACTCCCTTCCAGCCCACATAATAAATAACTCCACCACCCAATTCAAAAAACTAGTCAAAACACACTTCCTGAATCACAGATTAGGTACCTGTACTACCCCTGGATAGTAACTCATATGTCTCTGTTTTCCAGCAACAAGAGTAACAGCTTATCTACTGCTTTTCTGCTTTTGTAATGTCTGCATGGGGAAATAGTATCACTGAACACTGTAAAGAATCCTAAAGGACATAGCATGTCTCTCGTGTAGAAATGAGTTATGGAAGTTATCTACTCTTTCTTCCTGCTATACTTACTGTTAAACACCTCTATAACACGTATATATTAATGTAGCCTGTGAATGTTGGCAAATACACTCTTTGGTTAATTCACTATCTTATATGTACTATACTTCTAGAAGAAGTGTAAAGATTGTGTTGTTGTGTCTTTCGGCTTTTCCCGGTAAGGGCTCACCACAGCGGAAGTCCGGTAATGATTGGCAGTAGATTTTTACATGCCGAGTTGCCGGCCCTGACGTACAACCTTCAACGAAGGTACACCCATTCATGCATGTGTCCACACAGAAGACGCTCTAGCTGAGAATTGAACAGGACAACGTCGTACTGTGAGGCGACAACGCTACTGCAGCACCATCACCGCAGTAGAAGTATAAAGATTGTGTACTCTATATTTTGTTTACTTGAACCTTTTGGTTAACATGTCTTTCTCCAGTTAATGATTATACTGAAAATGGACATATATCCAGTTGGACTCTCCCGGTTAACAAATGTAAAATAAATAAAAAATAATACCACTGAGTATTTATAGGGGGGGGGGCATATAGCAGGAAAGAGCATTTAGATGCTCTGTCTATACATGATGTAGTACATGGGGCAGTTCGTGGGTAGAGTTCTTCATTGGTCCAAGTTATGCTTTAATAAGGACAAATTTACTTGGAGAGTTTGTTCAAAAGTAGTGGTTACGTCTGAGACATGAAAGTGTCTCTCTAAACTGTTTACTTATCATATATAAGTCCTTTGTTAAAAGTTAGTAATTGATATCAGTGGCGTTTTTCAACCAGGATCCATGCTGAAGGAGGACTAGCGCTGGAGGTATTGTTTTTGCAATACATTGAACTTAAAGTTCAGTAGCCTAAATAATAGTTGAACAATATTTCAGGTCACTGCTGAATTCTGAGAAAAGGAAGTGAGGAGCGATGTGCTACTAGCATGGGAATATACAGCGTTGGGGGTGGGACAGGGGAAGAAAACATGGACATACTTGGAAGCAAGGAGAGAAAAAGGGCAGAGGCAGAATGCTGTAACTAAATAAGGATGTGTGTAAAAGAACTGCTTTATCCCAGTCTAACTTTTCGTTACAGCAAATAGTTTTATAATGCCATTAGTGTAAACGTATTTATAAGTTCATTAGGCTTACAAGATGGACTTCTGCAAATGCATCCCTGTCAGCCTTTAAGGTTTACTAAGGCTAACCACATTCTGCATGCTCATGTAGATTTAGTGTTTTTTCATGATATTACATCCCAAGGAGATGCCTGAGGTGTATTTTCATTTCTCCTTAGCAGGTATGTTCACTGCATTTGTCAGTATGGAATAAAGATATGTCACTAGCACAGTTCTACTGCCTTAATATAGCTTTACTTCACCAGGCCACACACACACACACACACACACACACACACACACACACACTTTATAGCTCCACTTTCTCACGCCAGAGCAGATAAAAAGCCTCCGTCTTTTCTTTGGCCCACTTGTAGGAAACAGTAGTTTATAGATAGCCTGATTTCATGTTTAGTTAACCGAATATTTTAACATCATTAAACTTATTTATGTCCTCTGTAATGAGAATCAGATGTCCTTCTCTCTGTATGGTCCACTTTGTCACTTTCATGCTTATGTGCTGTCATGTCACCTCCTGTACTTAAATCTTTCAACCTGCACATTTTTTCTTTGACTGAAAGTATCTTAACTTGATTTGCACATCTGTGGATGCATTACTTGTATGTGATGTAGCCTCATATAGCTGTATAGTAGGTCTTATCTCCAGCCATATTCAGTAGCAGTATTGTTAATGTCATAGTAGTGCTTATGAACAATACAGTTGTTTAATCGTTAAACCTTGCTGCCTACTTTTTCCATACTGGCCTTAAGCTGTGTATGACACAGACATAAATGGATGGAAGAGTCCTCTCTAGAGACATTTCTTTATTATAATGGCTGTTATGGTATCCCTACAGACATTTTCTTATTATTGTTTATATTAATGTATGTGTGACATCTTTCTCTCCCACTCTGTGACTGAAACATTATCTTGTACTATGTAGTCTAGCTTTGTTTTGCACTCACTCCTTTTACTCATGTAATGCACAGTGCATTCTTGCTTTGTTTTGTACTTGGTCTTTTTTTTATTAAACTCCACTTACTTTTTTATAATATATTAACTACTTTTTGTGCCGGATTCAGAAACAAATAAAATTGTCCATTATGGTTTGGGAGTCTATTTTTACCCCCCACACCAGAAGTGAACTGCCCACGTGTAAGAGCTTACTCCAGCTGTGTGCAGGCTATACGAACAATTGGGTAATCCTGGTATGGTAATGGTACTCAGTATTTCATGTGGAACTTAATGGTATGTCCTGGCTCCTGCCCCTGCAGTGTCAAAAGGCAGCTTGCCACATGCACCACCATACTGGGGGCTACAGTGCCACATTTATTTTATTTATTTAACATTTGTTGACCAGAATGGTCTGACAAAGACAGAGCATATTTTTAGCAGAGGCCCAGGGAGAAATGCTCCAGACCCATGTCTTTGGAATGTGGGAAGAAATAGGAGTACCTGGAGGAAACCCACGTGAATGCAGGTATATATGCAGTCCGTATGCATACCTCAGTGCATATGCAGTTGCTGGCTCTCACGTATGCTGCTTGGACAGCTAGATGAATTGTTTGATTCAGCGCTTCCTGTGCAAGTTTCATGGCCTCCAGTAACATTTTTCCATACAGTTGGTCAGCCTACCTCTGTCTTCAACCTATCTCTCTCTATCTAGGATTGAGGAGCTGGTGTTGCCCACCCCCCCATTCCGTGGCTCAGTCTTCCAGCTTTCTGATCATTTGTCATTCCCTTGTTTGTGTCACAGTCAGAGATTTATCCCTCTTTGCCATGGTGCTTGCTTACATTAGCATAGTTATCCCTCTCTGCATCGTAATAAGCTAACTTCAGCCCGTATACATTTTAACTTAACACGTTTATTTCTTGAACTGTAGCCTTATTTAATGACTTTCATTTTCTAGAGATGTATTTATGTTCGACTGCTACTGTAACTCAGAAAAGGCTAATCTGAGGCTTTTTGATTCCTGGTTGTACTGAAGCACCAACTAGAGTGTTATTAATATTCTCAGTATGATTCCATGTCAGACCCATTATATATGAATTTGTTCTCCCCCAAAAAAGGCATAACATTATGTGCTCACGTATGTTTATCATCAATGTAGCACCACAAGTAAAGTGAAAATAAAAAATAAAATATTTTAAATAAGATACAAGTGTCCGAATTATGCCATGTAGCAATTTACAACTTAATGCCTTCCAGGTGGAATGCTGGATAGAATTGAGTAGTACCGAAATCTTGCAGATTTTTGGAAATGTTTTTGTTAGTGTGTTAAGGTGCATAAGTATTGATGAGAGACTACAACTAATGGGGGGATTAGGTCCCAAATTCTTAACAATAAACTGGATCTCAAGTGACATTAGACATGTTATCCAACTAAGAGCAAAGATTAGGAGAGACATACACCCTTCCATTTTTACTGTATGATGCACCCCCAAGTAATGTGTAAAACAAAGTCTTTGGAGCAGTGGTTTCCTACCTGTATACGTTAAACTAAGCTATGCTGTCTGCCTCTTAGTGTATCTGTGACCTGCTCAGATCCTTAGATATTCTTGCACTGAAATCTGAATATTTGGTAAGAAAGTTAAAATCTCCTCTAGGAGTAAGTAATAAAGCCTTCCTAGAAGCATAAAGTATTATCAATAATTTGAAGTGGTTTATGGGATTCCATCACATATTTAAGCAGATTTTTGTAGTGCTTCTCTCTGTCTAATGATTTACCCCAAAATGGAAGAACCCTAATCTGTTGCTCCCAAATGGTTGACAACTTAACCCACAAAAAACAGCTCACAGAATGTGTGTATATATATATATATATATATGGTTCCCATTCAGAAGCCTGAAACATCATAAGCCTGAAAATCAAAATCCTGAAACCAAAAGCCTGAAAATTCAGAATCCTGAAAACTCAAAATCCTGAAAGCCCAAAATCCTGAAAGACCAAAATCCTGAAAACACAAAATAGACATACTGATGTCATTGTGGCTTTGCTATTGTTAGCCCTGTGGTGTTAGGTCATGCGTTGGGGTCAGGTAAGTGTGCGGTTGGTTTTATTTTAGGGTTAGGGCGGTTTAAGTGAGTTAGGTTTAGGGCAGGTTAGGCATGTATGCAATAGTGACAAATATTGGGGTTAGGGCGGTTTAAGTGAGTTAGGGTTAGGGCGCAGGTCAGGTGAGTGTGTGATAGTGACGGACCTTAGGGTTAGAGTTAGGGTCAGGGTCAGTTGGTAGATATTAGTGTCTTTATAGTGACATATTAGCATTATTTGTGTTTTCAGGATTTTGAGTTTCAGGATTTTGGTCTTTCAGGATTTTGGTCCTTCAGGATTTTGGGCTTTCAGGATTTTGAGTTTTCAGGATTCTGAATTTTCAGGCTTTTGGTTTCAGGATTTTGATTTTCAGGCTTATGATGTTTCAGGCTTCTGAATGGGAACCATATATATATATATATATATATATATATATATATATATATATATATATATATATATATATGTGTGTGTGTGTATAGTGTTTTTGTAGTGAACAAACCCCATTTTAGGATCATTGTCCTTCTACTGCTCTTGAAGAAGTGATCTTTTGTCTCATTATGTCCTTTTTTTCAGTGAACCATGATCCTTTTAGCCTACATTATCAAACTTGATCAGCTTTATATCTTTTGTATCTCATGCTTTGGTTTTCCTGCATTAGAAATTATTATATTATTTGAGGGTTCACATCCTCCGTGTGAAAAGTGAGGGACTTGCTCACACATAGTGTTGCTGCAGATTTCAGCCTGCATAATGCAGTGGAATACATAATATTGTGGTTCATATGGCAGTGCCTAGCATTGACCAGCATTTTAACCTCTCTGAGGATAATACCACAGTATAAACAGAAGATGTTTGACTTTAACCAATTGCCTTAGTTACTGGTGTTTTTCTAAGGGCATCCAGTATTTGTCATTTTGGGAGGATATTATTGATAAACCACACTGCTTTGCCAGGGATGGCCTGCACATGTCCCCGTTAGGCTTTTGGATACTGGCCAAAACATGATCCACCCCTATAGTGCCTTTTTTTTAGGCAATGCCAATCTGATGGACTTTCACTGGAGGTGTATCAGTCTACATAAAAAGTAACTACACCTCAGCATTGATCACGTATGAGCTACTGCATTCCTACTAACCTTAGGTAAAGTCCAGTACCATATCCTTGCTAGTTATAGGTCCCTGTCTGTGACCCAGGATAACCATACCATGTACTTGAATGTACTGGAGTCGCTTACAATTCAGCCCAGTACCATATTTGTAGGTGATTTCAACCATCCCATCATGAACTGGAATTCATATACAACCATTAAACATACAGGCTTAAATATTCCTGGATTTTGTCAGTGCAAACACCTTGAACCTAGTCTGTACACCTACTAGGGCTGCAAATACCCTGGATTTGGTACTCACAAGTATGAGGAAATGTTGCATCACCCCTTGTGTAATGTACACATAGGTGAGATCAGATCCCAAAACAGTCAACCTTGAAGTAAATATAAAGGCTGAACTCCTAGCAAACTCCATAACCTCTAAGAACTTTTCCAAAGCTGAGTACCTCCTGTTAAGCAATGGCCTAGTTAAATTCCAAGCTGCCCAAACTGAGAGAGCAGAGTGACTTATGTAGAGGTATTTATACAAATCCTGTACAAGCATGTAAATAACTGCATAGAAAACACAGCACCTCCAAACTGAAATTAATTTGTAAGACATGGAATCATACCTCTTAACAACTTGTAGCAAAAAATATGGTCAAAGTAATGATGGGGGGAGACAAAGGCCCCAAAAGAGGGACAGGTTTTGAATCTTGTTCTTATAGACTTAGAAATATGTTAGAACAATATGATTTAATAGGTTTTGTGTTATTATGCATTTTCTGAAGCATATCAACTCTGAAATTCATATCCGTCATCATTTAGTGACTTCAGTTCTCCATGATTTTCCAGAAAACCACAAATTTTATGAGGAACAGATCAAGCATTTGAGGCAAAAATCTGGACAGTTAAGAGGTATGCATGGATGATGCGAGTGAAAGTGGAAGTTTGTAGTTTGGCACCGCTGTCACTGCATATACTGTGACCTACTGAATGAAGTCCTTCTTTGAAGATAAGTATACTTTTATGCTAATTTCTTATGTAATTATGGTCTTAATGCACTTCTTAGAAAGTGTAGAGCAGTATCTTCTGGTGTCCTGATGAAATTTTCACTATTTAGTATAATATAAGAACTACACATTGGTTTACTTGACAGATGAATGAACAAATGAAATTGCAAAAGAATTATTTGAAAATCCTAACTTTTTTAGCAAAATTGAAAATGTGTACAGTAGTTACTATTTTCTAGGTAATGTTCTGTTCGATAAGTGGTAACAGATTCTTTTCTTTCTTTTTCTTTTTTGCTTGTAGCATACACAAGAATGGGTTAAGAGCTGGCCTTTATAAAGAAAACCTTTTACTTCGTGGATGTACTCTTCGAAACACTGATGAGGTTATTGGAATAGTTATTTATGCAGGTAAGCAGCAGGTTTAGTTTCCCTTCCTGAAAAAGCAATTACTTGAAACCTCCTAATAAATGATGGAGTTAATGTGAGTATTTATGATAAAATAAACAGTTTTATTAGATGTATCTCTGGCTTCCAGCCCTTATGGTAATCTAACTTCCATACTCTCTACCTCCCCTTTTTCATTGCCTTGTGTAGATACAAATGGCCAAGTAGTAAATGTTATCTGTAAAGCTATCCTTAGAACTGAAACCAGTAACTTTTAGCTAAAACAAGGCCGTTGTGTGGAGACGAGCTTAAAGCCACTAGTTTGCACATTAAACAGCACTACTTCCAAATCTTAGCTCAATCTTACCTACTCTAATGCCAAACCCCAGACACCACACAAGGAAAGCTCCAGTGATCCAGTCTACAACCTGCAGTAGCCAACCCAAATACAGGTGTGGACAACACGGATATGCATTTTCCAAGGGTCTCTGTAGCCAATTTGGTAGACATGGGCATTTTGAGGCAATGTAGAAATTGTGTCATGTTCACAGACAACCATTTAATCCTTAAAGAAGTGGGTATTTAAGAGATGCACATACACAATTTCAGTGGAGCCAAAAGTCTCACATACAAGCAAGGTTGTCAAGAATACACACACTACATTCCCCACACATAGTATCCACCACACATGCAAAGACCAACTTATGCTGAGGTACTAACAAACAATATTCCCAAACTTCAAAGACCTCCTAAGCCTATAAATCATAATACCTGTCCTCAGTAATCTCTACAGCAACACCAAACATATGCCTACACCCAGTGGCGCTCCAAGCCCATAAGGCAAGAAAACACTTTACCGGGGACTCCTTTGTAGGACACACAGGTGCCACACTCAACAGATACCCCACTCACCTTTCTAAATAATGAAAAGATGGTTAGTTGTTTATCTAGAGCCAGGAATTACCAAGTTACACATGCACTCAAGATACTACATTACATTACAAGTACCAGTATGATTCTATCATAGTCCATGTTGGCATTAGTGAGCTGAGATGTACCTCACTGGACTATATAAACATAGACATTACTGATCTCTTCAAATGTGTTTCAGACAGGTATTGGCTTTACATTAAGCAGCATTTTGCCTTCACCAGGGATGATGCCACAGTATGAACAAAAGATGATGGACTTCAATAACTGGCTTAGTTTCTGGTGTCTTTCCAGGGGGATCCAATATTTGTCAGCATGGGAGTGCATAGATAACAAACCACATTGCTTTGCAAAGGATGGTTTGCACCTGTCTCCCATAGGCTTCTGAATATTGGCTAAAACATTATTCACCCCCTTTAGAGTCTGTTTTAGGCAATGCCAAATTGATAAACCTACCTACATAACAAATAAAACTCAAAGAAACTTAAATGTTTCACTGCTCGATGCTAGGAGCCTAAACAAGAAACTCCATGCTCTGCATGCTTTCCTCTCTCTAGAGAATATAGACATCTGTGTCATTACTGAGACATGGTTTGAATCCACAGAAAGTACTCTGGCAGTGAAAGGCTTCAGTACATGCCACGCGTTTGGACAATCGACTGCACAGAGAGGAGCAAATGGTGGAGTCTACATGTACATTAGCAATAAGAGTAACTCTAGGTTGTTTTAACAGGATGATACCCTGGAGTTTATTCATGTGCAAATCACAGTAGACAAAGTCCTATACCATATCCTAATAAAGCTATAAGTTGTCCAAAGAATTACACAGCTCATACCTAAACCTACTGGTGACACTCCCCAAAAATCCTTTTTATGGGACACTTTTACTACCTCTCTATGGACTGAAAAGCAAAAAAAAAAAGCCTCAAACTCATAGGCACAATTCATGGACTTTATTATCAAAAATACCCTTGAACAGATAGTGCACACACCCACCACAGGTTCAAACATACTGGACCTGGTACACATCAATATGGAAAAATGCTGCACTTCCCTTCACCCTTGTCACTGATTTCAAAATAAAAATCAACTTGGTTCCCAGCAAACGTTGCCTCAGTTAGGAACTATTCCAAAGCAAACTGCATCATGTTTAAGGGACAGCTTGTCAAAAGTCAGTATCCCTTCTAACCCTGAGTTCACAGCAACCTATGTGCAGATCTTCACAGAGACCCTGTACAACCATGTAAATTGCTGTATAGAGGCTGCTGTATCTACTAGAAGTAAGCCCAAAACAAACCACACTGGTAGAATCCTAACCTTAATAGGGTAAATAACTAAAGGCAAAAAGGCATAGCTAAAATCAGGAAGATTAACTCCCATAATGATGATAGCTCTCTAATTAAACGTAAGCAGAAAACCAAGATGACTAAGTCAAACAGTGCTTATAATCATGAACATATGGCTCTTTTATTTGCATTTGCAGCCATTCACTTCATTGTAGGACGTGTGGTTGACCTTTGCATAATGGATGTTCTTAAGCTCACTGTTTGATCAAGTATTATAGTGTTTGATATTTGATGACAAACTCATAAATCCATAGGTGTGTGTGTGTGTGTGTGTGCGTGTGTGTGTGTGTGTGTGTGTGCGTGTGTATATATATATATATATATATATATATGTGTGTATATATATATATGTATATGGATTTGTATCACTTTACCTAAAGACCATTTCACCGAGACCAAATCACCTAAAGTTCATTTCACTGAAAGTTCATTTCACCTAAAACTCATTTCACTGACAAGTAGTACCAAGGCAAGTCAAAGGTACAAGTCCTTTTCTCCACTGTAGTGCGATTCTGGTGTTAGTATATTTAGTTACGGGGGTGCAGCCCCCCCCCCCACTTATTTTGGTTTTATGTTGTCTGGTTTTGTTTTACATTATTTGGTAAAAGCCAACTAGGGGGGCTATGCCCCCCACATCCCCCTAACTATATATACTAACACCAGGATCGCACTACAGTGGGGAAAAAGACATATACATTTCACTTGCCTTAGAGTACTACTTGTCAGTGAAATGAGTTTTAGGTGATTTGGTCTCAATGAAATGAGGGCCAGTGAAATGGTCTTTAGGCAAAGTGAAAAGAATCCATATATATATCTATATATATATATATATATATATATATATATATATATATATATATATATATATATATATATATATATATATATATATATGGATCTAGGACTTTTGATTGAAAGATCAAAATTCCGAATCCATTACCACCGAACACACTTTAACGAAAGCACTTTCATCGAAAACGTGCTTTCGTTAAAGTATGTTAAAAAAAAAAAAAACACAAAATCTACTTGAATATAGGGGGGCAAGCCCCCCTGCACCCCCACACACCCTCCTACTTTAATATTCTCACTCCAAGGTTACACTACAGTGGGGAAAAGGGAATTTCCCTTTACTGCACCGTAGTACAACCGGAACAACAAGCATACTTACGCGAAAGTGCTGCTTCGGTGAACAGCACTTTCACGCAAGTATGCTCACCAAATTGGGATTCGGTGAAAGATGCAGTTGAGCATCTGTACGGACCCTAGATATATATATATATATATATATATATATATATGTATGTATATAAACACATATGTATATGTGTAGGTATTTATAAATATGTTTACAAATATGTATGTCCTGAAAATAGATAAGTACCGGAACTGTATGTGTTGCATCTGAGATTATGGTACAAGTTACAGTAGATAGTGGCAGCAGTCCCATGTTACCCATGTCAATGACAGTAATTCTGTTTACATTTCTAATTTAAGAAACAAATTCCAGTTCTTTATGTGAGAGGCACACCTTCAACATCCCCATACTTAAAAATGTACCTTCTGTGTACCCTTACTTTGTAGAATCAGTTTGTTACTCATGACACCTTTGACAAAGGACAAATTTCCTTTGCACTGGCTGCATTTGAAAGGAGAGCAGTTTTTCTTCAGTGATATTCATTCTACTAATGTTTATACTCATGACGTACTACCTCTAGGCAGCACCACAGAGTTACTGTTCATTATAAAAGGTTGGCAACAAAAATATGCCAGCCTTGCCATGTTAATTTGGCAGCTGCATAATTATTTAATGAAAAGACTGGTCAGCAACTATTAACAAGTAATATGTAGGCACTGGGACAATTTGAACTCATTATGAGATGAATGTATTAAATATATGTAAATAATTTCTTTACTGAATAATTGCAGTCATTGCTTGGAGATGCAGAATGGATCTGGTGAGCTTGTATTTCAGGCACGTCTTCCATTTAGGTTAGATACTTACAGAGGTAAGTAATTCTGCAGCTGATGAAGGCTTCATTAAGTGGTACTGGTTGTGTGCTCTAAAGTAAAAGAACATTTCAAAGAAGGCATCATCTATGGAAAGAAAGGTATCCAAATGAAATGCCACATTGAATGCCTTGGTCCTGAGCTGTGTCTTGTGTTGTAAAGCACACTATAGTAATATCTGATCTAATTTGCAGTTACATAGGCTCCTTGGGCTTGATGGAAGAAATGATGCAGGATTTATGTGGGCTGGACAAATGCTGGAGTTTTGCAGCAGTGAGTCTGTGGAAAAAAGTTAAATATTATGCATTTGGTGACTGATAACGCATGCAGTGACTGATTTCACATTGAGTTTCAAAGAAAAGAACTTAAGATTGTATTGGATAACCTGGATGCATGAAGTCTGCTGAGCCTTTGAGAGTCAGCGGGATGGATTAGTATATTTGGAAAGGTTCCAAACTCGACTAAATCAGCAGAAAACGGATGTAGCCCCACACCACTGCAGAGTCCAGGTCTCGAGACAAAAAAGGTTTCAGGACAATCGTTTATTGATCCAAAACACACAGTTCTCCAAACATATAAGCACCTTAGTTCAAACAACACACTGCATTTTCGTTCCCAATAGACTTCATCAGAAAGAACCAATGCATCCATTACTATGCCTATATATATACTTATCTATTAATAGACCATAATTACATTCAATTAATGTTCATTGTTATACTTAAAGCAGAAATACCAAACACTAAAAACACAATCAAGTTCCTTCCGTTATAATAAACGGTTGTCCTGAAACCTTTTTTGTCTCGAGACCTGGACTCTGCAGTGGTGTGGGGCTACATCCGTTTTCTGCTGATTTAGTCGAGTTTGGAGTCTTTTTAGCAGTTCCTTACTGTTGTTTTTTATATTTGGAAAGGTGTCACAAGCAGAATGAAAGCGATGGTAGTAATATGTCACAAAACAGCCATAAGGCCACTGTTAAAATTCACTTACTAGTTCTGTGTATTGTCTATGGTAAGAAATTTGATGGGGGCAGTTCAGCGAGGCAGCAAAGACTATATAAGTTCTATACAAACTGCACAGGATTTGATGGGGGCAGTTCAGCGAGGCAGCACAGACTATATAAGTTCTATACAAACTGCATAGAATTTGATGGGGGCAGTTCAGCGAGGCAGCACAGACTATATAAGTTCTATACAAACTGCATAGGATTTGATGGGGGCAGTTCAGCGAGGCAGCACAGACTATATAAGTTCTATGCAAACTGCATAGGATTTGATGGGGGCAGTTCAGCGAGGCAGCACAGACTACATAAGTTCTATACAAACTGCATAGGATTTGATAGGGGCAGTTCAGTGAGGCAGCACAGACTATATAAGTTCTATACAAACTGCATAGGAGACCGACGGATTACCTCAATCATACCCTACAATAGGGTCAATATTATATGTTCGAAGAGACTTTTCTTTGAACATATAATCATTGACTACTAAAGAGCAAATGCTCTAAAGCATGAACGACCACATGTGCAAATGTTTTCCTTAGGAAAAAATTCACGGGGCCGTACACAAAAAAACACAAACTTCAAAACCCTAATCAAGTGGGGGGGGGTGTGCCTCCCACACCTCCTCTAACTAAATATACCAACTCCGAGATTGCTTTACGTTGGGGAAAAGGGCAGTCCCGATAATGGCTAACTGAATTTTTTCCGCAAGGAAAAAATTCGCGGCCGTGGCCATTCCAGTTTTAGAGCATTGGCTCTTTATGGGTCAGTATTTATATGTTTGAGGAAAAGTCTCTTCAAACATATAATATAGATCCCTACAATAGATGGTTTGTTGGGGGTAATAAGTAAATCTTCAGCTATCCCAAGGGCATACAGAGGGTGCAAGAAAGCATCTAGAGAAAAAAAAAACAGCAGATTTTTCAGTAGACTAAAAGACAATATGAGAAAACAAGCCTTACTAATAAGGTACTACACTGTACAGAATCCTGGGTACTAATAAGGTACTACACTGTACCGAATCCTGGGATAAGAACATACTTACAAACTTAAAAATGACTGGAGCAATCATGGAGTATGTCTTTTTCTTTGTTTTTTTTTTTTTTCTTGAAATACTTTTTGCATTCAAGTTAATTCATTTCTTTATGATCACAGTTTCCATGGTCAGTCACAAAGGAGTCAAGACTATTACAGGGAGATGATGATAGATGCTTGTAAAGGAGTTTTAAGAGATAACGGCATGTGAAAACCTGGAGCTGTAAGAAAAGGACAGATTTTCTGTTATGGCGAATTGCTTTCCTATAGCACCTAACTTATGTACACTAACCGTAACTCTAATCCTACCGCTACCTCTAGCATCAGAACTACACTTTATTTTACTAAAACCCTTCCCCTAACAGCAGCACTACACAAGACAGGAAATTACATGCACACCATGTATGTACAACCATGAAACCATCACCTAACCTAGTCCTTACACTAACCCTAAACCAGAAACATCTCTCACACACACACACACACACACACACACACACACACACACACACACACACACACCAATTGGTTATCTTTATCTAGCCCTTATTCTAAACAATAATTAATAAAACCCACTTACCCCCCCCACAAAAGAAAATTTGACACAACTCAAATACTTGACAAGTTGGTGTTCGACATCTCATTATGTCAAGAAACTAAGAGTTTGATTTAAAGCATCACCAGTATAGATTGTCAACAAAGTAAGGATTTGAAGAAGCATACAGTGCTCATATACACATATACATACTCATGTAGATTATCCTCAGATTGTTGAACACTTTTCATCACATTGCATTTCATTTGATCAAATTAATGCATTCGGCAGTGTGGTGAAAGTGGTTAACTGTGTACATATATTCCCATAAAGGTGCAGTCAGGAAGTTTTCTACTGCACTGTTAATGGATTCAGTTTGTGTGTGTGTGTGTGTGTGTGTGTGTGTGTGTGTGTGTGTGTGTGTGTATGTGTTTATGGGACGTGTGGCGGTTCCAAGGTGGGCTCTAGGTATGGAATGGCTTTATGGGACAGCAACAGTTACTTCCTTCCTTCCTGAAGTCAGTACTGCAGTTGTAAAACTGTATTATTTAACCATAACTCTGTGATAGTTTGAGATGGGAATATGGGGATTGCTCTCTGCAGTATATTGTTTTTGTTTTTCATTATAACTTTGCTAGATCAGAAGATGATATTTTTTCTAGTACATCAGCTTCCAATCAGTTTTATGTTCAGCAGTGTGACACACACTCGTATATGTATGTAAAGAGCAAGAAAGAAGGAGACATTCTCTCACCTGACCTATGACTCGTAAAAAGTTAGGATTACCTAGTAGAACCACAAGCAATGTTTCCTGCTTTAAAAAATCTCTCAGACTTCATCTCTCCACTCTCTGGCTTTCCACATGCATCAGTTCCCACCCTCCTAAAACCTGACTCTCCATACTTAAGTCATGATCATCCTTATCAACGTCATCCCTCCTCCCAATCCTTCCTTACTAATAATGACTGCATCTACTAAAAGTTTTATCTAACTCTACCAGATGGTTACTCCAACTCAATAGTCATGCCTCACATGATTGATTATCCTGTACTTTCAAAATAGCATGAATTGTATTGAACTGTACTGTTCAATCTACTATATGTGCCTTAAGCTTATTTCTCTGCATTGTATAATCTTGTATTATAATGTATTCTATTGTGTATTTGTACTATGCCTTTTCTTTTTACTGTTTTTGTCATTATGTACTGTCAAACTAATTTGACCTGTGGAGCTTTTCTCCCCGGACCTCTACTGGAAATGGTCTCTGCTTGGTCCAGTGGACTTTCCTGGCAAACAAATGCCAATAAATAAATAAATATAAAATACTTTTCTACAGAGAGGCTAGGCTCTTTTCAAAGAAAAGTCCATGACTGTTTTAAAACGTATCAATACTTTTCATAAAGCAAAAGTCCAACAGTTTGTAGCAGCAAACTGTAAGTCTTCTTAACTAAAATACATAGCCTCATCAATCGTTTAGTGCTCAGGTCTCTCCTTTATACTGCTATTTAGTAAGAAATCATCTTTAGGCATCTTTCTGACTTTTAAATGATCACAGACCTAAGTGCAAAGACAAAGAACAACATAGAGATTAGTTCTTTATAACAGCACTTAAACGATATTCCTAAGCTAATCAAAAAACAGAGTTTTATAATGCTCTGAGATATTAAATATTTGCATACTAAAACAATGAGGTTTGCTATATGTATCTAGTGATGTATACAGAGCCACCTTAGCACAATCTTACGAGCTCTAGTCTGTAATTATATAAATTTCTGTGCACTGGTCAGAACTAGAAATTGTTATTCCTTGCATAGATCAGAATACACATTGTTACAAAACCCTATTATATTTTATATAAGTAAAATGTTATCTGATTTAATCACATGCTATGTCTTACAGCTGGCTAGTAGGATAACTGTTAAAGCATGGTCCCACCAAGAGATCTGCTACTGAGAATGAAAGGCTATGACAGTTTTTATTATTAGTCCTTGTTTTTTTTTTTCAAGTTGAAAACTCAGTTGGCACATGCATCTGTGTCTCTGAAGACCTATAAAAGTTGCAAGTGCTGGAGGGCACTGTTGTATGTCTGAAATATCCAAACTTCTTTCTGGGTCTTCCTTACGTTACAGATATCTGTCTTTACCTGGATCATTGCGCATCTTCTGCTTGTCATTTGGAAGTGGGTAACTGAATTCAGTCATTTCTGCTTCAGAAGATCCAATAACCCCATTAGATGGTCACAGTTCAGTGCATCTCTTTAGTCATTCAGTTAAGGATCCCTTTATTCTTCCAATTATCTCTGCCAAAGACTTTAAGGTACTTCCATGTTTATGGCCATTTTGACTTAATTCTGGAGTGAAAAACCTCTTATCTTCTTAAAGACTGCCTTCTGGTCTGTTTTTTATCAATTCTTTTCTTTCTTTCTTTCATAAAGGATAGACTGCAGCACAGGTAAGATCTGTACAGTCTCTATACACCAACCAGTCAGATAAACACCTGGGCTGCTGCTTTGCATTTAGCTTATAATTTCTGTCATTACTGATGTCATGGCTGAGGTCCTCCTTCCTCAGGACCTACCTGCACTGCTTTAAGAACATTCATTTCTGTAGCACGCCCTGGTACCTCTCTTTAAAACATTCAATAACACAAATGGTAACTTCAAACACCAAACAAAAATAATTTATTTAGATCAGCAAAGCTTTCAGGCTATCATTTTTTTCTCAGTGCTTATTTAAAAATCAGTCCTATATCCTTTTAAAAACAATCACATGATTATAAATAACCAATCACTGTTCTGAACTTGTTCACTGTAAATTACATATACTTTCAAAGCTATATACATAAGAATATACAAAAATATGAAGCAAATAAAAACATCAATAAAGAAGTGTTTTAAAATATACTATATAGATATATTATTTTTTATAATTTATTTATTTATTTGCATTTGTTGACCGGGAGTGTCCGACTGGACGTAGGTCCATTTTCAGCGGAGACCCGGGAAGAAAAGCTCCACAATTAAAATATACAGACTGTAGTTACATTGGATTTACATAGCAGTTAACGATTTGATCAACATAGCAATTAACAATTACATAGTTACAGATGAAGAACATAGTACATCAGTAGACAACTAGAATCTTTATCATCTGCGAAGTACATAACAGACATTAACAGTTGTTACACTAAGAAGTTCCTGCTCTATAATAAGTAGTTAGGCTTATGAGCATCTGAGCTTGATAACTTAGTTTGATTCTTTTCCAACCACGGTTTTATGCTGACAGAAGAGTTCAGACCAGGTATTTTGTCAGCATTTAACCTAACAGTTCAATTGTACTCTGCAATTTCTTTTTTATGTATAATACCTGTCCCTCTTACTTCACGTATAATTCTCTGTATAACTCTAAATGTAAAAGTGTGTTGCACACCCATTTCTACCACATGGTTTACAAGGGAGTTACTAGTAATATTTTGTCTGATGTCCGACAAGTGCTCTGACATTCTTTTTTTATTTACTCTGTATTACAGTTCCCTATATAGAAACTAGTACAAGCAGTACATACCACTTGATGATAAACTATATTATCAACATTATATGTTTTACTCACTGGATGGACAAAGTAAACATAACTTAATATATGTTTACAAAAGGAGCAGTTGTAACAAAGAAAAGTACCCTTCTTTTTACTAATAAAATCAACTTTCCTACAATTCCTATATCTATAGCAGAACTATTTTAAGCTTTTACACTTTTTATAAGCAAATTCTGGGTTTTTACCTATCCACCTCCTTAACTCTGGCATGGCATTTAATATCATTCATTCATTCCTAATAGTATTTATAACTCTATTTGGCCTGGAATTATATTGGGTTAAGTAATGTATATTTTCTGTATTATTATCATTAAAGGCCCTTTCCTGTAGAATACCTGAAAAGTAAGGCTTTGCTTGGCAATGTCTTTCTTGGTCACATAATCTACTGCTTCAGTTATGAAGTGGTTTTCATATTGTCATCCTTCAAACTCTTTTCTCATTTATTGAATTTTATAAATTTCCTCATCTGTAGTCAACCTACTACCTCTTATGACTCTTAACTATGCCCTTATAAACATGTTTCTGGTGCATACTCAGTCGTTGTAAATGTCTATTAGCTTGCACCTCTTTCCTAAAAATTCTAGTAAGTAATTCCTTTCCTTCCTTAATTATATCTAGAAAATGTATTTCTGTCTTAGAAAAATTCAACTTAAGTTTAAATTCAACTTAAATTTAAAAAACTTATAGTATTATCTAAAAAGTTTACACACACTTTCAGGCTTAGATCAACATTCTTCCAAACAAGGAACATGTCATCCACAAATTGTTACTAATACAAAGTATTACCTGCGTACACCTCCACTGATCAGAACTGTATTTGTCTTCCCATTGACCAAGGGGCTATACTGGTGGAAGTGTTGGCCACTTAAGCACCAATTACAACAACTGAGGTCTGGTGATACACCTGCTTTCCAAACAAAAACACATTACTATTTAAAACAGTTTCTAGTAAAAGGCAAATAAGTTTAAATTTTTCTTCCTGTGAGTATACTGTTCTTACAAAGATGTTCTCTGACTGCTTGTACTCCATACTGATTGAGAATAACCGTAAATAATGAATTCACAATGAGCATAAATTCTGTCTCTTCATTACTTGTATTCTATTGGTATAACCTCCTTAAAAAATCATTTGCATCCAGTATAAAACTTTTAACATATTTCAAGTATGGTTTCAAAATATCCTCCAAATGTTAGGAAATGAATTACTGTCCACAGCTTCTCCTCTGGTTGACAAAAATATATCTGACGTGTATATAAAACTAAAAGGACTAAAAACATTTCCACTGCTTGTATCTTGCTATACATATCCAAAACAATAGCTTCCAGTTTCTCCATTTTTGTATTTTCTTTGTTTAGTGTCTTCCAACACATCATTAGCTGCCATAACAGATTCCTTTTTAATTCATATACCCTAAATACTCCATTGTTTCGTGTCCCGATAAATATGGGTATTGCTTAACCAATTCATGTGTGGGTATATAGTTTGGAGCTATAACCTTTGTTTACCTTCATTCATTTTATATCGTGAAAAGACTTGAAACCCTCTCTCCCTCATAATGTTCATTAACACTGAGATGTTATTTTCTGGTTTTATCAGGTATAAAGTACTATGTGCAAATAAAGCCAACTTTTCTTGATTACCATACCAATTATATAGTTGAATTTCTTTGTCCCGTATTTTCTTTTCCAGTGGCTCTCAATGCAGTGCAACTAACAAAGGGGAAAGAGGACACCCTGCCTGGTTTCTGCTGTTAGATGAAACTTATCATAGGAGTGAATCCCACTTACATTTTGCCTCCATTCCCTCATATAGCCTCCTAAATTAATGTTATTGTATCATGGAATGCAAATGCTTCCATTGCCCTTCTCATAAAATCCAAGTTTACTCTTGTTAAGTGCTTTTTCTGTATCAAGGTGCACCAACAGCTGTGGTAATTTCTTACATTCTGTTTCCCTCTGGATCATCAGTGTTCTCTTAATCTTGTCAAATAATTGCCTCCCTCCACAAAATCACATTGATCCATATCAATCAATTTTGGCAATACCTTTGACATTCTTTTAGCTATTCTGGACATTAATACTAATAGGCCTATATGAAGATGTCTGATGAGTCTTTAGCATCTTTAGATATTACAGCCACCAAAGCATTCTTCCAGGATGTTGGTGCTTTCCCTCATTTTAAAATACTGTTAAAGGCTTCCAGATCTTTAGCATTTTCTTCTATCCTGGCTTCCAAGCTTTCACAGAAATGCCATCTATTCCTGGAGACTTTATATGTCACCATTTTTATCTCCTCTCCTCCTTTCTTAACTCTTAATTGTTGAACCTCGCATACTTAAATCTTCTTTAAAAATTTCCATTTGTGCTCTTTCTTGATTTCCACATTTCTGTGCTTTATACCAATGTTTAATAAAATTTACAAAATATTTCTAGTTACCTCTAAAGGATCTCTGGTTATTTTACTCATTGTATCCTCTCTAGGTTTGTCAACAACCCTTTCTGCTTTCTGTTGCCTAAGTCATTGTGCTAAAATGTTTGTGCTCTGGAGTTATTATGAAAAAAAAACAGTTGCTTAGCAGCAATCTTTCTAAACTCATCTTATTTTCTCTTTAGCACTCTGCAATTGCACTTCTTGTTCTACGAGATTCCCTTTATTCTGCAGTAGTTTAACCTTTGTCAGTCTCTCTAAATAATTTGTTTTATTTCTTAATCATATCTCTTTCTGTTTCTTTTATTTCCACCCTGGTTTTTAAAACTCCACTTTAATTTTGTTCCACTCACTAGCTGTAACTTCTGAAGAAATGTCTATCTTTACTGATACCTCTTGAATAATTTCCAATATATTCCTTAAATTCTTCTCTTTTAACAAATAGGTGGGAAAGCACCAGTGTCTCTGTTCCTGTTCAACACCTAGATAAATTATATCCCTAAATGTGGACTAATACCTATTCATACCTTACATGTCCTTATTCTCCCGTCTTCATTCACTTCCTTATGTCCCCCAATTTCTTTCTCTGGCTTTCTGTCTAAATATACCATAAGCCTGCTTTTCTCTTGCTTTGTATTGCAATTTACCTTTAATTTCTCTATAAATGGGCTAAAATTTCTCTAACTGTTAAGTCATTGTCATATAACTTGTATCTGCTCTTAACCAATGTTTTCATATCATGTCTAATTTGGTTTAATTATTTAAATTGTATTTGTTTTTGTATTATTTTAGTAACTGTAAAGTTATTGTTCTTAAAATGTTTTGTAATACTTTGGAGCATTTCTCTCCGGGCCTCCACTTAAAATGGGATCCTTCCCAGTTGGACTTTCCTGGTAAACAAATGTCAATAAATAAAATAGTTTCTGTCTAGTCTAGCCCAGGTATTTTAACCTGAATAATAATATGTAAGTTATATGAGCTAACATAATTTTTGTCTTGTCTAGTCCAGTTATTGAAACTTGGGGAGCAGTATGTAAATTCTCTAAGCTGCTACTATTGAATTCATATATATACCATATCTTTTATTTTCATAATTTTTTCAACAATCTGCCCACTTTTGTTATATTTTCCCCTCTAGATCTATCCCCAGATACATCTTCAGTGTTGCAAATCAAGTTCAAGTCCCCACCTATAAATAATGTCTTGCTAAAAGCTGATTACCCCCCCCCAAAATTTCTTAAGCTCCATAATAGCAGTTTTAGGCGGACTATAAGTACATGCCAGAGTAATCCTTCTCTTACCAAAAGCCCCTTACGTCTGCAAATATGTCATTATCTTTGTTCCTCTCTTCTATTGCTATTGGAGCTCTTCTAGCAATAAGTATAAGTACTCCCCTTTTCCTTTGTCTGCTGAATATCCATTCTGAAATTCACATGCTTACTTTTTTCCAAATGTGTCTCCTGTAGCACTGTTATTTGTACTCTGCATGTCTTAATATAATTCAGTATTTTAATATTGTTAACTTTTTGTTTACACCTATAAGGCATTCATGTTCTGAAATAAGATGGGTAGTGTAGCCATTATGATAAGAATATATTATATCCAAGAACAACAAAGTAGCACAAACCAACTGAGAAAAAAAATGACACCACACAGCTGAAAATAAGGACCATGTTGTTTACTGCAAAAACATTCAGTAAAAATCACAATGCTAGTGCTTTTGTAAGGTACACTGACCAAACTTCATCAGACAAAGTGAATTAAAACACAATAGGCATTTATATACAAGACCACACCCCCACAGTCATTAATTATTAAAGTACCACCAACATATAAACTGATCAATTAGCTTAAAAATGCTATGAATTTTATTTAACTTTCATGTTACACTAAAAAACTGTATATTATCAGGAAGAAAATATATATATATATATATATATATATATATATATATATATATATATATATATATATATATATATATATACATATATATGCATAAATACATCAAAAATCACTATAAATAATATATGACAAAATAATTTGATATAACATAAAGTCATGCCATATATAAAAAATATAAACTATATGTATATAAGAAAAAAAATAAGAAAAAAAATAATTATGTATGTATATGGACAATAAAATAAAAATAAATGTGTTATCTATCCAACACCCTCAGCTTTAATTTACTACTGATTGAAATCTCATCATTTAAACTGGGGGGGGGGGGCATGGGCATTAAGGAAGACCTGCCACCAAGTCTCGTTATCTTCCAACCACAATTTCCAAGGGCCCCCTCAATCCCTCTGCTTAATCTGTTGTAACACCACAAATTTGAAATTATGGTCAGAAAACTTTTTTATATGTCTGTATAAAGCATTCCTCTCATCACAGCGGCTAACCTCATGCAAGTGTTCATGTATACGTTGGCTCAATTTCCGTCGGGTCTTCCCAACATAAAAGCCCGGATATGAGGAACACAATGCAGCATACACAATACCATATATGTGACAATTACATTTTCCTTTAATGTTAATTTCCTTACTATTTATCCTGACCTTATTTGTAGACAAAATATATCTACACTGACTACACATACCACAGCATGACATTTTACCCAGTGATTTGGTGGATATTATATCTACCTAAGTCAGTTTTTTTAAATGTCTAGTTCCAGGTTTTGTTACATGCAGTCATTCATGTTTGGCAGGTTGATCCCTTTATACAGTTATTTCTTCTCATCTCCATTTGAACTTATGTCACATTTTACAAAACTTCTTATTTTAATGAAAATTCTCAAAAAAGCACAGCCACAGAAATCCCCTGTAATGTATTAACTTAAAGCAAAACACACAAAAACTGTGTTCATCTTCAATTAATGAAGTGTAATCCTCCTAATAGGAACAATTGCCCCAAATCAGCAGCTGCATCCACAGGAATTACCTAACCTAAAGTTAATGTTATCCATGATAAGCCTGTTCTACTTATAGTAATTGCTGTCTCTTCTTGTCCTATCTTTATTCCCCTGCTAGATGGGTTGTATTCTTTCAGCAAACATTTAACTTTTAGGCTTAAGAAAAACTGCACTAGTTATCTTTAAATACATTTAAATTTTACACTGTTTTAGCAAATGCATTTAGGTAACATGAAATATGCTATCTGTTATTCAGTTCCAATAATTTCAGACTTTATTTTTACTAAGCTGCTTGCTCTTATGCCTTTTAATTTAAAGTTTCTCTCAGTAAGTAATATCCAGAGCTCTTAGTACTAATTGGCCGGACATATAAATCAGCTTGCCTCCATGGAAACATTAGAATAGAATGAACAGTTGACTCAAGCTGCAGACTTATCAATTCACACTGAACATTTGTTTGCTAAAGGAAAATCTTCCATTACATTCACAGGGTTCTCTATTTTTTATAGCGCACATGCTTACACAGAAATGTATTAGATAAAGCCAAAGGCACTAATCCAGATATTCCCCTTTGCAAAAGTTAGACAAAACATCTCAACTTTACATATATTATAAGCAGTGAACATTTACACCCCATCCCCATCCCCATCCCAGCAGCCCAAGACTGCAGCATACTAACTTGAACATGCTTTTGTCCAGCCTTTTTTCTTTTACATTGCAATACTTACATTTCTTAAAACTCAAAATAAAATAAAAAAAAGATACTAAAGCAGACTGTGTTTATCACATACAGCAATCACTGAAAATGCTTCACTATAAAAAAACACGCAATTTATAATATGAAATATTTTATACCAATACTATTAAGAACAAATATTGTTTTACTTGCAGTTGCACTTTTCCCCCTGTGTATCCTTCCAAACATTAATGGTATGATGTGGGGTATATGCCTTAAAGTCCTCACCACAAGTTTAACAAAGTCAACAGCAGACCAATCTTTCTAAGCCATTTTTTTCTTGTGATGCCATACTTATAAATGTGATTGATGATTTATTGTCTCACATTTATTCACTAATTTCAGTGTTGCTGTTTGTCTTCCTGTTCATCTCCATTTCCCATCCAGAGATTCTGGTTCAAGTGCAAAGTACTCCATATTCCTCTAGTTAACTTTCATGGTTAACAAATGTTAAACAAACAAATTTCTGTGTGTTTTTCAGTCTCTCAAACATTTTCTTTTGGAACGTTGGAAAAGGTTTGACTGGCCAAGTCTCTTTATGAGCTTTATTATCAGAAGCATGAGAAGCAGAGTTATTTCTGTTTAATAGGTCACTTTCTGTTGAGCAAACTTTATTTCCTCCTTTGCTTGTTCTACATCAAAAATGACTGATCTTCAGTGAAAAAAAAATTCTGAAAACAGCTGGGCATAGCAGCTTGAATCTCACACCCACCTCTTGATATTTCCTGACTGCAGGGATACATTTGCTTCTCTTCTGCATGGTGTACAATGAATAATCATTTTCCACAAACACTCTTCTGTCTCCAGGTTTTACTACATTGCCCTTTTACCACAATTTTGTCAGGCTCAACTCTTTCTACTGGTATGATTACATCTTTAATAATCCATGTCTTGGCTGCTTTCTTTATGGCCAAGTTTGGAGCATACACACAATGTGCCCTTTCAATTAATAAATCATGCTGTGGAATACCAGTCCAGTTGCATATTTGTACCTTCATAAAATTAATGTAATCTGTTCCTTCCAGTTGCTCTGGTACAGCAGAAAATCTCAATTTTTTCCATGTGTGCTGTTCTCTAACTGTACCAGTTTTTGGAAAGCTTTTGTTCAGCAATCTCATACTTAGCCAGTATTTTCTTAATTTTACCCTCTGAGTTTTGCAGGTTTATTAGTTCATCTGAATAGCTGTTTACAACAACTTCCATTTTTCCAACCTTTTGTTATTTGAGTTGCTATACTACATCAGTGTTCCATTTATTTTAATCAATTCTGAACACATTTAATATATTTTTCTCTAAATTACTGGAAGCCATACCTTGTACCAGAGCTGGAGCTTGTACTGCTTTTTGCTGAATATCTGCAGGATTCTTTCCAGTCATTGTTTTCTCTTCACCGTTTTTAGTTGCTTTTCTTTCAGGCTGTTTCTTCTTTGCTGGCACCTGGGCAGTGTACTGTTTAGCTAGTAAATGAGTTTTACTAAAACTGTCAGAAATACTAGCCCTTATTGCTCAGCTTCTTCTTTCATACTGAGAGAGCTGAAGTTAAGCTACTGATCAGTGTGCAGCCATCTTGGATGTCCAAAAGAGTCCAACCATTGACCGCAGGAAGCAGTTTAACAGATCCAAGTTTTAATCATCTGTGCTAACTGCCAGATATGAGGATTATGCACTTTAGTGAAAGGAGTAAAAATATGGTTTATGGGATAGGAGGGATATATCTGAAGCAGACAGTATTCTAATTACCCTCTGGATGAATAATGTTGCATAGTGCGAAGGAGATGTAGTAATTACTTCAGTATGTTAGCCTACATTGCCATGGTGTGAAACCCACTACTTCACAATGGCAAGGTCTCATTTGGAGTATTAAGTTCAGTTCAGAAGAATATATCATAAGGGTTACTTCCAGATGACTTGACTATATGTAGTGGGGGTGAGCAGGAAGATAAATGCAATAGAGGCCCTGAAGTGCAGGAGAGAGAGCATACTCTGAAAAAGTACATGATTAGAAGGATAAAGGGAAAAGAGAGGAGGAGATGTGATATGAAGGCAAATTAATGAATGGATTAGAACTGAAGAAGGATAGCTGAAAGATTTGTGCATGGGGATTGTACCTTAATACAGGAAAATTTTATTGTAACATCATGAAGCATTGCTTTACAGAGAAAATGGGAGAGCACCCCAATGTTTTTCTGGAACTGAGGTGGGGAAGAGTCTAGGTGTATGGAAGCATTTAGTGTTGCTGAAGATGCATGGAAAATTAGGAAGTTGGTGCGGCATGTGTCTAAAATTGGACGCATTACTGGAACACACATGACAGACCAACATACTGTCTGTGTTATCATCTCTATGTATTCATATGTAATAATGCAAAGGCGGCTATGTTACAAGCACACTAGGAAACTTCAGAAATGTAACTCAGACTATTTTTTTTTATGACTGCTACCCATAAGAGCCTCTCATTTTGATTGTCCATTTCTTTTTCATTTTTCAGGTTGACACCCAGGCACAAAGATTTTATAATCCCTACCTTCAGCACCTCATGGTTCTGCTGTTCCCACTGCCAAAGTATGACCATTGCTGGCCAGATGCCAATTGACTCTCTCTCAGCCATGCATCTTAATCTAGTCCCTCTGCTAACACACAGCTTGGTGAGCCCCTGTATGTGATTTTTCTTGCTGCTCTATGTTTTACCACTCTGTACTTGGGGTCAGTGCTGCAGGCAATCAGGCTGCCTACTACCATTTAGCATGAATGACTCCATGTAACCCTCAACCCCCCCCTAGAAAATAAAAACACCCACACACTGACCCCTACAATGCCTAGAATAGTTAAGGACCACACTGTCTTTGTCGTAGTCAGGGTTCCAACTGCCTGTGCCATAAGGCCAGCTGTAGTACAAACATTCTTAGGGTGAACATAAACTGAAAATGTATACAATAAATGTCAGTAATTTTAGAATCCAATATATATTTATTTATATTTATATACACACACACACACACACACACACACACACACACACACACACACACACACACACACATATACAGACACACTTTTTTCAGAATATCAGGTTTGTAATGTTGAGCATAGAGATCAGAGTCCCTAAGAAAAAAAGCAAAATGTAAGCACTGCATATGATATCGTATGGGATTATTATAACATTAGTCATACCCTTAGTCTGAAATAATGGGTTTCTTCATACAAAAGTATTTGAACTTGTATTTTTATCTGCATATTTTTAATAATTTTTAGTGTTAAGATGAAAATCCTAATCTTTAATTTTATGAAAGTCTTTTTTTATTTGCAGGCCATGAGACCAAATCTATGTTAAATAACAATGGCCCTCGATATAAACGCAGCAAACTTGAACGACAAATGAATATCGATGTGTTTTGGTGTGTAATTATACTCTTGTTCATGTGCTTAGTGTCAGCCATCGGTAAGTAATGCTAAAATGTTAACTTCAAAATAATGTTTTACGTTTTGGTAGAGCTTACTATATGAAGAATAAGTTGTGTACAACTGCTAGCCTGGCTGTTCCCCTTCAGGAAAAAAAACACATTTATGCACTCGCTTGTTGAGTGTGATAAACCAGAACAGAGCCATTTTGTTGTCAGTGTAATTTCCAGAGTATATCTAGAGCTGCTTCCAAAATACTGTTCTTGGTACTGAGACAGAAAGAGTCTTAAATGCAGCTTTTGTGATTGGTTGTGAACAAAAACATGTTCTGATGAATTAAACTGAGTCAGATATTTACATGCCACTCTAATCTTCCCTGCTGTATATTGCTTTAATGTCAAGTCTTATAACACAGATGTCACTCTTAATGTTAAGTCTTTTTTCAGAGGTACTGCAAACCTATCCTTTTATTCATAAACATAGTTCACCATTGCATATGAAGCCTATTTTCATGCACAATGGCAAAGTATGCAATTTAGAACAGTGTGTCTGTGTGTGATAGTGCACAAATGGTTATTGAGCTCCATGTCACCCTTCAGCTGTACAAGAGGAGTATTCCTCAGTGTCATGTGGGTAGGTAATAGTCTGTGACAAGAGCACAGATGTAGTTAGTATGCATGAGGTCATGGGGGACACAAGTCATGTATCAGATGGGCTTGTCAGGGGGGACCTATATCATAAACATAGAAGGACATCGACAGACTCTATTATGTTATAATATTCTAATATGCTCCATTAGCTTGGCAAAAAAATTGTTGCAAAAAGAACAAAGAATACACATGATGCAATTTTAAATGTGTGATAGAAAAACTTAATGTTAATAGGAGCACTCAAAACATATCTGTTAGACATCATATCTGAGCACATTTTGCAGAAACAGATGTACATACCATCCAGCATACACAGGCCAAGAAAAAAATGGATAACATTTGGCCTGGTAATTGTAATCCTTGAGTGGCTTCACCTCTCATGTCCAGTATGGATGCTGTGGGAGTGCTGCAGTGGACTTGCATGGACAAATCTAAAGTGCTGGATTATGCCCTCCCATTAGGCCCTGTACCTGAGATTATATGTCCGGATGTACCTCCAGATGTAGAGGGGTATGCAGTAATCTGTTGGGAGTCTTGTGGACACTGGTAGCCAAGATAAAAAGCAGCCAGGGATGGAACTGTAAAGTGGTCCAGATCAGTGTTTACAAAGATGTAATGCTCCCATCATGGTTCGTACAAACCTGCCTCCATACATTCTCACATGCTCCCATGATATTTGAATACTGTCTGTGAAGGCAGTCCTGTGTGGCCATTTGTAATGACTCAAATGTAAACCCAGGTTCTTGCCGTTAATGGCCTGATAAATTAGGATTTGGGGATGTTCCTTGTAATATGGGGAGGATGAAAGCTGGATGTGGGGAGTAGGGAATTATATTGAGGGTATTTATGGAAAACTTCAGTACATCATGTATGATCCTCATTTCTACTAACCAGAACATCTAAATAAGTAATGTGTTCTGTATGGTAGTTTACCATAAACTGAAGCCTCCATTTATTGTCGTTTAGATATTCCATGAATTCCATAAGATAGTCCACATCTGACCTCCACACCATCCAGCAATCATCCAGATATCTCCTCCATATGTCAATTTCACCCAAATAGATATGTGTCGCATCATAAATTACTAAGAACATCCCCAAATCCCAGTTTATCAGGATGAGGCGTATCTGCTCACAGGATTCCTCTTTCGAGTTTTTTCGCACGGATCTGGTCAACAGATTTCGATATAGGGGTCATAAGATGGGTTATGTCCTAGGAGCAAGTAACTATGCTGCAAATCTTAACAGGGAGGATCTACTCAAATACAAGGAGAAGCACCGGGGCACTGGCAATGTCATACGGTTTACGACTACTTATGGCAGGAACACCAACACACTGATGGACAGTGTATGCAGACACTGGAACCTACTATTGGCTGACAATACCTTATCACAGTATCTTGGGGACACGTCATTTTTCATTTCATAAAGGCAAGAACCTGGGTTCACATTTGCGTCATTACAAACAGCCACACAGGACTGCCTTCACAGACAGTATTCAAACAACACTCTCAGGGGGCAGATTGACTGGATGCATGCCCTGTGGTCACTGCAGCCACTGTAATAAGGTCACCAGTTCCAAACAATTCTCTAGTAGGAATTGTGGTGTGGTTTTTGATATTGAATTTTTTGCCAATTGTAGCAGTGACTGGTTAGTTTATTTGGCTTCATGCAGTTGCTCTGCATTTTATGTAGGACAGACATCCAGGCCACTTAGATTGCAGATCTTTGCGCATCTAAGTGACATTAAATGTAAGAGAACCAGCAATGCCCTATACAAGCATACTATTAAACACCCCACAGCCTCTTTCAACTTTATGATTATTGATAGACGTTTGGGTGACAGATCAAACAAAGTGGGATGGCACTCTATTTTGGATGTAAAAGAGAAAAAAATGGATCATCAAACTGGGTGGACTTTTTCCATCCGGCCTAAATGAATATGTATGAGGTAACCAATCACGGTATATAATTAATTTGTACTATTGTTTGAAAGGAACAAATGAATGCTTCTGTTTTCAACACTGATGAAGACTAAGAAATTATTCTAGCCGAAACCGGTCTGTTCTTTTTGTTCTTTTTTCATGTAACTTAATAAATATATTTTTATATTTGTTACATCATACAGGTGCTGGCTCATTATTTTCTGATGTTTTGTCTTTTGGAGCCATGCATTTAACCTATGTGCAGGGACCTGTTTTGTAGCAGAGAATTACTTCCAAATTTAGGAAGAGTAAGTGAATTTCTTAAGCTTCCTGAACAGAACCCCTGGCTCCAGTTCTAGAGGTTGTGGAAGTAGGGTTGCCACCTTTTCATATACCCAAAGTGGGACATTTTTTGTAGAAATGTCAGATTTTGCAGGGCAAAACATGCCCACGGCCAGGTCAAAGGACAGAACCTCACTTTTTGCCTAAATAAAAGCTTATTCTTGTAGCATTTAGTGTCTTATTGCTTTTTAACATTTAGGTGTTTCAGATACAAAATAACTTGTTTTATGCAACTATTAAAGAAATTATAGGAAATATTTTTGTCCTAAAATCTCAGGACATTTGCCATTTTTTCAATTTTTTTGCAGGACACAACCGCCCAAAGAGGGACTGTCCCTCGCAAAGTGGGACAGGTGGTAACCCTATGTGGAAGATGTCATTTAAGACACTTCCCAGCAGCCTGATTCCCAACTCCCTGCTCTCAGGAAACCTGACTATTTTTACAGGATCCTGGGCAATCTCTCTCTCTCTCTCTCTCTCTCTCTCTCTCTCTCAACACCTTTTTTAAAAATCCTGTGTCAGATCCTGAGTTGGTTTCCTCAGGACCCAAGGGAGCCAAAGGAAATGCCTCTAGGAACCCCTTACCTAATGACAGAGAGTAGGAATCCTGGATATATTTTGCCATGAAAACTGTAAATTACCAGTTCTGTGTAGTCAAATTCTAGGTAAGTTTTTGGACCAGATGAAGCAGAAACTAGAAATGATGGAAGACAAGAGCGCTCTATAAATAATTGTTAGTCCTTTACAACATTTGTTCACAAGTTGCAAAACATTCTTTACATTGTGACTTTGATGTTTGGAAGCATAAAGCAGGGCAGCTACTTCAGGGTCTGTAATCAGAAGACTTGCTTGTTAAAAGAACACTTTATTCCTGATCATGTTAAATCAGAAATACTTGATGTGTCACTTGACATGGAATTTCTGTTTGGACGCAAGACTCAAGCTATATTTAAGAAACTAGAGGACAAGACAAAGTCTCCACAAACTGTCACAGGACTTTCTGCAGATTCAATCTCTGAGGTTTAGTAGAGATTACCCTAAAAAGAAAAGAGAAAGACAGCAAGGTGGAAAGCTTTACTAGGATCTAGGTCTAGTGGACCCCACCTCCTGGGGTTCTGCAGACAGCAGCTTTGACCTGCCTTTCCAACCCCCATCCCAGATGCCTCTTCCTCTGACAAAACTCCGAGGCAGTCCCAATGAATAGAAATAGTTATTATTGTGACAGTGAAATACGGTGACCATAATACAATTGGGTCTACTTGCCATAAATGTAGATGCTTGTATCTCTTCACTGTTACAGTAACCTTTTCCCTTCCTCTTTGCCATGACTCTTGCTTGGGGTGGGCAGCCTTGTATCCCTCTCCTTAAACTCCCCTCCCCATTTAGGTACCTCCTTCAGGTCTCTTTTACCTTACCCTTCCTAGAAATAGTATGGTGGGTTTTGTTCCTGGTCTAGGGCTATGGGAGCTGACCTATCCTGTGAGGGTAAGAAAGATCTGAGAAACTCAGCTGATGACCTTTGTATCCCAAAGTCCTGATGTTAGAAGGGAGGGTGTGTCTACCCGGGCAGGAGGAGGACAAATCTTTGGCTGGTCAAGAGTTCCACAGCAGGAAATCCCAAGTAATTATTAGAGCAATAGTGAAGACACTTGGACATCTACATTTGCGGTAAGTATACACAACTGTACTTTCTGCCCTGTGTTGTTTATTATGATACTGGCCCAGATCATGACTGTAATTGCACTGGTCCACCTACCCAGTTATTTAACAAACAGAATTTTGATCCTTGCAGAATATTCTAACAGGACCTGGGAATACAGTAATTATAAGTAGTAGTGTTCACAAGCATAATACAAATATACAGTACTAACAGAAATACCCATGTCACAACAAATACAAATATAGTCAGGCCTGAGGCACACCAAAGTCATGTGACACTGAATTAGAGACATTTTTTGTCATGTAGCCACTATTGTTGTGACCACTGGATCCACATGTAATGAGCACCAGATACTTAATGCCGTGTGAGCTTCCAAAAATAGACACATTACACAGACAAATTATTTACGTCATTTATATAAGTGGATTAAGGAACTGTGGTGGTGGTACTGCAGTAGCGTTGTTGCCTCCCCAGTAAGACGTCCTATTCGATTCTCAGCTAGAGCATTTTCTGTGTGGAGACGTGCATGAATGGGCGTACCTTTGTTGAAGGTTGTGCGTCAGGGCCAGCAACTCGACACGTAAAAATCTACTGCCAATCATTAGCGGACCAGAGTTCCACTGTGGCAACCCCTAACCGGGAAAAGCCAAAAGACACAACAACAACAACATATAAGTGGATTAAGGAAATGGAATTTGAACCCATATCAGATTTAGAAGTTAGAGAACATCTCACTTGTCAAAGATTTTAAGTACTGTTTAGGGATCCCTAAAAATTACTTCAGTGAACAGACTTTTCTGATTTGAAAGATAGAAGGGTTTTATGGTTGGATTTACTCTCAACTGCCAAGGTTTGGTCGCTAAGAAGAAACCCAGAGGATCAAACAGTCTAGCCAGGATGGAGTAAATCCTTCATGAAACTACCCTTCCCCTATTATGGAGTATTACTGTTAATATTATGAACTTCTGTAACCCAATTTTAAAATACATACAGTAAAGAGAATTTCCTAATTTTCCTTGCATGTCATCCAATTCTAGCAAGTATTGAGCATGAGCAGGTTATACTGTTTAGTAGTCGCGCACATGGTTGTGATTGTACTGACTGCTGATACTTCCCGAATTCAAACAAGTACTGAGAATGAGCAGGTTATACTGTTGTTTAGTACTCACATACATGGCTGTGATAGTACTGACTGCTGATACTTCCCGAATTCAAACAAGTACTGAGAATGAGCAGGTTATACTGTTGTTTAGTACTCACATACATGGCTGTGATAGTACTGACTGCTGATACTTCGAATTCAAACAAGTACTGAGAATGAGCAGGTTATACTGTTGTTTAGTACTCACATACATGGCTGTGATAGTACTGACTGCTGATACTTCCCGAATTCAAACAAGTACTGAGAATGAGCAGGTTATACTGTTGTTTAGTACTCACATACATGGCTGGGATAGTACTGACTGCTGATTCTTCCGGCATTGCCTTAGCTTTCCTTGCCATATTAAGTTACTTGCACCATGTATATCTTTCAGTTCCAGCAACCCACACTTTATAATTTTGCAGTGTCCTTCAAGCCACCTGATCTCCAGTGTCTGCCAAAAGTGGGACTGCCTTTTTATACCACCTATCAGTTTTTACTGTAAGTAAAGTACATTATATTAACCAAATAACCAATGCTTTGCTTCTTAACTGTACTTGTGGTACTGCATTTACATGTAGCTTATTTAGTATTGAATCCAAGCACAGAGTACATTTTATATAATTAGGGGAAATTTAGTGCGTTGGTTGTACAAGTTTCACCAAGTACAGTTTTGTGAGGTGCAGAACTACATGGCAGCTTGCATTTCAGTGCCAAACATTCCAGCTAGGATATGTAAGAGGATGTACTTCTAACTAGAATATTCTTTGTACAATAAAGTTGTCCAATTTCCCCTAATTATGCATAATTTAATCATAGCTGACTATACCGATTATTAAATATTGAACAAATAATCAGCTGATTAAGATAATACTTTTGGCTTAGTACAGGGCTGCATATCACCGTGCCATTACTATTAGTGACAACACGGAGAGGCTCAGGCAGCTGTGTGTAACTGTATGATATGGCTAATATTTCCTGACATGGTTGAAGTAAATGTTTCTCTAAACTGTCGGTTTTATTTATGCCAAACTTGCTAAGTGCACAACTAGTGTGCAGAGCATTCAAATGGCAGTTCTTTGTACATATTTCTTTCTAACACATTAGAGAAGGCTGCATGTAGTTGACTAAAATGACATTTCCTGATATGTTAGGGAAAAATGGTATTAAGCTGCACTTTTATGCAAGACTTCTGGGGTACACTGAATGAAAATGCAGTTTATTCAGCGACTGAAAAATTGGCAGTTTTCAATAAACACATTTGGTTGTAACCAAAAGCAACTTTCCAAGACTTTCAAAACTTCTCCTAATTTCTTTACTTTCCCAAACAAGTTTGCTCCCCAGAATTCCAGTTTGCTGTTTCAAGCTAGAGATAGTTCAGAACATATGCAAAAGTTGAATTTAGTGACTGTACTAGGTATTAAGGAAGTGAAGAGGGGCTGGCATAATGTTTAGTGTCATTACTAACCAGGCTTGCAGGGTTTGATTCTAACCTTTGGTTATTGGCTAGGCTTAAAATAGTCTACAGACTAACAGTCTAGTATAGTTGATCACCACTGGGTGCAAGCTGCTGTTCCCCAGTACTAGTAACAATGTAAATAACCAATGGAACTAACACCGATTCTGTATCAAGCATCATAGATTGTAGCAGTTTTCCAGATAAGATTCCTTTTTTTTCTAATTCTGACTTCATGTATGCATGTTAGCAAGTTCTTTACTATTGTAATGCAAGTTGCTGTTGATAAAGAATCAAGATTCATTGTAATAAATTGTCTGCATTAACTGCTTGCATTGAATCTAGTAGGACTAGGACAAACTTGACCTTGTACACATATGCTACAAAACTGTAACAAATGCTGAATTGTGTGCATGATGTATGTTAGGTGTTTCAGTGATGACCGTTGCCTCAAACAGGATTCAAAACCTACCGATGAACTGTTATTTTGAGAAAACGCTTCACCGTTTTTTACTGCAGAACTACATGGCAGCTGCAGGACTACAAGGTTCCTACACTGATTATGCTTCCCTTTTTTGTAGAAAAATATGTGAAAGTTAAACGTTTTGGAGAAGTATCATTTCATTGATTGGTATTTGTATCATGTGTTGGTTACTAAGCAAGTTCTAAGCTGCTAAGCCTAACCTTAACATTGACAGTAACCATATAACCAACAAGGCAGTCAGTCAAGTGGTGAATGAATAAATAACACCATAACAGATTTATTAATTACAACTTGTTAGCCAGTTCTGTCACTGATGGAAGATGTCCATTTACAGAGGGCATTTGATGCAGTACAAAACTCTTGTAAATGTGTTACATCAAAAATATAATAGTACATTCCATAAGCATGTATGATGGCATATACATTTTACATTAATAACATTTTTATGTGCAGGAATATATAAAAAGTAGAAGCAATAGTTTCATTAGCAGCAGAGTAAAACTAGTCATTTCTTGAGGTGGTAATATTGAAAACTTAGGTCATACAAATGACGCAGTGTAATGTATTAAGGCAGTGGTATCAGCAGCAATGTTTAATATATACACACAAAACAGAAAAAAGAGCACAATAATGGAACAATACTGAATAAATTAATTATTAGCAGAAGAGAGGGTTAATCAAGGTAACAAGAAATGGATGCAGGGGAAGGGAAATCTAAGAATAGTTGAAAGTGAGGGTAAAAGGAGGCTGTAACAAATAGGTTGTAGACTGGAATAGAAGTGGAGTGAGGCAGTAATCTAGGGAAAAAAAAGCACGGTCAGAAAAAATATACCAGAAAATGTTAAGGACAATCAAGACTGTTCATCAACACATGTGCCAGAGGAGATCTCTGTATTCTCTGAAACCTTACTACCCTTTCAATTGAAAATTTAGTGGGTCATTTTTTTTAAAGTATGGATAGATGTACAAGTCAGTGTGGCAAAAAAGATATCAAAAATAACAAAAGAGTACATATAAAACTAAAACTATTCTTAAATATAATGAAAAATCACAGATAAAAAGTTTCAAAGAATTAATAGCACATAGGCTAATTACAGCCATTGACAAGCAATTCTGTACAGTCACTTCCTTAATTTAAAAATACCAATAGAACTTCTAGCATTTACCTACATCTATAAAGATTCAGAGTGGAATGCTAGAAAACTGCAAAAATGTGGTATTCAGATGAACCACATGGCATCAACTACTTAGCCAGTGAAATGTTACCTCAAGCACCGATAAAGTCAGTGTTACATAGAGTACTGCTTTCAAACAGCAGTTGTGCAAACTATTCTCTGAAGCTGGAATAGAGAAAAGAAACAATGCCAGTACCAGTGGTCTCAAATTAGACTCCAGCATGCATAGCTTAGCTGTTAGGCTGCAAATCTATTGGATAAGGAGCAGTATACAGCGTAATAAATCTAGTTCAGAAAATCAGATAAGTCCACTGTAGGAAAATGCACAAGGAGTTCATATATTTCAATGTTGTGAATAAACATATGATCTGAAATCTACTTCTGCCATCCCAACTTACAGGAAAATGTATTAAGGAGTTTACCAGATAAAGACTGCTGCAATTATACAGCTAAATCAGGTAAAATTATAACATTCAGCAGTTCAAAAGTAGTCCTAAACATCTTAAATAAGTAAATATACGTACTTTTCAATAAAAAAGTATTGCAAAATATGTAAGTACTTAGAGTAACTTATTTGTGCTCAGAAAGGCTCTAGAAATGACTATAATACAATGAGTGCATTATGCTCAGTGACGGACTGCATATGTAATATGAATGATGGGGCACCCCTTGTTATTCATTTAAGGAATTCATAGATGAGGTGTGATAACTTTTAGGTGAAAATCAGTTCCATTTTTATTAGTAAGGGTACTTTGTCACTTAGGATGATGTCAAATGCTGGCATTTAAGGTGCTACTTATAAAAATGTAGATATTTCCCACTGTCCTTTTTGGTTTAAAAGAATCATATGCAACAAAGTTTTGAATGTAAGGAATAGTAGTTAAATATTAAAGCAGGCCTTCATGAGCCTGTAGATATTTGCACTGTCCTAGACCAGAAAAGCTTTCAAATTACACATCCTTTAGTAAAGGCTGTAGGAATGCAAAGGGCTGCAAAGTCACACAGCTCTGTCTAGCTAAACATGCATTGAATTCCCTGTGAATAGTAACAGTTATGAAACCAGATATTAAAACCTTAATATTATCTCTGAATCAGGTTTTGATGTACGCCTTAAGGTTTTCTTGACCTTAGTAGCGGGATTGTCTGCTGGAAGTAGCTGTCCATTGTCTAGTGTCGCTGTATAGGTACAGATGTATTAAAGTGTGCCCAGTTGGGTATTATAAGTGTAGTCTAACTCCCTCTTCTCTTGCTACCTTGAGAATACTCTTAGTGTCCTCTTAGGGTCTATATTATAACATCAAAATGACCAAATGTCGAACGACCTAAAAGCCAGAAATGCTGTACCTCGAAGTTGCTTTTGTGGGGGGCTGTGCCCCCCCCCCCCTGCTAATTATATATACCAACTCCGAGATCACACTACAATGAGGAAAGGGCAAATTTTCCGATCTTCAATGTACCACGATCTCATGAAAAACACATTGACGAATGGCATTCTCGCATTTTAGGCTGTTCGATCTTCAGCTGCTTTGTTGTTATAATAGGAACCCTCCTCTTAGGATATGATAAGTCATAGAACTCCTGGTTTGCATTTATTTTGGCATCCTTATATTAGAGGGTGAGTTAGTCAAGTAGCATTTTAAGACTGCTTTACGGAATCTCAGCTTTTTCAATGGTAATAGTTGTAGTGGGTGCAATTGGATTGTGTTTTTTTTAGTGAGAAGGCATGCTCCAGTACCATCTGGGAACCATGGTATGTCCAAGTCTATTACCACCACTGCTGATATAAACTTCTCCGTTAAGGTTCAAACTGACTATAAGCCTTCCTTAATGTTAAATAATATGCAGGTGTAAAAGACTATGTTTTCATGATCCTCAACTTTGTATTTCAGTTTAGCCTCCTTTGCTAGAAAGTGCAACATAGCTCCTTTGTGCCATTCATTTACGTGATCATTCTGTGGAATAGTGAGAGAAGACCATTTTTGTAAGGTGCTGTCTATGTTACCTCTAATTTTGTTCTTGATCAGAGGGGCTGCCTTGAAGGAATGCTACACTGACCTGGGATGTTCTGGGTCTCAAGTCCACCACAGCGCATACATTTATCTGCAGCTGCTCTTGGGTTTTAATATTTAAATAGCCGTAATGGATTAGATGGGGCTTTTTTTTAGTCCTGATCATTCACTTTAAGAACTCTCAAAATCCTAGTTATAACATTGCCTCACCAAATCTCATTCAGTTTGGTTTGAGAGTCAGAATTCCTCAAGTCCTTGACTATAGGCAGTTGCTTTTGTTTTAGGTTTGGCTAAAGCTGTGCTCACACATGAGTTCCGGAATGCACCTATAGGAAGCAAAGTCTAATGCCACCACCAATCCTGATGCAGGTCTCTCTCGTCCCCCTCCTGCCACTGCCAACCAAGTTGCTGTATGCTGGCACCTGGACACAAGCTGTATACCTGCTGTAGGTTTAATTAACACAATGCATGCTAGACTTGGATGAGCATGTTGATGCAAGAGTAAGGGGAAAGGATCTCCTTGCCTCTTTCTTCTAGGTTCCAGTCAGAGACTCCAAATTTCATTATCTGTGAGACCGATAAGGATAATGAAACGTCTGTTCTCTGTAGCTCCCCACACAATTATCACTCCTTTGGAAAAACTGTCAGGCTCAAGAAGTCCAACATGGATTGTTCTTTTGGCTGCCATCTCTCATCAAAAAATACTTAAAACATGTATATGGTGAAGAATGCATTATTGTATCCTTTGGGAAGTCATCTACTCTAGGGAACTACTGCATTGACAGCGTGCCTCTAAGAGCTTACCCAGCTGTTTGGGATTTGGGAACTTTTGTGGACAGTGACCTAACAGTTCACCAACATGCGCCCATTGTGGTAAGAAAGTCCTTCTTTATTGCACAGCTTATAAACAAAGAGATCGTGACCAGATCTAATGATGTGGTATCCCCCTTTACTCAGCCCTCATTAGGCCAGTCATTGAGTATAATGCCTCCTATCTGCCCTGATGCATTTAATAACTGGGATGCCCATAGAAATACCTTGCAAAAAGTATACAAGGTGTAAACAACATGTCCTCCGTGGACCGACTCAAAGCCCTGTTGCTATACTGTGCATCATACAGACTGCTAAGTGGTGACTGGTGTCTGGCATACATCCTCCAACCCATTACTAATGGATTTACTGCACATCTGCAAGTCAAATGGCATCAGAAATACTCCATCTATAAAACCCTGTATTAATGACGCCTTATATGTAACCCGTAAGTATCCAGATGATGCTCTGTTGGCTTTTAAGAAGTTTGATGCCTTCTACGATGCCATAGCTGAAGATGTGAGATCTTGACCAAGCATCCTAAGCTGGACATTTGCATGATCTTGTCTGTATGGCCTATGTTCCAGAGACAAAAGCACATTTGCTACCTTGCAGTCTAACAAGGAATATGGAGCTTTGCACAGGGTAAGTGGGAATGAAGTTCTCCAATACTGTATTGGGGTTTAGATACCTCATCCGATTGGCTTACCCGTACAGATTCCAATTTTCTATAGTGAGTTGGTAGGATAAAAGAGTACATCACCAATACCCTATCTGCAGCTTCCATAGTGGATTTCCTTTTTGCTATTGCAGCTGTGACTGTTCTGACACTATAGTGAGGACATCAGGCCTGGAAATGTACCTGCAGAAGTGGCATGGTTAAGGCTGTCTTCCATTAAGGAAGAACTTCAGCAGACCATGCTGGGTGTCTGGCATGGCTAAGGCTGCCATCCATTAAGGAAGGACTCCAGAAGGCCATGCTGGATGTCTTTTTGGAGGAAGGTCCTCTATGCTCATCCCTTATAGGACCTAGATGATGGGTTCCTGAAAAGGAAGTATGCTTTCTCCATGGTTAAAGGGAGCCTTTGTGACCCATCTCTTTCTCCCATCTTATTCTGGACCCTAACCCCCTAAAAGAAAGCAATCACCTCGGTTATATCTCCACCAGATACTGCAGCCAAGTCACTCTCTAGAGAGCTGCCTCCCCTTCTGCAGTAACAGTCCTTTCATTTAAGGCTGTATGTTTGGGGGTGTGTGTCCATGTTTGCAACTGCTTGGAGAACCATCATTAAAAATCTCTCGTTCTTGGTATGGCTATGAGTAGACACAACCTGAGCTTTTAAGACTCCTGAAGAAAGAGTTCCACTCAGATCCCATGTCACCTACACTGTGCTATTGGGAAAAGCCCACAGTCAAAAACAATTTGGGGTGCCTGTACTCATACCCCATCTGCAAAGAGGTTATGCAAGTCAAGCAAAGGGCCAAAGAGAATGGCAATATGTTTTTGGCTGTTCACATCCATGGAAAGCTTAACATGAAGGAGGATTCATTGAGCTCTGCTTCCATTCATTTTCTGATGGTGTGGATTCAGGAGCCCTGCCTTGTCAGGAGTTTTAGGGAGCGGGGTACCCCAGAACTTATATGTTTTCCACATGAGAGAATGCAGCTCTTCCATTCTTCTGTTTGTGCAGTAGAGCAAGGAGAGAGCTAGCTGTGCACATGTTCTTCCTTCCATGGTAGATGTTCATATAAACCTTTCAACTGTTGCCTGTGATTTCATACCTCAGTGCAACATTCAGGAGAAATAAAAGAGCTTATTCTCTGTTCGTTGATGTCTGAAAAGAGTATGGTTACCGGATCTTAGATCACTGTCAGTACATGAAACCTTCCTAATACAGGCAAATAAAGCCCCCAGTCCTTATTTGAGCAGACAGCAAGTTGCACCTAGTGACTTTTGCTTCAGATCCCTTGGTAATGCTAGATCTCCTGCAATAAAGAACTAGCAGAACTCCACAGCGTCAAGCACTTTAATAAAACAACAAAGCTTTCAGATAAACTATCCTTCTTCAGTGTCTTACAAAAATCATTCAAAACCAATGCAGTTAAATACAAATAATTAATACATCACATGACACAGCCAAACCTATCAACTAATTGACAATTAAAATTTCAGTAATTAAGTCTTTCTGTTAAAAAAGTCCTTTCAAAAAAAGGGGGGATAATTAAAATTATTTATATTTAAATAAGCTGTAAATATTAAATATATCAAAAAAAGCTTATTTCACTTTCTGCTGTTTCATTTTTAAAATCGGCTTTAATGTAACTTGTTTGTTTAAACCTGGATATTTGTCTGCTTGTAAGTGGACAGTTCATTCATATTCCTTAGTGTCTACTCTGTTCACTATATCACCACGTCTCAAACTCTGATAAACAATATGTATAACCCTAAAACAGAACTGATGAGTCTCATCATTCACTTGCACATGTTAGGCCAAGGAGTTTGTAAGAATTCCTCTATGTATATCTGACCTGTGTTCTATAACCCTATCCCGTAACCTTCTCATAGATTTGCCAATATAGAAACTTGTACATTTCTGGCAGTTAGCCAGATATATAATAGAAGATGTATTGCATGTGGTAGTACAACCAAAGGTACTTTGATCGGGGGTTCCCATCCCCCTCCTGATAAGAGGCCTAGGCAAGAGTTAGAATATGAATCTTCAGACCAGGTTTCGATTTCCTCTGATTCCTCCTCTGAACAGTAATATTCTCTTCCTCCTTATGAGGATTCTGATGCTGAAGAATCTATCCCTTCAGCCTCCCCTCCTGAGGATTATTCTTTTGGGGAGACACTGCATACTATGAGGGAGCATTTCCACTGGGAGAGCCAAGATTACTCAGAATCCAAGAAAAGGCTCAGAGACTTCCTTTTATTGCCTCAGCACAGGCCCCTTGCTATCCCACCTGTTTTAGACATTGTAGATGATGTATTTTCAGAGTCCAGTCTATCTCCAGACTCTTTACCACCAGCTCCTGTTAAGCCAGACAGATACTGTAGGGTTCCTGATTCACATACATTTCTTTATAAAAACCCTACTGCTGACCCAGAAACCATCTCTCAGGGTCCCAAAGGGGTCAAGGTTTCTACTGCAAAAAACCCTATCCCCTCTGATAGGGATTCTAGGGCCCTAGACAGATGGGATAAAAAGATTTATACTTCTGCTACCTTGGCTGGGCCTTCGTTGAAGGTTGTGCGTCAGGGTTGGTAACCCGGTACGTAAAAATCCACTACCAGTCATTAGCAGACCGGAGTTCCGCTGTGGCGACCCCTAACCGGGAAAAGCCGAAAGACTCAAATAAACAAACTTCTGCTACCTTGGCTGTAAGAGCCTTAAATTCCCAATTTCATATGCTTAAATATCAGCAATATCATGTTATTGCTTAAACAGAAAATGTCAACAAATTCAGAATTTGCAGACAACAAAGAAATGCAGGATTTATTGCATGCAGCTGAACAAGTTGGAAAGCATACTTTGCAATGTGGTTTTGATTCTCTAGAGGCCTCCTGCAGGGCCGCTGTTACAGGTTCTGTCATTAGGAGGCATGCTTGGTTAAAAGAACAGAATCTGCCTGATCATGTTAAAGCAAAACTATTAGATGCTCCATTACAGCATGATACTTTTGTTTGGTGTTAAAGCAGTTGAGGTGTTGAAGAAAATGGAGGACAAAGCTAAATCTATGCAAACAGTCAAGGATTTCTTGCAGGTACAGCCTCCCAGATATAGCAGGAACTGGCCTACAAAGAATTGGTCCTTTCCAGTGTCCAATAGGCCACAAAGAGGCAGATACAGACGCCCCAGAGGTAGATCACAGCCCCAAGGCTCATACAGGTCTAAACAATGGGGTGCTTCTACCTCTAAGAGCGGAGAGGAAAAATCACAGCCATACAGGAAAAACAGTCTCAATGACTTTCCCCTTCCAGCACCAAGGACTTATCTTTTGGCAGCCCCTTTGGGGGGAAAACTAGCACTTTTTTCACAAAATTGGCACATGATCACCCAGAGCAAATGGGTTCTAAATATAGTATCACAAGGCTACAGGTTCCACTTTCCCTGCCAAGGCCAAACAGTATGCCAGACCTGCCACACAATCAATGGGCAGAGGCACAAAAACAAGTTTCATCCCTCATGGACATGAGGGCCATTCAACAAGTACCAGAACAAGAGCAGGGTCAAGGATTCTATTCAAGACTGTTCTTGGTACCCAGGAAGGACAAAGCCTGGAGACCAATACTGGACCTATCTATTCTAAACACATACCTGGGTATTCCAAAATTCAAAATGTTGACTCTACAGCAGTTTCTGCCCATGTTGGGCAAGAAGGCTTGGCTTGTGACTTTAGATTTAAAAGAGGCATACATGCATGTCCCAGTCAGACAAACATGCAGAAGATACCGCAGATTAAAAGCTGGCTCAATGCACTACCAATTCTCTGCACTGCCCTTTGGCTTTTCTACTGCTCCCAGGGTCTTCACAAAGTGCCTGGCACCAGTAATTGCATACTGCAGACAAAGAGGAATACAAATATATCCTTACTTGGATGACTGCCTCATTCAAGCAGAGAACAAGGACATTCTACTACAGCATCTGGTGTTTGTAAAGAGATTACTACCATGCCTAGGGTACACAGTCAACTAACAGAAATCAAAACTAGTACCCTCTCAAGAGATAATATTCCTGGGTGCAATACAACTGCCCAGATGGCTTATCTTACAATAGACAAACAAAGACATCTGACTACCTATTTCAAGCTGTTGGCAACAAAGGTCCAGTTATCTGCAAGAAACATTCTGCAGGCTTTGGGCTTCATGGGATTCTGCAGGCTTTGGGCTTCATGGGATCCTGCATTCTACTAATTCCATATGCAAGAATGCATATGAGGAAACTTCAATGGTACCTAAAAAGTGTTTGGACTCAACATTGCCACAGCCTGGAAACAATAGTTACTCTCATTCCCTGCCTACAGCAGGAGTTTCGATGGTGGGCGAAGGCCTGTCACCAGAACAAGGGACAGCCATTCTCTCTACCCCCAGCCACACAGACATTAACAACGGATGCATCGGATTATGCCGGGGGAGCCCACATGGCAGGAAGATGTATTCAAGGCACATGGTCCACAAACCAAATGCAGCTACATATCGATCAAAAAGAGATGCTAGCTGTTCAAAATGCCCTGACAGCCTTCAAGGACCTACTTCATCCGGGACAACTACTGATAAAGACAGACAATACCACGGTCATGTGGTACATAAACAAGCAGGGAGGCACTCATTCCTACCCCCTTTGCAGACTAGCCATGACTTTGTGGGACACAGCATTGACTTACCAAGTACATCTGCAGGCACAATTCCTGCCAGGAAAGATAAATACTCTGGCAGACAAACTAAGCAGAAACCTCATGGATCCCCACGAGTGGAAATTGGATCCATAAGTCTTCAGCATGATAACAAGGAAATGGGAATGCCCAGACATAGATCTATTTGCCTCACCTCACAACTGCCAACTAAAGAGATTCTGCACAAGGACTTATCACAGACAAGCATGGAAAGTGGATACCCTATTTTTCAGCTGGAAAAACTTAACAGTATATGCCTTTCCTCCTCTGCCTCTCCTCCCCAAGGTACTCCTAAAGGTCAGACAGGAAAAGCCGAAAATGATATTGATTGCCCCAGACTGGCCACGCCAGTACTGGTATCCAATTCTAAGGAGCTTGTCTCAATGCCCAGCCTGGACCTTACCTCAAGTGCCTCATCTACTGTCCCAGCAGAACAATCAGATCCTGCACAGCCAACTCAAGACCTTAAATCAGGCAGCATAGGTTCATAGGTTGGTACTAGGCTATCAGCCCTAGGGCCTATACAAGCCTAGCTATAACAATTCCCTGGCTATTTCTTCCCACATTATTTACTTTCCTGGACCCCTGTCTAGCAGGGTGACTGACATGATCCCTGGGGTGAATTTCCTTTCTCCCATCCAATCGTCAAGGTTCCTCTTGAAGAGGTCCAAAGAGGCACTCTGCTTGACACGTATGGGCAATCTATTCCAGAGTCTGGGGAGTCTCTGGGTCAGGAACCTATTCCTCCAGCATGTTTTGTTTATTGTGATGACAAGGTTTAGATCCCTGGAGCGTGTAGCTCTGAGGGATTGGGATTTCTTTAAGTGTAGCATGTCCAACAGCTCTGGGTTTGACATGGCCTTGTATGTTAAGCAGAGATCACCTCTGAGTAGACGATATGCGACAGAGTATAGCTGGAGTTTTTTAAGGCGGTCAGTGTAGGGCATCTGCTTTAGGCCTGTGATTCTTTTAGTAAGGTATTTCTGAGGCCTTTCCAGTTGTTGCAGATGTCTTGAGAGGTACATACCAAATGGGGCGTTGTATTCTATAATGGGTCTAATGAGGGATGAGTACAGTGGGACAATGACCTCCTTTTTTCTGGATGAAAAGCCCTTCGTGATGAGGTGTGCCACATAGAAGGATTTCCTGACTGTTGTGGCGATGTGGTTATCGAAGGTGAGACCACTGTCCACCTGTGTCCCTAAGTCTCTTATCACACTTTCTGTGTTTAGTGTACTGCCACCTATATGGTAATTCATGGATACATGTTTTTCCCAAAGGGATAACAATACATTTCTTGGCATTGAGCTTGAGCCCATGGCTCTGGCACCAAGCATCTGTTTCTGTAAGGCCCTTTTGTAGAGTATCCACATCATTTGGGATTCAATAATGGCTCCCAGTTTGCAGTCATCTGCAAACTTTGTTAGCCAGAGTCCCTTAGTGTTGACCTGTACTTCAGAGAAGTAGATGCCAAACAAGAGCGGCCCCAGGACTGAACCCTGAGGTACTCCACTTGTCACTTGTCTGGAGCTGGATTTGGAGTCGGCTACTTTTACAGTGTGGGTTCTATCAGTAAGCCATTTAGCAACCCATTGGGTGACATAGGGATTAATGCCCAACTTAGTAAGTTTATCTATGATTCCAGAGTGGGGATGGTGTCAAAGGCCTTGGCAAGGTCTAGATAGGCTGTGTGGACCACCTTACCCTTGTCCATGGCTCTGGAGACTGATTCAAAGAAGTCAATCAGGTTCAGGAGACAAGATCGGCCCTTCACAAACCCAAACTGGGAGGGGTCCAGTGTTTGAAGGTTGCCAATGTCTTTGTTTATAAGTTCCATGATAATACGCTCCATGGCCTTGCAGATAAGGCTTGTCAGACTGATGGGATGGTAGTTACCAGGATCCAAGGTGGATCCCCCCTTGTGAATTGGGATAACTGTAGCTCAGCGCCACTCAGTGGGCACGAAACCTGAGGTGAGGCTATGATTAAACATGACACTTAGGTGAGGTGCCAGTTCATATTGTAGTTCATGTAGTACACAGCCTGGGATGTCATCTGGTCCCATGGATGCTGTATTCTTGGCTTTAGAGAGTGCGTTTTGTACCTGTGTGACTGTTATTACTGGAATTTGGCAATCTTCCGGTATTGAGATGGGCCATTTAGGGGCTGAGAGGGGGTGAAGTTGGCACTGAATCGATCTGCCAGGATATTGGCAATATCCTTCGGATCAGTATATTTAATGCCATTCTGTTTTAGCTCAGAGCAGATCTGAGCATTGCCATTTAGATTCTTGACATAGTTATAGAATGCTTTGTGGTTGTCTTTGGAATCTTTGGCAATTTTATTTTCATAACTAGCTTTGGAGGATTTTATGAGGCATCTCAGTTTCTTACTGAGGCTAGTAAGGGAGTTTTTTGCATACTGGGATTTTCCTCTTTTCTGCAAACCATTCTTCCTTTTGTTGTAAAGTTTGTTTATGGCAGGGGACCACAAGATTGGTTTCCTTTTTTGGATGAGAGCATTTTGGTTCTATTTTGGATGGCACGATTCATGCATGAGTGGATGTGCTCGTACAGTGCCTTAGTGTAGGATTCAGCAGTTGAACTTTCAGTTCCCGTCTACATGGGTGTCATGAAGTTTGTCACTTCTGACTTGAATAGCATGAAGTTGGCTTTGGAGAAGTTTTTTTATAGTGGTTTCTTTACTGGGGGGTGGGGGTGGGATGTGGATGTTAAGGGTGATTAGCTTATGGTCAGACGTGACTAACGAGGGGGTGACCATAGGTATAGAGCATTGATTTCCCATGTTGGTAATGACCAGATCTAGGATATTGGAGCACCTGGTGGGACTGTGGATTAGTTGATCCAGGGCGTTGGAATTTATGAATTCCAAGAACCGTTGCGCAAAGGTGTGGGGACATGAGTAGTTTTCCCAGTTAATGGCAGGGTAGTTAAACTCACCCAGTATTAGGGTGTTTGGTTCTATCTTAATATTTTCCAGTATGTTTAGAAAGGTGTAGTGAGAATCTTGGGGTATGGTGGGGGATCTGTAGCAAGCTACAATTTGGATTGCAGTCTTACCTAGTGTTAGTTGCACTTGGAGAATTTCAGACACATTGTGTTGGCCAACTAGCCTGGTGGTGTGAATATCCTTGGTGAATATTGACACTCCTCCACCTGGCGGATAATGTAGTCATACAAAACACACCTCTCACTAAAGCGGTGATGGATGTCATGTTGGAGGCCAGGAGGCCTAGTACTAGAAAATCCTATGCTGGAAAATGGAAGAGATTCTGTGCTTGGAACCAGGCACAAGGAATTGACACAGCTGTACCAAACATTCCTCAGATTTTGCAATACTTGACTGAGATGCTGGACAAAGGCCTATCTTTTTCATCTATAAAAAATCATGCCTCTGCCATTTCGGCTCATTACAATACAGAGCCACCAATCTTTTCTCATCCTTTATTAAAGCAGTACCTCAGAAGGGCCAAAAGTTTAAGGCCTCCAAGGAGATCACCAATACCTGCATGGGACCTCAATTATGTCTTGGAAAAACTCACCCTGCCTCCTTTTGAGCCAGCCGCTGCAGCTGATATAAAGTTTTTATCTTGGAAAACAGCTCTGCTCCTAGCAATAACTTCTGCAAGATGAGTCTCAGAGCTACAGGCGCTCATGGCTGTGGAACCTTTTATCATTTTTTATCCAGACAGGGTTTCTCTGAGGACAAACCCGACATTTATGCCTAAGGTAGTGTCCAGTGTGGCCCTTAACAAAACTATTCTTCTGCCTACTTTTTATCCAAACCCACAGAGTAAGGGGGGGGAGAATTCTGCATTCTTTGGGCATACACAGACAGCTACACTTCTATTTGAACAGAACCAAAGCTTTCAGAAAGACAGAGCAATTACTAGTGGCATATGCTGCAGGATCACAGGGAAAGGCTATCTCAAAGCAGACTATTTCAAAGTGGATAGGCCACTACATTCGTTTCTGCTATTCACATGGCAAGCCAGTACCTAAGGGCATTAGGCCACATTCAACCAGAGCAGCAGCCACCTCAGCAGCCTTCCTCAGGGGAGTACCAACCAAAGACATTTTAAAGGCTGTTACTTGGAGTTCAGTGCATTCCTTCACAAAGCACTATCACTTACCACTCTACTGTAAATCCAGGGCAGGCTTTGCCACTGCAGTTCTAAAGGGCCTAATAGCCGCCCCTAATGCTGTTTAGCTCCAGCCTCCCAACCTTAGCTTTGGGATTCAACCCAATTGTAATGACTGCAACAGTGAAACATGAAGAACATAGTACAGTTGTGTACACTTACCATAAATGTAGATGTTCGAGTGTATTCACTGTTGCAGTCCAGGTTATCTACCCACCATCCCCCTTTCTTTGCTGGAACTTATCTGTACTTCTCTATTCTATACAACCTATGTGGTGTATTTGCTTGTAGATGAAGGCAAATATATATACTTTGGTGCATGCATGTTTTATTGACATATTTTTAGCCTACCCTTTTGGGGGCACCTGACATCTGGGGCAAGAAAAACTGAAGAAAATGGCATCGGCTGCAACTTTTATACCCCTGATGCACTGATGTCAGGGAAGAGGAGATAGCAACCGACGCAGGACCCAAGACTTTGGAATTCAGACCGACTGAGGGTAGCCTGCCAGCAGCATAACCCAATTGTAATGACTGCAACAGTGAATACACTTGAACATCTACATTTATGGTAAGTGTACACAACTGTACTTTACTGTACTTAACTCTGTACCATGGAGTACTGTAAAATGTTGATGTATGCTTAAATTCATGTAACGCCGAGTATTGTAAAAGTTTAATTTGTTTAAATTCATGTAATATTGAATATTCCAAAATGTTGATATATGCTTAAATTTATTTAACATCTAGTACTGTAAAATGTTGACATATGCTTAAATTTGTATAACATAGAGTATTGTAAAATGTTGACATATGCTTAAATATGTGTAACATCGAGTATTGTAAAATGTTGACATATGCTTAAATTTGTATAACATCGAGTATTGTAAAAGACTGATGCATGTTTAAATTTGTGTAACATCAGGTATTGTAAAATGTTGATTTATGCTTAAATCCATGTAACATCGATCAAAGTGGCCTGTTTTCTGACATGGAGATCTGTGGTATCCGATAATATCATAACGCAATCTCATCCTAGAAATTCAATGACATTTTAAGATTTCCTTTTTCCCTGACAGAGTGTATATGTCACCAAATTGTGTCTTAAAAAGAGTTCTTTCTCTCCTAATTTTATTTATTTATTTATTTATTTTTGCTTACAAAAGCAGGATTGAAATTCATTGCGGTATACACATCTCCCACTATTTAACCTAATATGATTTCATTCTACTATTTTCTGTGTACTTTACAGCCCAAAGTAACTATCCAGTAACTCACCACCTAGCCTAACCCACACAAACTGCTTATAGTTGTCACTATCGCAAGTTCCACAGTGCTGCTCTTCCACACTTCTCTCCTAATTCTTCTCTTACTAGCCACCAATCTAACATCCTGTCAAAACAAATTACTTATTACTTCTCTCCTACCATCTTACATTCCTTACCACTCCATAGACTTCGGCATAGCACCAAACCTCTTTAACAATATAAAAGTAGATTTTTTCACATATAAATATGCACATCAACTAACTACACCCCAACTATACTCCATAAATATACTAAACCATCACTCAAATACTTAAAGGTACTACTACATTCCGGATCAAACCTCAAACTTAGTGGTGATATTCACCCAAACCCAGGCCCCAAAATTAATCAAAAAGGACCAAACACACCACCCCTTCTACATCCTCACATTGCTACCGACTCAATCAATTAAAAGTCAGACCTTTTATTTCTAAACATGAATCTCAGGAGCCTAGCAAATAAAATACATGAATTTCCTGCTTCTCTGTCACTCTACTCCCCAGACGATGCAGTTTTAACTGAAATCTGGCTAAAACCTGAGATAAGTAACAATTAAATTTTAACCCCTGACTATAACATCCACAGACTGGACAGAATAAATAGAAGCAGCGGAGCCAGAGCCATAGTTTATAAAAACCCACTTAAACTTGAGCGCCTAGAACCAAACTCTCCAAAACTAAGCGATGCTGAGTTAATTGACTTGAAATTAACCCCAGTAAATATATAACTATTATAGAAATTTACATCTCTCCTGGTAATAACCCCACCATAACTGAGGAATTCCTTCAGTGGTCTTTCTCAATATTTCCTCAGGAAACCATAATAATGGGGGACTTTAATACAGACTGGCTAACAAGCACCTGAAATGATCCCACAAATTTTATTAACTTGTGCAGAACATCCTAGTTAATGCAATCACCAACTAGAGTTGACAAAAACACCAAAAGACAGTCAATCTTCGACTGGATTTTAACCATAAACCCTCTCTTACCCACCAGTCAGGTTGCCTCCTGGACAGCATTAGCAACCACCTATCCACCTACTTGCTCAGACAACTACCCTCCTCCAAAATACTACTTATAGACAAATATGCAATAAACAATACGTTTCACATCAGACATTTATATCAACCCTCCAGCAGTGTGATTGGACCCCACTAATATTTCTCCCTCTAGATACTGCCGTTCTGTAGTTTAAGAATACATTCTTAGACGTATTAAACAGCCAAGCACCTTCTAAAACTGTTAGAATAAAGTCAAACTATGCTCCTTGGCTAACAAAAGAAACCAGGTGCACTTACTCAAAAGCAGAGATAAGACTTGGCTACAATATCGGTCCATCAAAAGCCAAGCTACACAAGATTACTGTCAGCAGCTAAGAAATAAAGCCAAGAAACAGATCAAAAATGACAAAAAATCATATTAAATTATAACCCAACAAAACCACCAAAACAGTCCCAAAAATTTCTGGAGTATTATAAAACAACTACCACAACCTGGTCAATCCTTTACTCCAACACCTACTACTACAAATGCTTTAGAGAGTATATATACTCAACTTAATACTTATTTTACTAAATCCATATTATCTCTAACCAAAAATAATAGCAATGCTCCCCTAACCATCCCAAAAGACCCCATTTAAACAACCAGTGCCTTCTCTTTCAAGCCTGTACAAACCAGCACCATAAAAAAACTGCTTAACAAACTTAAACCCACATCCCACACTGCCAATAATTTACCTTCTGAATATCTCAAGTTAGCTGCTGAAGCTATATCTTACCCATTCTCTAGTTTGATTAGTTGCTCCGTTGTAGAACAGCATGTTCTCAAAATCTGGAAAATATCCTGTATCATACCACTACATGAAGGTGGCACCTCTACAGACCTTTGTAACTATAGACCATTTGCAATTTTATCTCCTCTATCCAACATTTTAGAAAAATCTGTCCATTTTCAACTCATGAATTACCTACTATCCAATAATCTTCTAACCAATTCCCAACATGGCTTTCAACTCATAGTACCATTACTGCCCTCTTAAGTTTCACAAACACAATTAACCAATTCAGAAACAATAGTCAGCTCGTCATCTCCATCTTCCTAGATATGTCCAAAGCATTTGATACAGTCTCCCACCAAAAACTCCTCAAGGAAATTTTAACCCTAAAACTAAGCCACTCTGCCCTTGCATGGTTCCACGACTATCTATCTGTGTGACAACAAGCTGACATATAGCAACATAATTTCCGTTTTCTGCTACCTGTCACACTAGGCGTTCCACAGGGCTCAGTCCTAGGTCCACTACTATTTACAGTCTTCACCAGTAAACCCCATACCGCTACCCACCTTGCCACAGTCTTGTAGTATGCAGATGACTCTGCATTCATCTGTGAAGCACCCTCACTCCTCCCAAGGTGTAACCCAGGAGTCCTTCTCTGCTGTAGAATCTTGGATGTCTGATTTTCAGTTAATTCTCAGTCCCAGTAAAACTAAACTAATGCTCTTTTCAAATAGCAAAACTTCAGACTCCCTATCATCCTTTCTAATATATTCATTCAGTAACACCAAGATAGACCCTGTATCACATATTAAGCTACTAGGTGTCACAATTGATGATAGTATGAGATTTGATAAACATCTGTCCTCAATCATAAAAATGTTCATATAAAACTAGGTTCTGTATATCGATCCAAACCATATCTCACTGACTCCCCAAGACAAAGTTTTGCCAGGACACACCTACTCTCTACCCTACTTTTATACCTCTTCTATCTTCACCAACCTGAAGAAAAACAGACCTAGCAAAACTAGACATCTGTTACAAAAAAAATGTCCAGATTTGCTATCAACTCCCTGTATAGATCCCATTACTGCACTGTTCCTAGATCAATTAAACTGGTTAGAATTACCCAATCTCCTAACATTCATCCAACTTAAAATAGTTAAAATTAAATAATATACCAACCTAACAGTGTCCAGCACTCCATAATCTACGTCAGCTTCAATCTAATAAAAGACACCTGAAATCTGACAAATGTCTACTAAAAAATCACAAAATCTAATAACAGTTCTGGGGATTCTCTGTATTCCACTCGGATCTCCAGGATATGAAAATCTACCCCCCCAACACATACTAACCACGGCCAATCCTGCACAGATTAAAATACTTCTCAAGACTCACCTAACTAAATCCTGTCTGATTATCATCTCTCTTGCACTGTAGACGCCACACACCACCTCTACGGAGTCCTCTGTACATTTTTTATTCCCTCTACCTGATATAAACCTAAACCATCTCACCTAGTATTTCCTTCCTAGCTCTGTCCTACCTTTTCTCTTTGGACTCTCAACCCTCTATACTTAGTCTAATTCTAGTTTTTCCTCCTTGGTTCCATGCAATTATATTTCATTGTCCTAACTCCTTCCATGCTGCTGTGACTTATGGTATGAGAGCTGGCAGTGAGGCTCAGTGATCCTTTGCCCAGATGGTGCAGGATTTAAGTTCAGGTCATCCTCGTGCTCTGACAGCAGTATTCACCTTGTTCACCAGTCTGAATCTTTCCCACCTCTGGAGCATTCATGATAGGGAGTATTACTTGATGAATGGCATACAAATGTACTCCCAAGTTATCTCCTTTGCACGTTCGGTATTGTCTCAATGTAGCTGGTATTTAGGCACCCTCTTCAGTGAAAGGTGTGTAGCTCCTGAGGGAAATGAATCTTCCTTAGCAAAGATGACTTATCTCAGCTGGCACTGCAGTTCCTACTCTGTGATGCTGACCTTTGGTCCACAACTGTGCACATGTAGCCTCCATCTGTACATCAGAATATATTGCTAAAAAGCTCTGTTGTTCCACTTTTTACTGGTAACAAAAAGATGGGGAAACTCAAATCTGTCACAGATGACATGAGTCTCCATTTCTACTTCGTTTTGGAGAAAGTGGGCATCTGCAAAGTTTAGAATTTAATACAACCATTCTGTTTGCTTGCCTGTTTGGCTCATCTTTCTGTATTTTACATACTGTATGTACAGTTTGGGTTACAGGCAAACACAGAGTAAGAGATAAAGAGGTCTGAGCTGCAGATTAAGTGGAATCTGCAGGGATGCTATAGACAGGGGTAAATGAATTGATGTACTGAGCCAAAGAAAGGGTACATGATGGCAATCTAAGGCTTCTCCTCCTTGTGCACTGTTTCACCCACACCAGTCAAACCAACTTTGTTTCTGTGTCCTCAGTGAATCTGAACATCTAACCTGTCCTCCAGTTACACCCCATCAAAACATTCTTACCCCCAAAGATAAGAGCCTGAGAGCCTGTTTGCCACTGTCAGGGGGTGAGGAGAAGAGAGGTTTGGGCATCACTAGAGTACTGTCATCAGTTCTAGGTTTCAGATATTTTTTACAGTTACATTCCTAACCCCCTTGCCATGGTTTTGATAGTCATTCCCTTAACAAAAGGCTTGAGATATCAGCTGGAATCCTGTGTACTTTGATGAATGTGAATGCTGTTCCCAACTGCAGTGTTATATGCTGTGAGTTAAGTCATGAACTTCACTGTGCATGCCTATCCTCACCAGAGGACCATGCCAAGACCCATCCCCCTAAGGCGGGTGAGCTGACATAAGCTATTTTCTGCCAAATCCCCTGTGCAAGCTCTTCCAGCATCTGAGCTGCCAATCAAACTTTTATCATCTGGGTTGTAATCAGGACTTCATCCCCTTAAGATATGGAGCTGGGAGAATCGTTCTGTACTAAAGAATATCTGGCATTTCCTGCATTTCTGCATGAGTAAATGTGCATATGTGGGTTTGTGGCCATACATCATGCACAGTTTTAGCATTCCACTTAACTGCATTTTTAGCTGTACCTGAGACAATATTCAAATTCACAGAAATATTTAGCAAGATTTTCATTAATCTGTCATGGTCTCATAAAGTTATATCATCGTATTATAAAGAGCACAGCAAAACAACTAGGGATGAATATGTCACAGTAGTTGAACCCTTTCTGTGAAGATATAGACAGGCAGTTGTGCAGTAAATCAAGCACTTGGGGCACTTTGTGTCTTAAAAGGTTCAAACCATGATAATTGGATAGCTTTAGCCTCAGAGGAAATGCATTTATGTACATTAACAATGTGAAATACTGACATGTTTGGTGACCTTTTCATAAAAACAGAGCACAAGAGTTTCAAATTTTAAACCTGTTCATTTGCTTGTCTTTTTAAAATTTTGTAATTTTTTTTTTTTTTAATTAGGTCATGGACTCTGGGTCTGGTACTATGAGGACAAGCATCCCACATTTGGTGTTCCAAATTCTGATGGCAGCAGCCTTTCACCTGCATTATCAGCTGTGTATTTATTCTTGACAATGATAATAGTGCTGCAGGTAATAACTGACTGCATTTGAACTGTCGATGTTTGTATGTAAGTGTGCATTGTCCCCTCCATCGTTTCTCATTACCTCTGCATGTCATGTGTTTTAGGTTCTAATTCCCATTTCACTCTATGTATCCATCGAAGTTGTTAAGATTTGTCAGGTGTACTTTATTCATCAAGATGCGGCTCTCTATGACGAAGAAACAGACTCTCATCTGCAGTGCAGGGCACTGAACATTACAGAAGACTTAGGGCAGATACAGTACATTTTCTCAGACAAAACAGGCACGCTCACTGAAAACAAGATGGTGTTCCGGAGATGTACTGTTGCTGGGGTAGAGTACTCCCATGATGCAAATGGTTAGTACGCCTTTTTTGTTATTTTCTTTCTCTCTCTGCCTTTCATAGCATATCTTGTGTTTAGCAGTCGCAATGTGTGCCTTGTGTTAATCCTTATGAGCGGTTAGTCCTCATGAGGTGCAGTATGTTAGTAAGCCATTTTGTAAAGCAAGAAACCTAACTAAAACATTTGCCTAGAATACGGTTTTAAGTATGCAATGGTTATGATATTAGAGGAAATTAATTCAGTGCTGATTTATTACTTCCTTGACAAAAACATATATTAATATTGTTTCCTGTCCCGTTGTTGAAGTAAATTAGCAGTAATGTTTTCAACAGCTAATAGCAAATTCTGTGCCACTGGTCTGCATTAATGTAATTATGGTCTCATACGTCATATCATTCTGTAGGCTTTTATTTTATACAGTATATGGTGAAACAATTCATTAGTAAATGTGTATGCCTGCTTGGCCATTGTGTCGTATATTTTAGCTGCTGATCGGATACTTGTAGTGTGAGTAGCATTGTTAATGTAGTCCAAGATCATGCATCATATTTCAGGCATCAAAGTTTGTTTGCTATTTAATTGCTGGCCCACTTGCTAGTCTGTGATCAGGCCTTCCTTTCAACATTACTTCAGTAAGTGTTTTACATACATGTAGCTGTTACAAGGTTTCATTATCATATTACGTAGTACATACACAGCATGACTGGCTATTACAAGATTATACTACTGTGATACATAGTTCATAAGCACTTTTACAGAAGTGAAATAGCCACTGTGTTACAATACTTCTTTGTATTTATATCTATCAATACATGCACAAATGTGCTTGTGTGTGTGTGTGTGTGTGTGTGTGTGTGTGTGTGTGTGTGTGTGTGTGTGTGTGTACTTGTATTTATGTTTAGATTTCTATGTATAAAATGCCTCACAGTAGAGTGCATGTTAGTCGATTCAAAACTGAGGTGTGTAGTTTCATTGACTGACATTAGGGCTATGCTGGATGCAGCAAGATCATGTAGTATTTTTCCATTGTCCTTATTGTGTAATCTCGGAGTTGATACATATTTGTGGGGGGGTGGTGATATGGGGGAAAATGGTGAATGGGGAGGCTTTGCACTTTAGTGATACTGTTGTCAATCTGAATCAGTGACACGGTACTTGATTCAAGCACTCATAGTGAAGCACAACATACTGTGTGCGTGTGAGACTGACCTATGTATGTATGTATATATATATATATATATATATATATATATATATATATATATATATACATATATATATGTATATACACACACACACACACACACACACACACACACACACAGACACACATATATATGTGTACGTATATAAAATTGTGTGCATCTATCTACCTATCCAGAATATAGATAGATGGATACATTTATAGACATATGTGAATGCATACATACATATGCACCCACACTTAGGAATTGCTTAAAGAATGCTTCAAATACAGTAATTTCTGTTATGTTAACAATGGGAGCTTTAAAAAGTAGATTATTACAGGTGTTTTATTGAGTTTGTGATGCCTCTGCACTGGCCCAGTAATCAGGGAGCCTCAATCCTCACCACTAACACCAGTGAGGGACGTGCACATTGGGAGGATGACAAGTACACACACAGTAAAGTACAAATTCCCTTAAGAGCACACACAAATCACAGTCAGTCTGGGGCTGGTTTCTCCCTCTCTCTCCGGATCCCCAATAAGACTCCCCACTGGCACAGCTATAAGGTTAAGATCTCAGCTGAGTGGTCAAGCCAAAACCTCCAGCACCCTCTGTGCCCAACCAGTGCTTAGTGTCCCTGTTCAAGTAGCTGAGACACACACACACACACACACACACACACACACACACACACACTTTGAGAACTGATTTATATAAAAACATGCAGACACTCCTGGGGAAGAATGGCACAGGTTCACTAGGTATGCCCCCTTCTGCCCAGACTATAATGTAGAAATCACTGCCACCAATCACTCTTACTTATCAGCTACTAAAAGGTCCTTACAAAGGGTAACCAGTTCTGTTGCGTAATGTTACTATTATCCAAATGATAAGTCTGTCCAAGACTTTAATGCTATTTAAGAGTGGCCTATACAGTGTTAGCAAATACATGCAAGTACTCTAACAGCTTTAATATCTCTAAACAAAACCAGCCACAATTAAAAGGTTGAAATATATTTAATAACAAATAATAAAAGAACAAGACAATACCCAATAACTCAATACAGCGACAACATAGTTCAGAATCACAGGAAATAGTTTAAAACAGCATTGCAGGACAGTCTCACATAAATACAGAAAATGTCTAGACTGATTTTATTATTTTCCTATCTATCTGTAAGAGAGGTACAATGATCCACGTCTTACTCATACAGCAAGGCAAGTGATGGTGAGATGTTTACAGGTCCAGAGACAAATATAAAATGCACAGATCTTCTCTCTGAGATAGTTCTTAAATTACTGTCAAACATTTCTGCTGGGTCATCTCAGATTACACCATACTTGTCACCTCTGCCTTAGTTCCCAGGCCAGCAGGAACTTAAAATTTAACATGTGTCTGTGAAAATACTTATCTCTCACATAGACAGCTGATAGGAAGCCACAGAATAATTTCAAAAACACTTTACATAAGAAGCCTAGTAATTATGTCTGTCTCAAGACAACAGAAATAAACTCTAGCTGTAGACATTTTGTCTTCTAACTGTAGTAAATACAGTCATAAACCTCTTTACTTATTTTCTCAGAGTTTGAAAGTTAACTCTGTATGTCCCAATTTCTACTGTGAAAACATACATTTGCACAGGCATATAGTCAATAAACATTTCTGCTCTTTTCCAGCAGGGTGCATTGTGGGTTACATTTTTGAAGCTCAGCGCATAGCATACAGGTTACTTAAATCTGTAGACAAGCCTGTAGATTGTATTAATATTTACAATGGCATAGAATTAATTACAAAATTCTAGCTAGCTTGGCTGGCAGCCTTCACATTTCTTCCCCCAACAAGAACTCAAGTTAATTTTTCAAGTGACCCTTGAGAAACATTGCTTGAGAGGGTTGAGTCTATCTGGGAATACCTTCCCCCATTCCCAGTCTTGAGATCCCATTTGTGTTGGAATTGCTAACCCCACTGTGACACCGCACTAACATATATGCTTGCAATCCTTGGCTCCACCTTAGTAACTTGGCATTTTGCTGGCTGGCTCATTGTAGCCATGTTAAGGGATTGTGATCTGTAACTACAGTGAATTTCCTTCCATACAGATAAGGTTGAAGTTTCTGCAGTGCCCACACTATGACTAGACATTCCTTTCCTACAGCTGCGTAGCATTCCTCTCTAGGTTGGAGTCTATGACTGAGATAAACCACTGGGTGCTCTTCCCCCTCTGAAGAAATCTGGCTAAGTACAGCCACCACCTCATGGTTCGAAACATCCACCTACACAACAATTTTTGTGATGTAATCTGGACTAGATAACACAGAGGGTCCTCCCAAAGCTTCTTTAAGCTTCTGGAATGCCAGCTGATATGCTGGGGTCCACACTACCTTATCCATCCTGATTCCCTGTCAGGTCTGTGAGGGGAGCAACTATGGTACTATAACTGAGGACAAACTTTCTATAGTACCTTGCTATCCCTAAAAATGCTCTCACCTGCTTTTTGGTAACAGGTGCAGGCCATGCTTGAATGGCTTCCACTTTGCCAGGTTCTGGCTTGATCTTACCACTACTCATTCTGTGTCCTAGGTAGGAGACCTCTGCCATACCCACCTGACATTTGCTGAGCTTAATGGTAAACCCTGCCCTCTGTAGTCTGCCCAGCACCTCCCTGACATGCTGAAGGTACTCTTGCCAGGAATGGCTGTAGATGACAATATCATCTATGTAAGCAAGGGCAAAATCTCCTGCTTCCTGCTAGGATATGATCTACCAGCCTCTGGACAGTCACTGGGGCATTTTTCGTCCCAAAGGGCATGCAAGCCAAAAGGAGTCACAAAGGCTGACCTTTCTCTAGCACTAGCAGTCAAAGGCACCTGCCAGTAACTCTTGGTAAGATCAGTAGTGAATTAAACACTCCACTAAGTAGCGAAAGGAACACCACCACAGAGACGGTAAAGCAAATCCTTTATTCACAAGTCTGGTACCTCGGCATTTCGCCTTCATTAAAAGAAGGATATGTGGGGGGGGGGGGTAAGTCAGGGCTATAGTAGACAATGTCCAGTTGAAAATGATGAAAGATTGTTTTTCGTCTCCAGATATTCAAAATTTTCATTAGTAGTTGAGAAGATTATTAGACAGTTTTGGTATTTAGTTTGCGAAGATGTGATAGTGGGACGTTTATTTCCCAAGCATGTCACATTTTCTTATAAAAGATTTAACAATTTGAAAGAGTTGTTGAGTCAAAAGTTAGAATATTCAGTGCTTGGTTTGGATGTCGGTATGGAAAAATGTGGTAGATGATCCATGTGTCACATGGTTAGAAATTTAGATGGAAAGAAAATTAATGGAAAAAAATATTGGTCTTTTGAAAGATTTAACTGTTTGTCACTTGGGGTAGTCTACATTTTGGGTTGTGATTGTGCCAAACCATTATGGTATATTGGTCAAACTACTAGAAAAATCAAAATTTGTATTTTAGAACATTTAGGAGACTTGAGAAGGGGGAATCTGGATAGCCCTGTAGCTTCACATTTCATCGGTGTCCATAATAGCAGTACGGATGGATTCATTTTCAGTGTTTTAGCGAGGCCACATTTTGATGCAGGCAATTTCAAAGCTGAGCTCAATAAATTAGAATACAAGATGATTCTTAATTACCATACTTTATACCCTAGAGGTATGAATTTGGATATGGGTATACCATTATAAATTTAATTTTTCAATGTTTTGGGGCATGTTATTATATATTGCACTTAGGTGAATTTGGTGTTATAGAATTTTGCATTGTGACATGTTAATTGATAAATTATTGAATTTTGTAATATTTAATGAATTTATATTGTGAGGTTTAAGTATATATTACATTGGTTTCGTGTAGAGTAGTGTTAGATATGTGGTGTAAAGTATAAAAAATAATAACATAATTCATTACGTGCATTTGAAGTATTCATCCATTCACTTAATTAATGTTATATAATATGTTTTGGACTGGGGACCACGAGTTTTGAAATATATCAATAAACTTGTGGTAAAAAGAATTTTGTATTACAACAATGTAATGACTGTATTTGCAGTCCAAAGAATAAATTAGTTCAATTAATTAATTAATCAATTTAAGTATTGGATGGTTAGTTGGTGAATTAATTGTCATTGTATTTAAGGAGATGGTTTTGTGTGATGAATTGTTCCATTGAAGGCGAAATGCCAAGGTACCGGACTTGTGAATAAAGGATTTGCTTTACCGTCTCTGTGGTGGCGTTCCTTTCGCTACTTAGTGGAGTGTTTAATTCATTGATGTGTTTGTGCTTGTTATCGTTTTATAAGATCAGTGGTGGTAAGATACTTAGCCCCACCCAGCTGCTTTAGGGCTTCATCTGTCCTAGCCATGGGGTAAGCATTTGACTCTGTGTAACTATTTAATTTCCTGTAGTCCCCACAGAACCTGGTGCTGCCGTCCTTCTTTGGCACCAGCATCACCAGTGAGGCCCAGTGACAGCTGGACTTCTGAATTACCCCTAGTTACAACATTTCCTGTATCTCCTCCCTTAGAGTCTGTTTGACTTTCTCAGGCACCCTATAATGGACCTCCTACATAGGTCTTTGGAGACCTATATCCACATGGTGTTGCACCAGGTGGGTGCACCCTGGTTCCCCAGTGAACATGTCCCCAAACTCCTGTAACACTGCTTGGATTTCTCGAACCTGGGTAGGGGATAGCTACTGGGACATTGCTATTTCTTCCACTGGGGAAATCAGTCACCAGATCACCCTCAGACTCCTTCTGCAATCCACTGCAAATGCTCAGCACAAGGGCCTCCCTATCATAGTAAGGTTTCATCATGTTAACCTGGTACAATTTGTGACCCTGCCTAGCAGTTCTGCCATGTAGTTAACATCACAGACCTTCTTTACCACCTTGTAGGGTCCTTCCCAAGCTGACTGTGGCTTGTTGTGTCTGACAGGAGTGAGAACCTTTACCTGCTGCCCTACAGCATACTCTCTAGCTTGAGCATTCTTGTCATACCAGACCTTGTTCTGCTGTTGGGCTTCTGCCAGGTTCCCCTGGGCCAAGCCCATGAGTTCCCTGAGCCTTATCCTGAGTTTTAGGACAATATCCCACAACAGACTCCTTGTGGGATTCACACTCACTCTCCGACTCACCTTGAATTAAATATCTAGAGGTCCCCTCACCCTATGTCCATACAACAGATCAAAGGGTGGAAAACCTGTGGATTCCTGAGGCATCTCTCTGTATGCAAACAACAGGTGGGACAAATATTTATCCCACTCCCTCTTAAACTGGTCTGTATATGGCTGTAGCATCATCCTGAGTGTAGAGTTTAACCTCTTAACAAGACCATTAGTCTGGGAATGGTAGGGGGTGGTCTTTAGGTGCTTCACCCTACAGTACTTCCACAGACAAGTCAGCAGTTCTGACATGAAATTGGCACATCTGTCCATCAGTATTTCATTTGAGAATCCTACCCTGCTGAAAATCTCTTAAAGCATTTGCCACCTTTTCTGCCTCAATGGAGAACAGAGCCACTTACTCAGGGAATCTTGTAGCGTAATCTACTACCACTAGGATATACTTTTTCTCTGTGGAACTTGAGGTATTCAGAGGCCCCACAATATCCATAGCTACCCACTGAAATAGCTCCTCAGTCACAGGCAAATGCATCAAAGGAGGTTTCACCTTGTCTCCTGCCTTGCCTACCTTTTGGCACTGCTCACAGGTCCTGCAGTACCCTGTTAGATCTCTGGAAATCCCAGGCCAATAAAACTTCTGCATAATACATCTCTTGGTACATTTTATTCCCATATCACCTGCAAAGGGAATATCATGAGCTTTGGCTAGAAGTGCCAGGTGGTAGGCTCTGGGCACTACCAACTGCTTTATTTTCTCACCCTCTAGCCCTCCCTCAAGGGTCCACTCTCTATAAAAGTAATCATTTGTCTCAGTATGTAGATTCTCCTTTCCCTTGGAAATCCATCAGCTAACTAGATTCACATGTCCTCAGGCAAAGTGGTATGGGCTTGTTCCCTCACCAAAAGGTCTGCCAGCCCTTCAAAAGTGGTGACCTAACATTCAATCACCCACCTATCAAAATAAGTGCTTAGTTCAACAACATAATCACACACACTTTTGTCTGCCTTGCGTCTTTGCTCACAAAACTTTTTCCTGTAAGCTTCAGGTGTTAACTAAAAACATTCTAGCAAACATTTTTTACAACATTATAATTTAAGCAGTCATTATCAGACAGTTTGGAAAGAAGAGTTACAGCTTTACCATGGAGTAAGGGGGTCAGGAACTTGGTCAACATCATATTGTTTACATACCCTCTCAAACATATGAATGAAACTATCAAAATTATCCCCCTCTGTAAATTGTGGAGGAAATTTACTGACCTTTGTTGCTTCTGGGGTTCAGTTACTCCCTTCCCCATTACCTCCATGACCCTGACGAAGTGTCAGCATCTCCTTTTCATGTTGCTTCTGCCTCTCCTTCTCCTCATTGTCCAGGAGTAACAGTTTCTCATTCTCCTCAGCCTGCAGACATCTCAGTCTTTCTGCTGCTTCTATATACAAATGCTTGCCCTCCAACTCAACTCTCTTTAACTCCAGATGGATTTTTAAGTCCTTTCTGGAAATGTTGAGCTGTCCATTCTCTGAGAGTTGTACATTTCCATGGCTAGTCTGATCGTCCTCCTGGTTGTTATTCTCTGATGCAGCTGTGACTAAAGCTGCAATCATGTCTGCCTTAGTCAGGTTGGCATGCACCAGTCCCTTAGCCCGGCACATTTCAGCAAACTGGCTCCTTGTCACCTTGCCATACTCCATGCTTGCCTGCTCTCCCTGACTAACTAAGGTAACAAAAATAAATAAATAAAACAATTGTGATCTAAACTCTGAATGTTCACTGTGTGACTGATTAAGAGTACAAGCACCTTCAGCAATCACTGTACACAAGCTACAAGAATTCAATATCCACACCACTACAAGCCAATTAATATGTAATGTGGCTAACTCGCTGCTATCAATCAATTAATATGTGATGTGGCTATCCCACCACTACCAAACAATTAATATGGGAGAATGACAAGAGCACACACAGTAAAGTACAATTTCCCTTAAGAGCACATAGAGGTCATAGTCAGTCTGGGGCTGGTTTCTTCCTCCCTCTCTCTTCAGATCCTCAGTAAGAATCCCCACTGGCATAGCTGCAAGGTTAATATCTCAGCCGAGTGGTCATGCCAAAACCCCCAGCACCCTGTCTGTCCAACTAGTGCTTTGTGTCCCTCCCCAAGTACCTGTCACACACACACACACACACACACACACACACACACACACACACACACACACACACACACACACACTTTGAGATTTGATTTATGAACAAACACACAAACACTCCTGGGGAATGCTGGAAAAGGTTTACTAGCTATGCCCCCTTCTGCTCAGACTATAAGGTACTAAAAGGCCCTTACAAAGGGTGACCAATTCTACTGTGTAATGTTACTATTATCCAAATGCTAAGTGTGCCCAAGACTTTAAGGCTATTTAAGAGTGGCCTGTACAGTGTTACCAAATACATGCAAGTACTGTAAGACCTTAAATATCTCTAAACAAAACCAGCCACAATTAAAAGGTTTAAATATATTTAATAACAATAATAAAAGAACAAGACAATACTCAGCAACTCAGTACAGTGAAAAGAGAGTTCAGAATCACAGGAAATACTTTAAAACAACATTGCAGGACAGTCTCACATAAATACAGAAAATGTCTAGACTGATCTTACTATTTTCCCATCTATCTCTAAGAGAGAAAGAGAGTACTATGATCTAAGCCTTGCTTATTAGAGCAAGGCAAGTGCTGGTGAGATGTTTACTGGTCCAGAGACAAATACAAAATGCACAGACTTTCTCTCTGAGATAGTTCTTAAATTACTGTCAAACATTTCTGCTGGGTCATCTCAGATTACACTATTCTTGTCACCTCTGCCTTAGTTCCCAGGCTAACAGAAACTTAAAATGTAACACGTGTCTGTAAAAAATACTTATCTCACAGATGTACAGCTGCTAGGAAGCCACAGAGCAATTTCAAAAACATTTTACATGTGAAACCTAGTAATTATCTCTGTCTCAAAACAATAGAAAGAAACTCTAGCTGTAGAGATTCTGTCTTCTAGCTGTGGTAAACACAGGCGTCAAGCTCTTTACGTATATTCTGAGAGTTTACAAGTTAAGTCTGTATGTCCCAATTTCTACTATGAAAACTTACATTTGCACAGGCATATAGTCCATATAAGTTTCTGCTCTTTTCCAGCAGGGTGCACTGTGGTTACATTTATGAAGCTCAGCACATAACATACAGGTTACTTACATTTGTAGACAAGCCTATGGATCATATTAATGTTTACAATGACAGAATTATTTACAAAATTCTAGCTAGCTGGGCTGGCAGCCTTCTCAGAGTTTATGGAAAACGGTCTTTGATTGGCCCGACTTCTGGGGCCCCAAGTGAAACTAAAAAAATGATCCTTTAAGAAGCTATTTTTTGTGACTTTCTGGGTTTGCAAAGTCTTGGTGTATCATTTGCACAAAGTGGCAAATATAAAAGTCTAAGCATGGGAATCATTAATATTGATGGCAGTTGGGGGAACCTGTCACTCAGGCTTTTATCCTGGAGCTTGGAAAGGTTATAATAGCTACATGTAGGTGTTTATAAAGTGAAACTGTTCAGTGTTCTGCTTTGTAATGAAAACAGCATTTAAAGACATTCTCCTAGGTAGTACATCATTACTGAGGCTAGCTGATGTGTGTAAGAGTAACAGAAAAATTCAATGACTATGACTTACCCCTTAAAAGACACCCATGTGAATGAGGACATACACTGCCAGCACACATATCTCCTTCAGGTTCCTAGATGTGTCCTGCAGAACACAGCATAACCACCCACCTGTGTTCCCAGCTACACCACCTCCCAACCCTGACCTGTCTTTTGGCTTAGTACTCCCCCCCCCCCCCCACACACACACACACATACAGCATTACCTCGCACTCCCATCCCCGCATACATATATACTGCCTGTTACTGACATGTCACCGCAGCCCAATCCATGTGTGCATGTGATGACAGCAGTGTCCTGTGTCCTCAATGCTCTTATTACCTGGATAGCCCGTGTTTGATGCACAGTGTGACCAGACCATGCACTTTATAAGATAGTCTTGTTGTAGTTCATAGGTAGGTACTAGGCTATTGGTCCCAGGGCCTATACAAGCCTAGCCAAAAAGGTACCCTGGCTTTCGCCACCCAAGAAAATTATTTTCCTGTGCCCCTGTCAAGCAAAACCACAGAAGTGATCCCCGGGGTGAATTTCCTATTACCCATCCAATCATCAAGATTTTTCTTGAAGAGTGCTAATAAGGAGCTCTGTTTGACATAGATAGATAGTCTCTTCCAGAGTAAGGGAAGTCTCTGGGACAGGAATCTATCCCTCCAGCATGTTCTTTTTTATTGTGGTGACAAGGTTTAGGTCCCTAGAGCGTGTAGCTCGGAGGGATTGGGATTTCTTTAAGTGGAGCATGTCCAACAGCTCTGGGTTTGACATAGCCTTGTATGTTAGGCAGAGATCGCCTCTTGAGTAGGCGATATGCGAAGGAGTAAAGCTGGAGTTTTTTGAGACGGTCTGCATAAGGAATCTGTTTGAGGCCAGTAATCCTCTTTGTGAGGTATTTTTGGGGCCTTTCCAGTTTTTGTAGATATCTTGTGAGGTACATACCAAAAGGGGCGTTGTACTCTATAATGGGTCTAATGAGTGATGAGTAGAGGGGAACAATGACCTCTTTTTTTCTGGATGAGAAACCTTTTGTGATGAGGTGAGCCATGTAGAAGGATTTCCTGACCACTGTAGTGATGTGATTATCAAAGGAGAGAATACTGTCCACCTGTGTCCCAAGGTCTCTTATCACACTTTCGGTGTTAAGTAGACTACCGCCTGTGTGGTCGTTCATGGGTACAAAGTTTTTACCAAAGGGGATGACAATGCACTTTTTGGCATTGAGCTTGAGGCCATGGCTTTGACACCAGGCATCTGTCTCAGTGAGGCCCTTTTGTAGGATGTCCACATCGTTAGGAGTTTTGATTATAGCTCCTAGATTGCAGTCATCTGTGAATTTAGTTAGCCAAAGACCTTCTGTGTTAGCCTGTACTTCAGAGCAGTAGATACCAAACAGGAGAGGACCCAGGACTGAACCCTGTGGTACTCCACTTGTCACTGGTCTGAAGTCTGATTTGAAGTCTGCTGCTTTCACAGTGTGGGTTCTGTCAGTAAGCCAGTTGGCAACCCATCTTGTGACATAGGGATTTATACCTAGTTTAGTGAGTTTATCTATAATTGCAGAGTGGGGGATGGTGTTGAACGCCTTGGCGAGATCTAGATAGGCTGTGTGAACTACCTTACCCTCATCTATGGCTTTGGTGACTACTTCAAAGAAGTCTATCAGGTTTAGGAGACATGATCTGCCTTTTACAAACCCGAACTGTGCAGGGTCCAGAGTTTGGGGATCTCCAATGTCTTTCTTTATGAGTTCCATGATGATATGTTCCATGGCCTTGCAGACCAGGCTCGTCAGACTAATGGGGCGGTAGTTCCTGGGGTCTGTTGTGGCCCCCTTTGTGGAGTGGGATAACCGTCGCGGTGCGCCATTCAATGGGCACAAAGCCTGAGGTAAGGCTGTGATTGAACTTGGTACTTAGGTGGGGGGCCGGTTCATTCTGTAGTTTGTGTAGAAGGCAGCCTGGGATGTTGTCAGGAGAGTGAGGTTTTTACTTGTGCAGCCGTGATTACAGGAACTTTGCATTCTTCCCGTATAAAGATGGGCCCTTTAGGGGGTGAGAGGGGGGTAAAGTTAGCACTGAACCTATCTGCCAGGATGTTGGCAATATCAGTTGGTTCTGTATATTTAGCGTCATTGTGCCATAACTCAGAGCAGATCTGAGTGTTGCCATTGAGATTCTTGACATAGCTATAGAATGCTTTGTGGTTGTCTTTAGAATCAATGGCGATTTTGTTTTCATAACTAGCTTTGGAGGATTTTATGAGGGATCTCAGCTTCTTACTGAGGCTGACCAGGGAGTTCCTCCAATCGTGGGATTTTACTCTTTTTTTGCAACAGTTTCTTTCTTCTGTTGTAGAGTTTGTTTATGGCAGAAGATCACCAGATTGGCTTCCTTTTTTTGGAGGATAGCATCTTAGTTCTGTTAGAGATAGCACGATCCATGCACTCGTGTAAGGGCTTATAAAGTGCATTTGTGTAGGATTCAGCAGTCGTACCTCTATTGTCCATCTGCATGGGTGTTGTGAAGTTTGCCACTTCTGTCTTAAGAAGCGTAAAACTGGCTTTGGAGAAATTTTTTACGGTTGTTTTCCTAATGAGGGATGGGAGTGAGATGTGGATGTCTAGGGTGATTAGCTTGTGGTCGAATCTGACCAACGAGGAGCTGACCTCTGGTGTGGAACACCGGTCACCCATGTTGGTGATGACCAGGTCTAGGATATTGCTGCTCCTGGTTGGGGTGTGGATAAGTTGATCCAAGGTGTTGGAATTGATGATTTCCAGAAAACGTTGAGCAAAAGAGTTGGTACATGAGTAGTTTTCCCAGTTAATGGTAGGGTAGTTGAAATCACCCATTATTAGAGTGTTGGGTTGTACCTTAATATTTTCCAGTGTATCAAGAAAAGAGGAGTGGGAATCCTGGGGCATGGTGGGGGGTCTGTAGCAAGCTACAGTCTGGATTACGGTTTTTCCCAGAGATAGTTGAACTTGGATAATCTCGGATGCATTATGCTGAGCAACTAGCTTGGAGGTGTGGGTATCCTTAATGAATATGGACACTCCTCCACTTTTAATCTTTCGGTCTGGGTTTAGTGGCCAAAAGGTGTGGTATGAATTATAGCCTGGTAATGCAGGGGTGCTCTCTGGAGCTTTGAACCAGGTCTCTGTCACTGCACAGGTGTCAGTATTCTCCATTTTAAGGAGTGCTTCGAGTGAGTGCATTTTGAGGTTTAGACTTCTAGCATTGAGTAGCATTACCCTCAGATTTTGCTTGCTTGTACCTGTTACGGTGGTGAATTTGTCATTTGAACCTTTCCTAAAAAAGGCACTATAGGGGTGGCAAGAGCCTTTGCCAGTATTTGGAATCCCAAGGGCGACAGGTGCAGGCCATCTCTGGCAAAGCAGCGTGGTCTGTCGATCATGTCATCCCAAGCAGACAGATACTGGATCCCCTTAGAATGACACCAGAAGCTTAGCCAATTGTTGAAGTCAATCATTTTGTCCTTGTACTGTGGTATCACTCTGGGTGATGGCAGGATGCTACTCAGGGTTAGGGTCATACACAGGGTTCTCACTGAGTTCCTTATGGTATTATCCAATCAGGCCCTTGTACCATCGGTGGATTGTTAATATATTATCATTTGCAGCTTTGAGACAGGTTAATATCCTAGCTTGAGCATAGATTTGATTTTACATCTATGCATTACTCATGAGTATGTATTTCGCATTTACTATGGTTATTCCCATTCGACTCCTTATATTAAGCATGTTACTTTAGAATAATCTGTTTTCATCATATACATGTATAAGGATAGAGGTCTGGGAAACATATCCTGTTGGTGATTGACCTTATTGTGTCTGTTTCCCCATCAATAGTGGGATAGCCTTAGTCTCATACCATAGATTTGGTGTGTATCCACAGTGCAATAACATTCATATTTATTGAATAGAAGTGATTGTCTCTTTTGGGTCTGTAGTTATACTAGGTGAATTTTGGTCCCTTGGCACACTTTATGCTTCTCTGTGACTTTTTATATATATTGTCTTGATTGATTCTCCAATACAGTTCCTATTAGACCATTGACTCCCTGGGAAGCTCATATTTTCAATATTTTTGAAATACTCACATCACATTTGACTGTCTTTTTCACTACAACTTATTGCCATGGATCTTAACAAATTACTCCAAGGTTTATGTGTGGATAAGGATGACATCCAGGTCTTTGGAATAGCATTGGATAATAGTTCCAAAGAAGATAATACAAATGATCCAGTTGGCGGTTGCAGTTTTTTATTTACACAATTGGGCAAACAAATTAGAACTTTGCGTAGCAATATTTGGCATTCTAGGCTCTTTAAAGCATATCAGAATCGTAACATAACACCTAGAGGCTTAAGAATTAAACATCAGCCTTTAGTTAGTAAAGCAGATGAAACTCTATTACAGGAATGGAAATTGGCTCAGCAGATGGCCTCCATGTCCTTTGTGAATATACTAGCCTCTTTTTATGATAGGACGGTACAAGTCAATATTTGTGATGTGCAAGAAACCTGTCATCGGTTGAAGGAATATGAAAGTCTACCTAATTTTAAGGATAATTTGAGTAAATTATCTAGGGAATTGGTGGTCTTTGAGAATGGCTTGAAGGAGAAGAAATTACATAAATTCACTAGGGATGTTGAAGATTATGAAAAAGGCAAGCCTTTTGCGTCACAGAGAAGTGTAAGGTTTGCCGAGGGCACCAGAACTCCTAGAAATCCCATTTACTCACGTAAAAAAAGACCCAGGTCAATATTAAAGAAAGACTTTTCACAGGGTACTACCTCTGGTGAGGAATCCTCTGTCACAGATATGGAAGTTAACCACATTGATGATTCTCCTGTCTCCAAAAAGGGTCGCAATTCTGAATTCCCTTTAGACGTAAGAGACACAGGGGGAACGCAAGCACAGGTGCAGGGGGAACGCAAGCACAGGTGCAGCAACATTAGAAGATTTTCTTCAGTCCATAGTGAAATGAACCCAGTTTATTCAAACATACATAATATTTCCAGTTATGTATTAACCTTCGTTCAGGAATCTTTGATAAATAAAGGTCTTGGGTTCATTCCCGGATTTTTTGTGGATGAGAGTGTTTTTGTTGCGGATACTATGGCTTTTTGTCGTAAAATTAATTTGAAACTTTTCTTTGATCAACAGGATAGTTCTCAAAGATCTGCTGAATTTAGGTTTTTACCATCTAACTTCAATCCACCTATGGACAAGCATGTGGCTATATTTCAACAAGCTAGCATTAAGGATTTACACCACGATATGGGTTCAGGCAATATTTTGAGACAGAATCTTAATTCAGATGAACAACAGGCCTTAGATGATCTCAAATCTAATACTAACATTGTTATTCTTCCGGCAGACAAGGGTGGGGCGATTGTGATTATGGACTCCAGTTATTACTGGGCTGAAGGTAAAAGACAATTGTCTAACAATCAGCATTACTTCCATATGTCCTTGGACCCCACACCTAATTTCAAGAAAGCCATAGGTGATTTTTCTGGATTCTGCAGTAGATGAAGGGATTATCAGTGCCAAAATCAGAATTCAACTAACAGTACGAGACCCTTGTAAACAATACTTATATTTATTACCTAAAATCCACAAATCTCTCAGGGAACCTCCCGGTAGACCAATTGTCTCGGGGATTGGCTCACTTACTGAACCTTTATCTGTTTATTTAACTGAGCACTTAAAGCCCCTATTGACACATATCAGGGCCAGGATTAAGGATACAACCGAGTTTCTTCAAATAGTTATGGAATCTCAATTGGAACCCAACTGGCTTATGTGCAGTCTTGATGTCAAGTCTCTATACACCTGTATTCCCCATTGGGCCGGATTGCTGGCACTGGATTTTTGGCTGAATAGAATAAACATCTATCCACCTGGTTTTAACACCCTTTTAGTTTGCATGGCTGAACATGTACTTACCAGGAATGTTTTTTACTTCCAAGACCAATGCTATTGGCAGATTCAAGGTACTGCGATGGGGGCATCTTTTGCCCCTATTTATGCTGATTTATTCATGGGGTATATAGAGGAACAGATTATCTATGATGGCATGCACAATTTATATTTACCTGAGATTGACATCTGGCGCCGTTATCTTGATGATTGTTGGCTAGTTTGGAGAGGGGGCCCGGAATATCTCCAAGAATTTGTGGAATATCTTAACTGCAACAAGTGGGGGGTTGAATTCACTGTTAATTACAATATACATGAAATAGATTTTTTGGATGTACATTTGGAGCGCAATTCAGATCATACTTTAAGAACTACAGTTTACAGGAAGTATCCCCAATACAATAGCTTGTTACATGCGTCCAGACTCCATCCCAGACACATCATCAATAATATTCCTAAATCGCAGTTTCTCAGAATTAAAAGAATTTGCTCTTCACAGCAGGACTTCACTACATGTCATCATGAGCTCACCAATAGATTTTTAGAAAGAGGGTACAAGCATGACAATGTCAAAACTGCATCAATATGGGCTTCCAATCAATCGAGGGACAGTTTATTAACATACCAATCTAAACACATTAGTGGCAATCAAGATACCCTCTGGTTAGTTACAACATTTGGAAGGAATACCCAACAGTTCACTCAAATTATTAACAAACATTGGAATGTACTTAAAAGTAACATACGACTTGATGACTGGTTGGGGGACAGATGTCAGTTTTCGTACAGAAAAGGAAAAACCCTTGGGTCACACTTTTCACATTATAAGAGGACCATGACCAAAACGAATATGTATCATAAAATTAATCTCTCGGGGGATAAATTAGTGGGGTGCTATCCATGTGGGCACTGCTCCTTCTGTAAACATATTTTTAAAACCAAGAACTTTACCAGTAAAAATACAGGCAAATTATTTGACATCAAATGTTTTGCTAATTGTGGAAGTGAGTGGGTCATTTATTTAGCCACATGCATATGTCAATCGTTCTACATTGGTCAAACATCCAGACAGTTCAGATGTCGGATGTCAGAACTTCTGGGAGATATGAGAAATGCTAGAATGACCAATGCTTTATATAAGCACACACTGATTCACAAAACAGCCAAATTCACTTTTACCATTATTGACAGAATTATTGGAAACAAAGGCTTTAGAACAGGATGGCACAATTTATTGAACACCAAAGAAAAGAAATGGATAGTAAAACTAGGTGGTCTTTTTCCACCAGGTCTAAATGACAAATTATGATATAGTATTCTTGATTATGCTGATTCTCTAGTATACCTTTTTTGTAATTTCTTATTATAAATATTTTTTATATTTTATTTTCATTATATATCATGAAATTTCTTTAAGATCTAACATATTTGGTTTATATCAATTTTTGTATGTTTTTTCGCATTCCACTTGTGCATATTATTATGTATATTCATATAACAATTGAATCAAACATATTGTATGAATTATTGATTCTTGCTCTCTTTACAGGAAATGATGTCATTTTTTCTATAATTGGGTACACTATTTAAATGTAATTCCTGAACTACTGACCATGTATAACCACTGAAGAAAGCTATATGCTGAAACCGGTCTGGTAACTTCAATAAATTATTTCTGCTTCGAGTCCCTGGTGCTGGCCTCCTTCTTTTGGTTACATTTAGGGTCATACCTGCCTGGGCTACAAGATCAAAGAGCTCCTCCATATCTCTTTTCATGTAGTCCAGGGAGGTACGTTTCAGGTCATTCACACCAACATGGACAATGACAGAGTCATATTTGTATTTGTGGAGTGACCTGAGTGCATGTGTTATGTGGCAGATCCTGACACCTGACAGGCAGCTGACAGTAACTTTTTCCTTGTTTAGCCAATGTGCCTGACTATAGAGTCACCTATGACTAGAGTGTTGGGTACGTTATGCCTTATGGGCTGTAGATGAGGGGTACACTGAGTATGTGGGCTGTGTGTCATTTGGGTTGTGTTGGGGGGGGTGGAGGTTGCTTGCATTTCTGCTTTGGAGATCTCTGTTGTTTGGGCAGGTTATTACTGAGAGCCTCCGCGAATGTAGGTGTGTGTTTTGTACTTCTGTGTGTGTGTTTTGGTGGTGTAGGTAGTGCTGCATGCTTCATTGTTACTGCTGTATTATATGTTTATACATCACTGTTACTGTTGTATATTATGTTTATGCATCACTGTTACTGTTGTATATTATGTTTGTGTCACTGTTACTGTTGTATATTATGTTTGTGTCATTGTTATCACTGTATATTATGTTTATGCATCGTTACTGCTGTGTAGTATGTTCATGCGTCATTCTTACTGCTGTATATTATGTTTATGCATCATTGTTGCTGTTGTATATTATGTTTAATCTGGCTCGTAGTTGTGACCAAGATGCTGCCTGTTAGCTAGTGCTATAGCATACTGCCCCTGGCTCTGCTTCACATGGTCATTCCCTGCTGATGGCTCCTCCATGGGCTCAGCAACATGCAGCTCCTTCACTGCTGAGTCCAGGATGTCCTCTTCCTGGATGTCAATACCATCTTGCGTTTGTCCATGTAACAATATGCTATGAGTCTTGCACACACAGGAAATATTTTACTGAATGTTTTGAGATCATACTGAGGGGTACCACTGGAGACATCTAAACAACAGTAGTAGGCCTTCATGAATCTGGGCATGTATTTGATGGTGTTTGTAGTCTGTAACAGGGTAGTGTTATATGGGTTCTCTGCTGTGGATTGTGGGTTTCTTGTTTGTCATTACACATGGCTCCAAAGCATATCCAGCATAGTCAGTAACATGACACTGTAGAAAATCACCCCACAGAAATAGTTGCTTATAGATTGTGTGCCAGATTTGGGCATTGTCGGCACTGCCTCAGTGATGCATTGTATAATATACCCTGTGCATTGCAGACCACCTGGCAATTGATGGAAAGGAATCTTTTACTGATGAGATGTGGTTGTCCCTGCTTCTCAGGTGGGACCTGGAAATGTGGCTGCAGTCAGTAGCTCTCAGTACCCCAGAGAAATGTGCTCTTTCTTATAATGTCCATGTGGTGGTGCTTTTCCTCTCTGTGATACATGGAAACCACATGTGTTCCTCCACATGGCTTTGAGAAACTGGTATAATATCCTTAAGGCAGTTGTCTGGGATGCACCCTGTGTCTTTTTAGTGGTTACTGGAGTATCCCTGTAACCAATATTCTCAAAGCTGCACATACCTTGATGTCTACAGAAGTGGATACTCCATGCATCCCTTGAGACTGCATTTGAGGGAAACACATCTTAACCAGTTCCAGCATGATGCCACTTTCCATACTATAGTGGCCACCATTACTGTGCTGTAGATGGCATGGAATGTTATGTGAGGATGCATGATTCAGCAACTGCAAGTACGTTCTTCACTACCAGCTGTGAGAACAGCCTCCTGTGTATACATTCTTGTTAAAGTAGCAGCAAACTCTAACGTATTATCACTGTCTCTTTCAGAACACCAAGATTATACTATGGTTAGCAACGCCAACAGTTGTTTTGTCTCACAAAGAGTATACGTCTCTGAATCATTCCCCCAATAAGTTTACCTTCATTTGCATTCACCATGACCCACATTTTAATAGTGTTATTTATTTCCATGTTATATGATCATTTGCATAAAATGCTGGCTGTGGTGGTTGGCAGCCTAGCATGGTTAATCTGTGTCCCTCTGAGTTGCTGCCACCCTGTGCATCATCGGTTCTCGCTCAGTTTCATCTACTGAGACACAATGTTTGTTTTTGAATCACAAGGACCGTATGCTCTCATTCCCTTTGTAACATTTCTAAACATTTATGACATAGCAAAATGATTTTGTTTATCATTTGTTAATGGAGTGGTTGTGTCAGCCACAACCTAGAATATGATGGAGACAGTTAAGTAATGAGCTGCAAAGATTTAATATTTTGCTAAGAACTGCAAGTAATTTCATTGTATGTCTTTTTCTTTATGAAGACAACAGCCTTCAGTAAAAATACCAAGCTTCTGGACTGCATGTTGGGATTAATAGTTTTCTTTATATTGTGGCTGAACTAAGTAAGCTTCCAGAATTGAGTTTTTACTTCTTGTATACTGTGGTTTATTAGCTTCACTGCAAGATAAACTGGGCAGCATTTCCAAACGTGACATTTTTTTGGCTGTTTGCAAAAAGTATATTTAGCTTAATTATTCACTCTGCAGAACCTGAAATAGCATGCGTGTTTTACCAAATTGTTTAAATTGCATGGTTTCGAAGGTCTGTTGCATCATTGCAGGTGCGTATGTCGCAGTGGCTGTATGACCTTTAGTTTTCTGTCAGTGTGTTAGTTTACCAGCTTCACTGTTAAGTTTTAAATAGGTTATACTTCATTCCATATACGTTAGACCAGAAGTAAAGTTGGTTTTATGTTTCTGCAGGTGCAGATAATGGATATGAATAAAAGTAGGCTTATTAACACTCAAAAGGCGAGTTATTAATTCTGTAAGGCATTAAGCCATTTGAAATGAATAAATTGAAAATGCACTGTTTTCAAAGCAAATATTGTCAGAGTAGATTTGTTTTTCTTTTTTGTGCCTTGGTCATTCTGATTTGATCAGCAGAAGGGGGTGGTGTTTCTTTATGATGCAGGCAGGGTTTGCAAGGTATTTTTTTAACATGCTTTTTTGTTTATCTTTTGTTGATTTGGTTAGTCCCACTAGGCTAATTTCATTCTTTTTAATGGAGACCCAATGTGGCATTTATACAACTAAGGGACATTTGTCCAGGGTATCTGAGAACTTCCCCCAACTCATTTTGATAAGTGCCATGGGATCTTTTACATCCACCAGAGATACCACCAACTCAGGCAGATGGGGGCCTTGGTTTATCATTTTTTAAAACTATAAGTAATTGCTATGAGTCTGCTTCCCGATGAACAAACTGACACTGAGTCTAAAGGACTGATAAATGTAAAATAGCTTCTAGTAAGCTGATGATGCTGATTTTCACATATTATTGATGTGCTGTAAAAGCCAGACAGATTTATTTAACTTCCATGTAGCAATCGTTGAGCATTTGGGGGAGTAAACCAAAATACCACCTGCAATGTCATGTGATTTACTGCAATGCTCTTTAAAAAATGTGCAGGTCAAGTGATGCATCTGTCTGAGACCTTGGCTTTGACTGTTGATGTGTTTCTGATTTGATGGTCTGAATTAGTACATATACTTCTGCCAACTAATTTTGGCAAAGGTTTAAATGCAAGACGGCAGTTCGTACTACTCTGAAGTCCTCACATCTGCAGTTGATCAAGCCTGCGAGAATCAGCTTGCTGATGTTCTTCTAACCAATTTAGGAATATAATCTGGTTTATTTCTTTTTTCCCCTTTAGATAAGATTTTGTTACAGATGAACATGTTTGCAGTGTAGCAGAATGCAGAAACAGTTATGCAAGGACCCTTGTCAAATAGTTAACCAAAAGTTGGAGAGGAACTTACAAGTATCCTTGCATGGGAGCTAAATATTATACATTCTTTAGTGTCTAATACTGTAGTCGTGTTAAAAGAGATCTATTTACTAAATATATTCTTTGATGAACAATTTAGGTGCAAGTATTTTTTTTAATCTGTTATATTTATGATTATGTTATGTTGCATATCACAAAAAGTATTATTTTGTGCTAGAAGGAATGGGTTTTTGTAAAAGTATACTCTTTGTATTAAAAATCACTGGTGAAACCAGGGCAGGGTTCAGTAAACTGCAGCACATTTATTTCAGAGCATTGCAAAGTTATGGTTATGTACAGCACAGGAGAAGATGAATGCAGTGTAAAACATTTTCTTTCACAACTGGTCATATATTTTGTTGAACATTGCAACTCTGTAACAACCTATGAGTCTTCTTTAATGGGTCACATGCATATTTCAGGTCATTTACTTTCTAAGGTCTAAGCAAAATCTGTCCATGTCCACACCAATGCTCTCAGCCAGTCAGAACACTCCCATGTTATATTGTGGATAAAAATCACTTCCAAACGGCTATAGTGTCCTGGGTGCATCTGCATGGGTTTACTTTATATTATCGAATTTTTACTTGCCTGAAAATCAGAAGTACGAGACAACTTTGCCAAAAACTTAGTTTAACGAACACCTGGAACACCACAGTTTTACTCCTGGAGACTAACCATTTGGCCACCATGACAAAATAAACAAAGTGAAGCAAATCAAACCCACCAAAGTGAGGGGCTTCACCCTCCCTAACTAAATATACCAACTCCAATATCGCACTATAGGGTGGAAAAGGGCAAAGTTCATCATGGTGGCCTAGTGGTTAATTTCCCGAAGAAAAACTACAGTGATGTGGGTGTTCATTAAACTGAGTTTTTGACCGTCATCTCATGCTTCTAATTTTCAGGTAAGTGAAAATTCAGTAGTACCAGGTAGACCCATTTGCATTTGGGTGCCTGAGTGTCGGTAAGAATTAGATTCAGCCTAACCCCGGGTGCACATGGGTTCATAGGTAAATTCTAGGTTAACTGCCCTTAAATTAAATCAATATTTTAAAACTGTACAGTGACCCTTAAGCTTTTATGGGAATTTGTAGGTTGGTTTGTACACCACTTTACAGCCCCCTTTACTATGCGGAAAATGTGTTTGCCTTAAAGTACATTTTTCCACTTAAAGTCACACTCTGCAAATATACATTTTGTTTCAGCCTCAGTACAGAAGCATTGTTTCCTTTTAAGTCACATCTCATCACAGTTTTTTTAACACATTTATTATCTGTGACCGTCATTTAACCTTATTTAAACTGCAAGTTTTTTACTAAAGTTTTAAACCACTTTTATGTGTGCGACGACCCTGCCCTGGTCCAGCAATCAAGGAGCCTCAATTCTCACCACTAGCACCAGGGAGGTCATCTCTGAGAAGAGGAAAAAGGATAACTAATACACACAGTAAAGTACAATTTCCCTTAAGTGCACACAGAGATCACAGTCAGTCTGAGGTTGGTTGCTCCCTTGCTCTCCAGGTCCCCAATAAGACTCGCCACTGGCACAGCAATAGGGTCCAGATCTCAGCCTAGCTGGCAAGCTAACCTCCAGTACCCTCTCTGTCCATCCAGTGCTTCGTGTCCCTGCCCAGGTAGCTGACACACCACACACACACACACACTTTGAGAAGAGGTTATACAACCACACAGACCCTCCTGGGACAAAGGCTGGCACAGGTTCTCCAGCTGTGCCCCTTTACCCAGGCTATATGGTAGTAATTACTGCCACCACCAGCTAATAAATATCAGCTACTCAAAGTCCCTTAAAAGGGTGTCCAATTATTATTGTGGAATATTATTATCTAATGGTAGTATGACTAACAGTCAAGGCTTACTTTAGAGTGGCCTATTACAATAACCTCTATAAATATGCAATGTACTCTAGAGCTTATCTCTACACAAAGGAGCCACAGGTAGAAGGTTTTAAAAATATTTCATAATAAATAAACCACAAGACAAAACTACTACACCACAGAGATATCTAAGAGTTCAGAGATCACACAGAAACTTAAAATAATACAGTAGGACAGGTCTGATTTCAAAGACAAAATACCAAATTAATCTTTACTAGCTTTAACTATTCCTACAAGAAATCACAGTGCTAAAACTTACATGTGAGCATAAGGCAGAGTACTGATAAGTTAGATGTCCAAAGTCAAAATGCTTCCAGTCTCTTGTGAGAAATAGTATTTTAAACATTACTAACAAACATGTTTGCTGGGTCCCTCACCAAATTACATAATTTTTGACACTTAGGTTTTCCCAGGCAAACAAACTGTTAGCAATCTAACACCTGCACAGAAACTTACAACAATAGAAGGCATTTCACATATACATTCTAGCAGAAACTAAAGGAATAAAGCACCTTCCACATCTAAATTCTGGTCCTAAACTTTAGCCTTAAAACAATGGGCATGAAATCTTCACCCAGCTGCCCTGGAGCCAAATTCTAATATGAAAGGATCACAACATGCTTCACTGGGCCAGTAGAGTGCAATGTTGTCACATATCTTGCAGTTCCACATTTCACAATATTCTTTTACACTCAAGAAAACATGCCTGTATTTTACATTTATTTACAAATGCCAGAGTTATATATCAAATTCTATTTGACTAGGCTGGCAGCCTTCGCCCATCTCTCCCCAATCGTCACAATGTGAACTAAATTTCTGCATGTAATAACAGTTTTCATTTTTAGTGGCAATGCATTGACATTATGAAATTATAGGTACTTTTAATATGCTTGCAGTTACTTAGCTTTTAATGCAAACATACTTGTAAAGAAATCAGGTTATTAGAATGTGTGCTGAATCTTTGACATATACTTTTTTTCTGGCTGTCATTTGGCATGATTTGTATGGAACCAGTTAAAAGGAACAATGTCTGCAATCAATGTGTCCCACTGCTCGCTCTTTTGTTGAGCTTTTGATGTATTTAAGTAGAGCTCTGGCTTAATTAGTAAGGTATAATTATTCTGTTTTCTACTTGTCACTAAAACACCATGACCTTTATGAAAAGGGTAATCTAAAATCAGGTCCCTGTCCCTGAATGAGTGCTGTGGTTTGAATTTGTCCTGTCCATTTACTAAGTGACAGAGACAGATGCACGATGATGCACAGCTTGATGTCACACATAAGTTGTTTAAATGCAGTTGTCTCCTACAACCAGTTCCCTTAAACAGTTTAATTCTCAATTTTTGCTGTTCCTGCTAAAAGCTTTGTGTTCTTCATGCACTATGGATTTTTTCTCTTGCTGTAAAAAGGAGACTTCTCATAGGAATGTTGAGAGTATACCTCTTGACACCCATTGGGTGGGCTGATGTTTCAGTTACCCACACTTAAGTGGACATATGAGCTGGAACCTAGTCTGCTCCGAGGTTGGTCCATGTTGTCCTCGGCTTTACTCCTACACCTCTCAGTGTCAGCAGTATCCTTGCCATTTTTGCAAGGATTTGAAACTTGGAGGCTGTATTCCAGGTGCTCAGGCTTGAAAGTTTGGCAAGATCAGCTTTGGCCTGATTTGCTAGCCTGATTATGAGGAACCTGATCACAGATGAGGGTTTGCTTGGGGGCTGCAAATTCTCCTACTTAGGCTTCGACATCAGCCAACCTGGATTAGTCAGCATTAATGAAGGATAAATCGTAGTGTCAGCCTACGCTGCAGTAATTGATTCTTGCACAGTAAATTAACTGGCTGCTTTCCTCTTGCTGTGTTCTAAAGTTAAGAGTGTAAGATTTCAAACTTGGGTCATTTACAGCTCTAGGCTTAGTACAGACCTATCCTTCTCATATGCAACTTTTGGTACACATACAAGTCTGGCTCTGTGCTACATAGAGATGGAACAGAGACTGTGATCCAAATGACCAGGGTTTTATTAATTGTCCTGACACTGGAAGAGCAAGACTAGCAGGGAGAGGAATGAGGGGACATGGTCAAATTGCCTTGACCCAGTGGGTGTGAGAGGTTTTCACACACTTTAGGACACATTGGATAGGCATGATTTTCCTAGTTTATGGCTTTGTTGGTCATGACAAAACTTGTTCTCTAAACCTATACACAGAATATTTCGTATTACACACCAGATCCCAATGTATTCCATATCACAGGATGCCTCCTGAATAGTCTAAAATATAACTTATTAGGACCCTTGAAGTCACTATTTAACTATAGTCCTAAAACAGGCTTTGTGCCTCATGAATGGAGGACTGCAACAGTCATCACCCTTCATAGGGGAGGACCTTGAACAGATCTTAGAAACTACTGGCCAATTATTCTCATTAGTCATGTATGCAAAGCCATGGAAAGAATTATCATGGAAATTATCAACATGGACATAAGAAACATCCAGACACTGGATCCATCCCAGTTTGGATTTATCAAAGGCAGGTCATGTTTACTGAATCTGTTGGACTTTGAAAAGGTCACTAAAGCAATGCATGAGGGAAAAACTGTGCATACTTCCTACTTAGATATGGCTAAGACATTTGATACGTTACCCACTTGGACATTGTCAACAAACTTACAGAACCAGCTATAAACTCCTTTGTAGCATGCTGGATAGCTAGCTGGCTTACTGATAGAACCTAGCAGGTTATAACTGATGAAGCCACCTCCACAAAGAGGCTGGCCACCAGTGGAGTCCCCCCAGGGCTTTGTGCTTGGCCCACTTCCTGGATATCAAAGCCAATGTCAAAGCCCTGTGGCTAACCAAGTTTGCAGATTATTGCAAACTGGAAGCAGTCATTGAATCCCCAAAAGCCATGGCTTAAAACTCAATACCAAGAAATGCATTATAGTACCTTTTAGGAAGTCTGCCACCCCAGGTAACTACATCATCAATAAAACATCCTTGAAAGTTAATTCACTAGTCAGGGATCTGGGAACTCATGTAGACAGTAACCTAGTCTTCAACCAGCATGCATCTAAGATAGTAAGAAAATTCTTCTGTGTTGCTCAGCTGATAAGCAGTGGTATAGTATCTAGGTCCAGAGAGGACATAACACCACTGTACTCTGCCCACATCAGGCCCACCATGGAGTCTAATGCCCCCTTCAGTATGTACCTGACCAGACACATGCAGCATCTAGTATGTCCACAAAAGTTCCTTTAAAAAGGATACAGGGAGTAAACACAAGGTCCTATGCTGATTACCTCAAAGCACTGTCTCTTAACTCAGTATCATACCAATTTCTGAGTGGTAATCTTTGCCTGGCATGCATGGCACCCTTGGATCCTGTTTTGATGAATCTTTGGCACATCTCTAAACAGCATCAAAACCACTAAATTAAAATACCTGAATTTTGCTTGCAACATAAATAAGTCATGTTGGAGAGAGAGAGAGAGAGAGAGAGAATTTCCATTCTCTGGAACAGGCTCCCCATCAATGTAAAGCAGAGGTCATCCCTATCCATATTTAAGTACGACTTGTACCAGTGGATAGGAAATTCACCCCTGATCTGCCTGATGAACACAGGCAGTCAGTAAATCATCCCCTATAAATCAAATTTGTGGGTTACATTTCAGTTGCATGGTTAGGCTTTTAAGGGCCCTAGTGGTTGTTAGCCTAGTATACACCTATGAACATTTATCTCATACTCTGCATGTGTTATGAAGCATTACATTCCCCAATCTACCCACATTATGAGAAATTGTTACCACTCTGTCCATGTCTTACCAAAGTTGATCTAATTAAATGATAATAACTAAATCAATCTCTCCATGTCATTATTAAGTAGACCAAATTAATGTTTAATAAGTAACCCTGCTATTCCAGAAAGAGCAGGAAAGCAAAGCACAACAGTAAACAAAAACACAGCTGTAACCGCAGAATCATAAAAAATGCCTACAATCTGTGCTAAAACATTGCAGTAAATAAAAATAAAAAAAAAATTAAAAAGACCATACCCAAGTATTAAAATATATTAAAACTCTGACCACCACAAAAAATAAATAAATGCAAAATAAAAAGCACATCTTCTACCAGACCACCTAGTAAAATATATGTATAAAATCTCCACAGAAAGTCACAAAAAATTGTCAGAATGAGACAAACATCTAAAAAGAAAACTACTTCCATACATAAAGTAAGCACACTCTCGATTAAAAAAAAAAGCTGGATAAGATATAGAAAACTTGCGGATGTTATAAACCATGGACAACAAGCAGTTACATAAAATTTAAACAAAACAAACAAAAAAGTGGATCAACATGCAAAGTATTTTGGCCGTGTTAATAACCATGACCTACTAAGAGTACGCATACTAATGCACATAACTGAGAGACTTTCTGAACCATTCATAGGTTCATAGGTAGATACTAGGCTATCTGCCCAAAGGCATTTATAAGCCTAGCCAGAATATGTTGGCTTTCGCCGCCCCCTTAGATTAGTTCCCTGTGCCTCTGTCCAGCAATTGAAGTGATCCCTGGGGTAAACTTTCGGTTTCCCATCCATTCCTAAAGGTTTCTCTTGAAGAAGGTTAGCAAAGAGCTCTGCCTAATGTAGATTGGAATGTTGTTCCAGAACATGGGAAGTCTCTGGGGCAGGAACCTGTCCCTCTAGAGCATCCTATTTATTGTTGTAGTGAGGTTTAGATCCCTGGAGTGTATGGCTCGAGGGGATATGGTTTTCTTTAGGTGGAGCATGTCCATCAATTCTGGGTTGGACATGGCCTTGTATGTCAGGCAGAGATCATCTCTGAGTAGGCGGTATGCAACCGAGTACAGCTGGAGTTTCTTCAGTTGAGCTACATAGGGCATCTGCTTGAGGCCTTTGATCCTCTTGGTGAGGTATTTCTGTGGCCTTTCCAGTTGTTGCAGGTGTCTTGTAAGGTACATCCCAAATGGGGCATTGTACTCTATGATGGGTCTGATGAGTGATGCATAGAGGGGCCCAATGACCTCTTTTGATCTGGATGCAAACCCTTTTGTGATTAGGTGGGCCACATAGAAGGATTTTCTAACCACTTTGGCAATGTGATTATCAAAGGAGAGGTTACTATCTACTTGGGTCCCCAGATCCCTTATTACGTCTTCCATATTTAGGGGGCTACCACCTATGTGGTAGTTTGTGAGTACTTTGTTTTTTCCAAGGGGGATGACTATGCACTTTTTGGCATTTAGCTTAAGGCCATGGTTTTGACACCAGGTATCTGTCTCAGTGAGACCCTTTTGGAGGATGTCTGTGTCAGCTGGAGAGTCAGTTATAGCCCCTAGTTTGCAGTCATTTTCAAACTTTGTCAGCCATAGTCCTCCTGTGCTTGCCTGTACCTCTGAGAAGTATATGCCGAACAGGAGGGGTTCTAGGACTAAGCCCTGGGAAACGCTACTTGTAACCGGTTTAGAGTCAGACCTAGTTCCCGCAACTCTTACCATGTGGGTTCTGTCCATGAGCCAGTTGGCAACCCATCTCGTGACGTAGGGGTTTATGTTCAGGCTGGTGAGCTTGTCTATAATACCTGAGTGGGGAATGGTGTCAAAGGCCTTTGCAAGGTCTAGGTAGGCTGTGTGGACCACCTTTCCCTCATCTATAGCCTTGGTAACTGTCTCAAAGAAGTCCACCATGTTTAGGAGGCATGATCTGCCCTTAACAAAGTCGAACTGGGTAGGATCCAGTGTTTGGAGGTTCCCAATGTCTCTCTTAATGAGATCCATGATGATGCACTCCATAGCTTTGCAGACCAAGCTAGTCAGGCTTATAGGGTGATAGTTCCCAGGGTCCGTTGTGGCTCCACCTTTGTGGAGCGGAATAACCGTTGTTGTGCGCCAATCTGTGGGCATGTAGCCTGTGGAGAGGCTGAGTTTAAACAGTGTGTTTAGGTGAGGGGTTAGTTCATCTTTGAGCTCATGTAGGACGCAGCCTGGGACACTGTCTGGTCCCATTGATGCTGTGTTTTTGGCTTCGGAAAGGGCTGTTTTAACCTGAGTATCTGTGATTTCAGGGGCACTGCATTCTTCTGGTATAGTTATGGGCCCTTTTGGGGGTGAAGTTTGCACTGAACCTGTCTGCCAGGATGTTGGCTATATCGGTTGGTTCAGTGTATTTTGTGCCATTCTGTACTAACTTAGAGCAGATCTGATAATTGCCACTTAGATTCTTGACATAGCTAAAGAATGTCTTGTGGTTTATCTTTGGAGTCCATGGCAATTTTTCTTTCGAAGCTACCCTTGGATGATTTTATGAGGGAACGTAGTTTCTTGCTAATACTGATCAGGGATGTCTTCTCTTTTTGAGATTTTACTCTTTTCTGTACTAGTTTCCTCCTTCTATTTTATAGCTTGTTTATGGCAGGGGTCCACCAGACTGGTTTCCTTTTCCAGGAGGAGTGAGTCTTGGTTTTGCTTGGGATGGCACGATCCATGCATTCTTATAGGTGCCCGTAGAATGCATTAGTAAAGGATTTTGCAGCTTGGACAGCATTATCCCTCAGCATTGGGGCTTTGAAACTTCCCACCTCGGTCTTAAGTAATGTGAGGTTTGCTTCTGAAAAGTTTTTCACAGTGGTTTCTTTGACCGGGTGTGGTGACGGAATGTGGATATCCAGAGCAATTACTTTATGGTCAGATCTAACCAGTGAGGGGTTGACCTCTGGTGTGGAACACCGGTCGCCCATGTTGGTGATGACCAGGTCCAATATGTTGCCACCTCTGGTGGGGTGTTGACCAGTTGATCCAGGGTGTTTTGAGTTTATATATTCTAGGAAATGTTGGACAAGGGAGTTTGTACTTGAGTAGTTCTCCCAGTTAATGTATGGGTATTTGAAATCACCCAATATCAGGGTGTTTGGTAGGACCTTTGTTTCCCAGTGTTTCCAGGAATGCGGACTGGGGGTCCTGGGACATGGTGGGTGATCTGTAGCAAGCTATAATTTGAATAGCAGTTTTGCCTGTTGTTAGTTGCATGTGTATGATCTCTGAAGCATCGTGCTGTGCCACTAATCTGGAGGTGTGGGTATCCTTGATGAATATGGATACTCCCCCACCTTTTGTATTTCAGTCTGGGTTTTGTGGCTGAAATGTATGGTATGTGTTGTAGCTTGGTAGTGCTGGGGTGCTCTCTGGAGCCTTAAACCAGGTTTCTGTTACTGCACATATATTGATTTCCTCCATACTGAGGAGTGCCTTGAGTGCGTGTATTTTGAGGTTTAGACTTCTGGCATTGTGTAGTAAGTAGCATTACCCTCAGTTTTTTGTTACTTGTGCTATTTATGGTGGTGGGTTTGTCTTTTGAGCCTTGCCAAAAAAAGGCACTATGGGGGTGGCAAGTGCCTTGGCCAAAGGGTAACAGGTGCAAGCCATCTCTAGCGAAGCAGCATGGCTTGTCGAGCATGTCATCCCAGGCTGACTGACACTGGATCCCCTTTGAATGACACCAGAAGCTTAGCCAATTATTGAAATTGATAATTTTTTTCTCTATACTGTGGTATCATTCTTGGTGAGGGCAGGAAGCTACTCAAGGTCAGGGTCATATCAGCCTGGGATATGTGATAAGAGAGCTCCTCCATGTCTCTTTTCATGTAGTCCAGGGAAGTACAGCTCAGGTCATTCACACCAGCATGGACAATGACAGAGTTGTATTTGTGCTTGGTTTGGAGTGACCTGAGTGCTTGTGTTATGTGGCGGATCCTGGCACCAGACAGGCAGCTAACAGGAACCTTCTCCTTGTCCAACCTAGTGAGTGGGACATCAATATGCCTGACTACCTATTACTAATGTGTTGGTATGTTATTTTGCCTTAAGGGCTGTGATTGTGTGGCACACTGGTTTTGTGAAGTCTGTGTTTCATGGTTTGTATTGGGGGAGTGGAGGTTGCTTGGATCTCTGCTTTGGAGGTCTCTGCTGCTTTTGCAGATTTGTATTTAGAGCCTGAGTATGTTTTTGTGTATTTGTGTGTTTTTTTTACCTGTGCTGGTTTCATAGGTCTATGTGAGACTGGTGGTGTGATGCAAGTAATTCCCTTCTCCTCTTGACTGCCTGGTCCAGTCTTAGGTTGAGAGAGGTTAGCCTCCACTCTGGCTGTATAATTGCATCTCTTGCATGTATTAGTGTTTGGTGGAAGGAGGAGAGGGTTGTCTGTGTACATAAGGCAATTGTAACATTGCCTCAAAATGCCCAGATCCACCAGTTGGAACGGAGACTACACCTGAAACTGCCCTTTGGACATGCCTGGATAGGTACAGTGAACTGTTTTACTGATTGGCTGGTAAGGTCAAATAGAGAGCCTTGTCCTTCTCTACAGTATAGGGGGGTCTAGTGCTAAGGTTTATTAATGCTTGCTATGAGTTTTGAGCAAGTGCTGGGATGAGAGGTGAATAGTTTGAGTGCTTAAGTTGAAAGTTTGTCTAGTTCCAAGGGAAAAATTGAAGAGTATTCTTTGTGGAGCCGGAAATAGTTATACCCTAGCTAACCGGCGCTGCCCGACTCGCAAAACCTTGCAAATGTGGGTTTTATAGCAGGGAATGAAAGAGATAGAAATTACCCAAAGTGGCCAATAAACACTAATTTCTGGGCTGAAACCACTCCTCCAGGGACAGATAGGCTGCTCAAAGCTCCCTCTCTCACAGTGAACAGAGAAACTTCCTTCTTCCCAAGTAAGGTATAGGCAAACACAGAAACTTGTAACACAGCCCTGAAGTCAGCACTAACCTGAAAACTGGACTATACTAGCTTAGAAAGGCGGGAAAACAAGTATATTTTGTTTTTTTTTCAAAAAATAAAGCAGATACAATCAAAAAAACACTTTAAATGCAGAGAAATGGCTACAACAGTTAAACAGGTAATTTAAACACAAAGATGACTTTGTTAAAGTGCAGGCAGTAAAATAAGTACAATATGTAGCTGAAACAAGCTTTTTAAATTACAGAAACTCTAGAAAATCTGCGTTTTAGGTGGAATTAACTAAAGGCAGCAATAAAATGCAGAAAAATGATAATCACTCCAAAGTCTCTCTTTTGTCTCTCTGCTGCTGTAGAACTCTGCAGGGCACCAGGCTGGAGCCTGCTGAGCTGTATACGTTGTATACTGTTGAGCTGTGTAATAGCTGTATACTATTTGAATTGTGTAATAGCCTTACTGGAGCCAGTTCTGGGGGACAGCACTTAATTACCCTTCTTTGATAGTAACCTAAGCAATTCTTAAAAAATAAAAAAATAAAAAAAAAGGATGCACCTTCTCCCATGCACTAAGCAATTCTTAAAAAATAAAAAAATTAAAAAAAGGAAAAAACTACAGAAAATATTAAACATGCACCTTCCCCCATGCAAACATATCACAAAAAAAAAAATCAGATAAAAAAAAAAATCAACCTAAAAGTAACCCTCCTATAAACATGCATCTTAGTTGTCCAGATTTTTGGATCATATATTTGATCTGTTCCTCATAAAATTTGTGGTTTCCTGGCAAATCACTCAGGGCTGAAGTCACTGAATAATGACGTACATTTGAGTTTTAGACGATATCCTTCAGAAAATGTATACTAACACAAATCCTGTTGTTGTAGCAGCTTTCTAAGTTCATAAAAGCACTGTTTAAAATCTTTCCCTAGTTTTGGGACTTTGTCCATTATTTTAGGTTTTGTGCAAATTTATTGCATTAAGAAGTTGAGAGCTATGCCCCATTATCTCAAGTAACCTACCCGGAGCAACACCCCCAGTCAAAGCCAATAAAAAATAAAATGCCTAAAGGTGGTTCAACAACTAAAAGTTTAAACTAGTACACAAGTTTCCCAGTCTTCTCTGTGCCGATGCTAGAAGAGACTTTGCACTTAAAGTTCTCATTCTCTAACTCAGACATGGTTTCTCATTTTTGCTTTCATCTGCAATATACCACTTCACTTCAAAAAACTGAAAGCTATATACTTCAATTTGTTCATCTGCCACCTTGGCGAGAACATTTCTGCCCCACAATAGTAAAATCCACCTGGCTTCCTGGTAATCTTAGGACATCTCGCCTGCTTAGTGTATTGTCTTTTAAATGTCTTTATAATTCTTGAGTCCTTCCAGTCACACACAAACTATAGCTTCAGTACCCTGAATATTCTCTCAGGAGCCATGAAGGTGTAGTGTTATACGTGCCCCCCATCAGTTGTCATTAGGTGCAAAATCTTTCTCTAAGTTTGCACACAACATTTGGAACTCACTACCAGAAGATTTAAAACAAGCTGAAACAATGCCTCATTTTCGAGAACACCTGACTGCTTTAGTGATAAGGATTAAAATATCTACAACAATCGAAATGTAACTGCTGTAGTGATAAGGGTTAAAATATCCTATAATTTATACAAAACATTCTGCTCTTTGTTGCAACTCCATAACAAGATTATTCACGCTATTCTAATTGATAAAAGTATTTCTTTCTTTGCATAATCATTTTTTCTGGTATACCGCTATCTTATTCTACTTAAGATTTATTTTCTTTGTAAATCTCTAGATCTTCTTCATGTTTCACTGTTGCAGTCATTACATTTGGGTTATCTGCTTGCAGGTAGCCCTCAGTCGGCCTGATTAACAAAGTCTTGGGTCCTGCATTGCTTGCTGTTCCTTCTTACATGACGTCAGGTCGTCAGGGGTATAAAACATGCAGCCAACGCCATTACACCAGTCTTTCTTGCCGTGCGGTGCCAGAAGCAGAAGCAGTTCACAAGTGTCGGTCGACGACTCCTGAAATTTTCATTTTAGAGTTTCAGAACTGAAGTCTTCAACTAAAGCGAAGTACCCCGTTGGGGAAACTTTTTCTTGCTCCTTACCGATGTCAGTAAAAGTCAGTAATTGCATTACTTGTGGAAAGCAAATACCTCATAAAGATTTTAATTCGTACTGTATTCCTTGCCTAGGCCCTGACCACGATGTGCCTTGCTGTCGGTTTTGTGTTTTATTTAATCAGCACACTATCTGTCTTTGGTATATTTTCACCTCTAAATATTTTGGTTCTCGGTTTAATTATCCAGAAATGTCGTCTGTTAGCCATCTGACTACAGGGATTCTGAAAAAACGCAAAGACAGAGACAGGCCGCCGAGGTCCAAAACTGCAGACAATGCTTCTCCTAAGCTAGTCGCCAGTTCGCCGGTACTCAGTGAGGCACTTTCGCAACCCCTGATACCCGCCACTTCTGATTCCCAGGCCTCTACTGAGACCCATTCGGAGTCCGGTATGCCACGAGATGCTTCAACTGTGGAACCCGTGGATGTCTCTACATTGGATGGGTCTGGAGCCACTGTGCAGGCACCGGCTTCTGAGGGTGTATTCAGGCCTATGGACTTACATATTAAACCGACGCCTCCTTCTTTACTTAGGCCTAAATCTGGAACCATACCTAAAAAAATGATGCCCAGGCCACATGCTCAGGCCTCTTTGCCTAAAAAACAAATGATAAGAATGGCTGAAGATTTAATAACTCTAATCAGGGGTAGCCAACCCCCCCCCCCCTTTCTAAGAGGCCTAGGACTGAAGGTGTTTATGAATCTTCTGACCAGGATTCTGTTTTTTGGATTTGCCCTTATTTACTTATGAGGATTCTGATGCAGAGGACTCCATTCCCCTCTGCTTCCCCTCCAGAGGATTTTTCTTTTGGGGAAACCTTGCATTCTCTAAGGGAGCATTTCCACTGGGAAAGCCAGGATTTTTCTGATTCAAAAAAGAGGCTTAAGGATTTCTTACTCCTACCTCAGCATAGGCCTTTAGCTATTCCTCCTGTACTAGACATTGTTGATGATGCTTTTTCAGAATCTAGTTTGGCTCCTGATTCCTTGCCTCCTGCTCCCAGAAATCCTGACAGATACTACAGGGTCCCTGAGTCACACAAGTTCCTTTTTAAAAATCCTATTGCGGATCCAGAGACTATTTCAAAGGGGCCCAAGGGCATTAAGGCTTCTATTGCTAAAAATCCTACCTCTTCTGATAGAGACTCCAGGGCGGTGGATAGATGGGGTAAGAAGGTTTACACTTCTGCAACCTTGGCCATTAGGGCTTTAAACTGCCAGTTTCATATGTTAAAAAGTATCAGCAACATGTTACTGGATTGCTTAAACAGAAAATGATGTTGATTCCTGACTGTGTGGAAAATAAAGAATTACAGGATTTAATGCATTCTGCTGAACAAGCTGGAAAACATACTTTGCAGTGTGGTTATGATTCATTCGAGGCCTCTTGCAGGGCTGCTATTACTGGGTCTGTGCTCAGAAGGCATGCTTGGTTAAAGGAGCAATCTTTGCCTGATCATGTTAAAGCTAAATTGTTGGATGCTCCCTTAAATCAGGACCACCTGTTTGGCAACAAGGCTGAGGAAGTTCTTAAAAAGATGGAAGATAAAGCTAAATCTATGCAAACTGTTAAATATTTCTTGCAAGTTCAGCCTCCTAGATTTAGTAGGCACTGGCCCTCTAAGAACTGGTCCTTTCCAGCTCTTCTCAAGCCAAACCCAGACACAGCAAAAGCCCCAGGTTTCAGTCCCAGGGGACACACAGGACAAAGAAGTGGGGGGCCTCCATTTCCAAATCTGGGAGTAATAAGACTCCCCCCTGTGGTAAACTGTCTCAATGACTTCCATTTAAAATTTCCAAGCACTTATCAACTGACTGCCCCTTTGGGGGGAAAAATTGCTCTTCATGCAAAGAACTGGGAAGTCTTTGCCCAGGACAAGTGGGTTTTAAATATAGTGTCCCAGGGATACAGATTTCACTTCCACATGTTGCCAACACCAAGTGGGTGGCCAGACCTACCCCCAAAACAGTGGGCAGAGGCCCCAAAACAAGTACTTTCTCTCTTAAGCATGGGGGCTATTCAACTGGTACCAGAAGAGGAAAAGGGACAAGGTTTCTACTCAAGACTTTTCCTGGTACCCAGAAAAGACAATTCATGGCATCCTATCCTGGACCTGTCTACTCTAAACACCTTTTTGGAAATTCCAAAATTCAAGATGCTGACTCTTCACCAATTGCTTCCTGTGCTAGGCAAAGATGCCTGGTTGGCAACACTAGATTTAAAAGAAGCATACCTGCACATCCCAATCAGGGAATCTTGCAGAAGATACCTACGCTTCAAAGCAGGCTACACGCACTATCAGTTCTCTGCACTGCCCTTTGGCTTATCAACTACACCCAGGGTATTCACAAAGTGCCTAGCTCCAGTTATTGCATTTTGCAGGCAAAGAAATATTCAAATATACCCATACCTGGACGATTGTCTAATTCAGGCAGAAAACTAAGACATAATTTTGAATCATCTGGCCTTTGTACAAAGGGTTCTAACTTGACTGGGGTACACCATAAACAAAAAGAAATCACACCTAGTACCCTGTCAATAAATGATATTCCTGGGAGCAAGCTTGAATACAACTTCCCAGATGGCTTACCTCATGCCAGAGAAACAAATTCATTTGACAACCTACTTCAAACAAGTGGCCACAAAAACCCTGCTATCTGCAAGACAAATACTGCAAGCATTGGGGTTCATGGCCTCTTGCATTCTTCTAATTCCATATGCAAGACTGCATATGAGAAAACTACAGTGGTATCTAAAAAGCCTATGCTGTCAACATTCTCAGGATCTAGAAGCAATGATTCCTATCATACCTTGCCTATGCCTAGAATTCCTTTGGTGGGCAGAGGCCTGCCACCAAACAAGGGACTACCTTTCACACCACCCCCTACCACCCAAACCCTAGCAGACGCATCAGACTATGCATGGGAGGCTCACCTGGCAAGGAAGTGCATTCAGGGCAAATGGAACCCAAGTCAAATGCACCTGCATATCAATCAAAAAGAAATGTTAGCTGTACAGAATGCTCTGACAGCCTTCAAGGACCACATTCTTCCAGGACAACTTTTGGTAAAGACGAACAACACCACTGTTATGTGGTACATAAACAAGCAGGGGGGTACACATTCTTACCCCCTCTGCAAACTATCCACGGCATTGTGGAACACAGCCTTGAGCTACCAAGTGCACCCACAAGCTCAATTCCTGCCAGAAAAATTAAATACACTGGCAGACGGACTAAGGCGAAACCTCATGGACCCACACGAGTGGAAACTGGAACCAAGGATTTTCAACATGTTGACAAGCAAATGGGGGAGCCCAGATATATAGACCTGTTTGCCTCTCCCCAGAACTACCAACTGGACAAATTTTGCACAAGGACTCCCCACAAGCAAGCCTGGAAAGTGGATGCTCTGTCCTTCAGCTGGAAAAACCTAAGCCTGGAAAGTGGATGCTCTGTCCTTCAGCTTCCCCCCTTTGACTCTGCTTTCCAAAGTACTACTAAAAATCAAACAGGACAAACCAAGAATGATTTTGATTGCTCCAGACTGGCCACGCAAACACTGGTACCACCTCCTGTGCAGTGTGTCATGGTTATCCCCATGGCACCTTCCTCAGACTTCCTTCCCTGTTGTCTCAGCAGGAGAACCAGATTCCGCACCCTCAGCTTCTAATACTGAACCTTGCAGCCTGGCTAATTACATAATATCTCCTCTACCATCACTCAGTAAACCTGTGATGGATATTATTTTAGGGGCAAGGAGGCCTAGTACTAGAAAATCTTATGCTAAAAAATGGAAAAGATTCTGTGCCTGAAACCAATCTCAAGGGATGAGCATGGCAGCACCCAATTTACCTCAGATTTTGCAATACTTAACTGAGGTGTTTCACAAGGGCATGTCTTTTTCCTCAATTAAAATCTACGCCTCAGCCATTTCAGCTCATAATAGCACAGAACCTCCCCTCTTCTCTCATCCACTGCTCAAGCAGTTCCTCAGAGGGGTCAAAAATTTGAGACCTCCCAGGAGAGCTCCAACCCCAGCCTAGGGCCTTAACTTTGTTTTGGAAAAACTCACTCTACCTCCTTTCGAGCCAGCTGCTACTGCAGACTTAAAATTTGTTTCTTGGAAAACAGCTTTGCTTTTAGCAATCACTTCAGCTAGAAGGGTATCTGAATTACAGGCCCTTATAGCAGTGGAGCCTTTCATCATCTTTCTTGTGGACAGGGTGTCCCTCAGAGCCAATCCATCCTTCATGCCCAAGGTGGTATCCAGTGTGGCTCTTAATTAGTCTATTCATTTGCCAACCTTCATTCCCAGTCCACAGAACAAAGGGGAATGGATACTGCATTCCTTAGATGTGCACAGACAATTTAGATTCTACTTGGACAGGACTAAACCTCAAAGGAAATCTGAACAACTGCTGGTGGCATTTGCTGCAGGGGCAGAGGGGAAGGCTATTTCAAAGCAAACCCTTGCATTCATTTCTGCTATAAGCACCATGGAAAACATATCCCATAGGGGATCAGACCTCACTCCACCAGGGCTGCATCTACCTCTACAGCCTTTCTCAGAAGTGTCCCTACTAGGGACATCCTAGAAGCTGCTACCTGGAGCTCTGTGAATACTTTCACCAAGCATTATCATTTGCCTATTTTCTCTAAATCCAGAGATGGCTTTACCACTGCAGTCTTGCAGGGCCTTATAGCTGGTCCTAATGCTATCTAAATTCCTCCTCCCAACCATAGCTTTGGGAATCTACCCAAATGTAATGACTGCAACAGTGAAACACGAAGAACATAGTACAGTTGTGTACACTTACCATAAATGTAGATGTTAGAGTGTATTCACTTTTGCAGTCCTGGTTACCCTCCCTCCAGCCCCCTACTTCTTTTGGCTATACCTCTACTTTTCTTTACTATGCTTAAAAGCCTTTTTGGTGTATTTGCTTTTTTGTTAGAGGTATACCATTGTACATTTTTATTTAATTGCTCCCCTTTAGGGGGGCACCTGACATCTGGGGCAAGAAAAACTGATGTAATGGCGTCGGCTGCATGTTTTATACCCCTGACGACCTGATGTCATAGAAGAAGGGACAGCAACCGATGCAGGACCCAAGACTTTAAGCAGGCTGACTTAGGGCTACCTGCAAGCAGATAACCCAAATGTAATGACTGCAACAGTGAATACACTTGAACATCTACATTTATGGTAAGTGTACACAACTGTACTTACTCCTTTATGCACAATGATGTAATTTGCATGTTTTGTCTTACTAATACAGGTTCATAGCTAGGTACTAGGCTATTGGCCCTAGGGCCTATATAAACCTAGCTAAAAAGGTACCCTGGCTTTCGCCACCCAAAAAAATTATTTTCCTGTGCCACTGTCGAGCAGAGCCACAGAAGTGATCCCCAGGGTGAATTTCCTATCTCCCATCCAATCATCAAGATTCTTCTTGAAGACTGCTAATGAGGAGCTTTGTTTGATATAGATATATAGTTTGTTCCAGAGGATGGGAAGTCTCTGGGACAAGAATCTATCTGGTTATTGTTGTGACAAGCTTTAGGTCCCTAGAGCATGTAGCTCAGAGGGGTTGGGATTTCTTTAACTGGAGCATGTCCAACAGCTCTGGGTTTGACATAGCTTTGTATGTTAGGCAGAGATCGCCTCTGAGTAGGCGATATGCGATGGAGTAAAGCTGGAGTTTTTTTAGACTGTCTGCGTAGGGCATCTGTTTGAGGCTGGTAATCCACTTTGTGAGGTATTTCTGTGGCCTTTCCAGTTGTTGTAGATGTCTTGTGAGGTACATACCAAAAAGGGGCGCTGTATTCTATAATGAGTCTAATGAGTGACAAGTAGAGGGGAACAATGACTTCTTTTTTTCTGGATGAGAAACCTTTTGTGATGAGGTGTGCCACGTAGAAGGATTTCCTGACCACTGTGGTGATGTGATTATCAAAGGAGAGACTACTGTCCACCTGTGTCCCAAGGTCTCATCTCACTTTCGGTGTTAAGTAGACTACTGCCTATGTGGTCGTTCATGGGTACAGAGTTTTTACCAAAGGGGATGACAATGCACTTTTTGGCATTGAGCTTGAGGCCATGGCTTTGACACCAGGCATCTGTCTCAGTGAGGCCCTTTTGTAGGATGTCCACATCATCAGGAGTTTTGATTATGGCTCCTAATTTGCAGTCATCTGTGAACTTCATTAGCCAAAGACCTTCTGTGTTAGTCTGTACTTCAGAGAAGTAAGATACCAAACAGGAGAGGACCCAGGACTGAACCCTGTGGTACTCCACTTGTCACTGGTCTGAAGTCGGATTTGGAGTCTGCTACTTTCACAGTGTGGGTTCTGTCAGTGAGCCAGTTGTCAAACTCATCTTGTGACATAGGGATTTATACCTAGTTTAGTGAGTTTATCTGTAATTCCAGAGTGGGGGATGGTGTCAAAAGCCTTCTAGATAGGCTGTTTGAACCACCTTACCCTCATCTACGGCTTTGGTGACCTCTTTAAAGAAGTCTATCAGGTTTAGGAGACATGATCTGCCTTTTACAAACCCAAACAGTGTAGGGTCCACAGTTTGGAAATTACCAATGTCATTGTTTATAAGTTGCATGATGATACATTCCATAGCCTTGCAGACCAGGTTCGTCAGGCTAATGGGGCAGTAGATGTTCTTCGTGTTTCACTGTTGCAGTCATTACATTTGGGTAATCCTGCTGGCAGATTGTCCTCAGCCAGCCTGAATTCCAAAGTCTTGGGACCTGCATCGGTTGCTGTCGCTCCTTCCCTGATGTCAGGTCGTCAGGGGTATAAAAGAAGCAGCCCGCTCCATTTTCTTCAGTCTTTCTTGCCGCGTGGTGCCCAAAGCAAAAGTAGTTCGCAAGTGCCAGTCGGCCGACTCCTGAGATTTTCGTGTTTGAGTTTCAGATCCGAAGTCTTTAATAAAGCTAAGTACCCAATTGGGGAAACTTTTTTCTTGCTCCAGACCGATGTCAGAAAAAGTTAATAATTGTAATTCTTGTGGAAAGCAAATACCTCATAAGGATTTTCATTCTTACTGTATTCCTTGCCTAGGCCCTGACAACAACATTACTGGTTGCCGGTTTTGTGCTATATTTAACCAACGCACTATTAAGCGTTGGTATGATTTTGCTTTAAACTTTTTTGGACCCGGGTTTAATTATCCTGAAATGTCGTCGGATAGCCATCCAACTACCGGAGTTTACAAAAAATGCAAAGAAAAGGATAGAGAAAAACAACCGAGGCCCAAAACCGACGACGAAGCTTCTCTTAAGTCAGTCGCCAGTTCTTAGTGAGGAGCTTTCGCAGCCCCTGACACCCGCTACTTTAGAGTCGCAGGCCGCTACCGACTCCCACGTGGAGTCGGCCATGCCACTGGATACTCAAGGTATTGGAGCCTCGGACGCTAATCCCTCAGATGGGTCCTGAGCCGCTGAGCAGGTACCGGCTTCTGAGGGTGTATTCAGACCTAAACATCTTTACATTAAAACGACTTCAGCTTCAAAAGCAAAGACTAAAGCACCTTCTAAAGCAAGGAAACAAACTCAAGAGCCACGTGGACAGGCCTCTATGCCCAAAAAACAGATGCTCAAAATGGCCGAAGACTTGATTATCTTGATCAGGGGTTCCCATCCCCCTCCTGATAAGAGGCCTAGGCAAGACACTGACTATGAATCTTCAGATCATGTTTCCATTACTACTGATTCCTCTTCTGATCAGGAATATTCTCTTCCCCCCTATGAGGATTCTGATTCTGAAGAATCTATACCTTCAGCTTCTCCTCCTGAGGAGTTTTCCTTTGGGGAAACCTTGCATACCATGAGGGAGCATTTCCACTGGGAGAGCCAAGATTTTTCAGAATCTAAAAAGAGGCTCAGGGATTTTCTTTTACTACCTCAGCACAGGCCTCTAGTCATTCCACGTGTTAGACATTGTAGATTATATGTTTTCGGAGTCTAGTCTGACCCCTGACTCCTTACCCCCAGCTCCTGTTAAGCCTGACAGATATTACAGGGTTCCTGACTAACACAAATTACTTTTTAAAAACCCTGCTGCTGACCCAGAAACTATTTCACAGGGTCCAAAGGGAGTTAAGGTTTTCACTGCAAAAACCCATCCCCCTCTGACAGAGATTCAAGGGCACTGGATAGATGGGGAAAAAAGGTTTACACATCTGCAACTTTGACTATAAGGGCCTTAAACTGTCAATTTCATATGCTTAAGTATCAGCAACATGTCATAGGATTGCTTAAACAGAAAATGTTAAATTCTGAATGTGCAGAAAACAAGGAAATGCATGATATATTGTATGCAGCAGAACAAGTTGGAAAACATACTTTGCAATGTGGTTTTGATTCTTTGGAGGCCTCCTGCAGGGCTGCAGTTACGGGTTCTGTAATTAGGAGGCATGCTTTGTTAAAGGAACAAAATCTGCCTGATCATGTTAAAGTTAAATTACTAGATGCACCTTTACAGCATGATACTTTGTTTGGTGTTAAGGCAGAAGATGTGTTAAAGAAAATGGAGGACAAAGCTAAATCTATGCAAACTGTCAGATTTTTTACATGTACAGCCACCTAGGTTTAGTAGACACTGGCCTACAAAAAATTGGTCCTTTCCTGTGTCAGACAGATCTCAAAGGAGCAGATCCAGATGCCCTAGGGGCAGATCCCAGGTGCAAGGTTCTTATAGGGCCAAGTAATGGGGTGCTTCTACCTCCAAAGCTGGAGAGGATAGATCACAAACATATAGAAAACAGTCCCAATGACTTCCCCCTGCCTGCACCAAGCACATATTTCCTGGCAGCACCCTTAGGGGGAAAATTAGCACTTTTTGCTCAAAATTGGCACATCATAACCCAGGACAAGTGGGTTCTAAACATAGTGTCACAAGGCTACAAGTTCCATTTCCATACTCTGCCAAAGGCAAACGACTGGCCAGATCTGCCAAAAAATCAATGGACAGAGGCACAAAACAAGTCTCATCCCTCATGGACATGGGGGCCATTCAACAAGTACCAGAGCAAGAGCAGGGACAAGGATTTTACTCAAGACTGTTCTTGGTACCCAAAAAGGACAAGGCCTGGAGGCCAATACTGGACCTATCTATTCTGAACACTTTCCTGGATATTCCAAAATCCAAAATATTGACTTTGCAGCAGCTTCAGCCCATGCTGGGCAAGAATGCTTGGCTTGTGACTTTAGACCTAAAAGAGGCATACCTGCATGTTCCAATCAGACAATCATGCAGAAGATACCTAAGATTCAAGGCTGGTTCAATGCATTACCAATTCTCTGCATTTCCCTTTGGCTTATCTACTGCGCCCAGTGTCTTTACAAAGTGCCTGGCACCAGTAATTGCATTCTGCAGACAAAGAGGAATACAAATATATCCTTACTTGGATGACTGTGTCATTCAAGCAGAGAACAAGAACATTCTTCTTCAACATCTGGCATTTGTGAAAAGACTTCTAACATGCCTAGGATACACAGTCAACAAAAAGAAATCAAAACTAGTACCCTTACAAGAGATAACATTCCTGGGTGCAAGCTTAAATACAACTGCCCAGATGGCTTATCTCACGCCAGACAAACAAAGGCAACTGACTACCTATTTCAAAATGTTGGCAACAAAGGCCCAGTTATCTGCAAGAAAAATTCCGCAGGCTTTGGGCTTCATGGCATCCTGCATCCTACTAATTCCATATGCAAGACTGCATATGAGGAAACTTCAATGGTACCTAAAAAGTGTTTGGACTCAAAATTGCCACAGCCTGGAAACAGTCATTACTCTCATTCCCTGCCTGCAACAGGAGTTTCGATGGTGGGCAAAGGCTTGTCACCAGAACAAGGGACAGCCATTCACATTACCTCCAGCCAGGCAAACACTAACAACGGATGCATCAGACTATGCCTGGGGAGCCCACATGGCAGGAAGATGCATTCAGGGCACATGGTCCTCAAACCAAATGCATCTACATATCAATCAAAAAGAGATGTTAGCTGTTCAAAATGCCCTGCCAGCCTTCAAGGACCTTATTCATCTGGGACAACTACTGATAAAGACAGACAGCACCACGGTCATGTGGTATATAAACAAGCAGGGGGGCACACATTCTTACCCCCTTTGCAGACTAGCCATGACCTTGTGGGACACAGCTTTGACTTACCAAGTACATCTGCAGGCACAATTCCTGCCAGGAAAGGAAAATACTCTGGCAGATGAAGTAAGCAGAAACCTCATGGATCCCCACGAGTGGAAGCTGGGTCCACATGTCTTCAGCATGATAACAAGGAAATGGGAATGCCTGGACATAGATCTATTTGCCTCCCCTCTCAATTACCAACTAAAAAGATTCTGCACAAGGACTTATCACAGACAAGCATGGAAAGTGGATGCCCTATCTTTCAGCTGGAAAAACCTATCAGTATATGCCTTTCCTCCACTGCCTCTCCTCCCCAAGGTGCTCCTAAAGGACAGACAGGAGAAGCCAAAGATGATACTGATTGCCCCAGACTGGCCACATCAGTACTGGTATCTAATACTAAGGAACTTATCTCTATACCCAGCTTGGACCTTACCTCAAATACCTTGACTACTGTCCCAGCAAAACAATCAGATCATGCACAGCCAACTCAGGACATTAAACTTGGCAGCATGGTGAATAATGTAGTCATACAAAAAACACCTCTCAGTAAAGCTGTGATGGATGTCATTCTGGAAGCCAGAAGGCCTAGTACTAGAAAGTCTTATGCTGGAAAATGGAAGAGATTCTGTGCCTGGAACCAGGCACAAGGAACTGATACAGCGGTACCAAATATTCCTCAGATTTTGCAATATTTAACTGAGATGCTGGACAAGGGCCTATCTTTTTCATCAATTAAAATTCATGCCTCCACCATTTTGGCTCATTACAATACAGAGCCACCACTTTTTTCTCAACCTTTATTAAGGCAGTACCTCAGAAGAGCTAAAAATGTAAGGCCCCCAAGGAGACTACCAATACCTGCATGGGACCTCAACTGTGTCTTGGAAAAGCTCACCCTGCCTCCTTTTGAGCCAGCTGCTACTGCTGATATGAAGTTTTTAGCTTGGAAAACAGCTCTGCTCTTAGCCATTACTTCTGCAAGATGAGTTTCAGAGCTACAGGTGCTCATGGCTGTGGAACCTTTCATCATTTTTCATCCAGACAAGGTCTCCCTGAGGACAAACCCAACATTTATGCCTAAAGTAGTGTCCAGTGTGGCTCTTAACCAAGCCATCCATCTGCCAACCTTTTACCCAAATCCACAGAACAAGGGGGAGAGAATTCTGCTTCTTTGGGCATACACAGACAGCTTATATTCTACTTGGACAGAACCAAAGCTTTCAGGAAGACAGAGCAATTACTAGTGGCATATGCTGCAAGATCACAAGGAAAGCCTATCTTAAAGCAGACTATTTCTAAGTGGTTAGGCCACTGCATTCATTTCTGCTACTTACACCATGGCAAGCCAGTGCCTAAGGGCATTAGGCCTCATTCCACCAGAACTGCAGCCACCTCAGCAGCCTTTCTCAGGGGAGTACCAACTACAGACATCAGTGCATACCTTTACAAAGCATTATCATCTGCCACTCTACTCTAAATCCAGGGCAGGCTTTGCCACTGCAGTTCTGCAGGGCCTCATAGCTGCTCCTACTGCTGCCTAGTTCCAGCCTCCCAACCATAGCTTTGGGACTCTACCAAAATGTAATGACTGCAACAGTGAAACACGAAGAACATAGTACAGTTGTGTACACTTACCATAAATGTAGATGTTCAAGTGTATTCACTGTTGTAGTCCAGGTTACCCATCCACCTTCCCCCTTTTTTCTTTTGGATCTTATCTTTCCTTCTCTGATTTATACTACCTATGTGGTGTATTTACTTGTACACAAAGGTAAAATTTATATCGGTGTATTTCTGAATATATATATATATATATATATATATATATATATATATATATATATATATATAGTTTGGCTACCCTTTATGGGGGCACCTGACATCTGGGGCAAGAAAAACTGAAGAAAATGGCACCGGCTGCTTCTTTTATACCCCTGATGACCTGACTTCAGGGAAGGGGTGACAGCAGCCGATGTAGGACCCAAGACTTTGGAATTCAGGCCGGCTGAGGGCAACCTGCCAGCAGGATTACCCAAATGTAATGACTGCAACAGTGAATACACTTGAACATCTACATTTATGGTAAGTGTACACAACTGTACTTTCCCGGGGTCTGTAGTGGCTCCCCATTTGTGGAGTGGGATGACTGTCGCTGTGTGCCATTCAGTGGGCACAAAGCCTGAGGTAAGGCTATGATTGAACATGGTACTTAGGTGGGGTGCCAGTTTGTTCTGTAGTTCATGTAGAACGCAGCCTGGAATGTTGTCAGGTCCCATGTATGCTGTATTCTTGGCTTTGGAGAGTGTGGATTTTACCTGTGCAGCTGTGATTACAGGAACTTTGCATCCTTCTGGTATAGAGATGGGCCCTTTAGGGGGTGAGAGGGGGGTAAAGTTAGCACTGAAACTATCTGCCAGGATGTTGGCAATATCAGTTGTTTCTGTATATTTAATGCCATTGTGCTTTAACTCAGATGAGATATGAGTGTTGCCATTGAGATTATTGACATATTGACATAGCTATAGAATGCTTTGTGGTTGTCTTTAGAATCAGTGACAATTTTGTTTTCGTAACTAGCTTTGGAGGATTTTATGAGGGATCTCAGCTTCTTACTGAGGTTGGCCAGGGAGTTCCTCCAATCATGGGATTTTACTCTTTTTTTTTGCAACAGTTTCTTTCTTCTGTTGTAGAGTTTGTTTATGGCAGGGGACCACCAGATTGGCTTCCTTTTTTTGGAGGATAGCATCTTAGTTCTGTTAGGGATTGCATGATCCATGCACTCGTATAAGTGCTTATAAAGTGCATTTTTGTAGGATTCAGCAGTCGTACCTCTATTGTCCGTCTGCATGGGTGTCGTGAAGTTTGCCACTTCTGTCTTAAGCGTGAAGTTGGCTTTAGAGAAATTTTGTATGGTAGTTTCCCTAATGGGAGGTTGGGGCGGGATATGGGTGTCTAGGGTGACCCCCCCCAGTAAGGAAACCTCTGTAAAAAAAACCTTCTCCAAAGCCAACTTCATGCTTCTCAAGTCAGAAGTGACAAACTTCATGACACCCATGCAGATGGGACCTGAAAGTTCGACTGCTGAATCCTACACTAAGGCACTGTAAGAGCACATCTACTCATGCATGAATCACGCCATCCCAAATAGAACCAAGACACTCTCCTCCAAAAAAGGAAGCCAATCTGCTGTGCGCCACTCATTGGGCACAAAGCCTGAGGTGAGGCTATGATTAAACATGACACTTAGGTGAAGTGCCAGTTCATTTTGTAGTTCATGTAGTACAGAGCCCGGGATGTCATCCGGTCCCATGGATGCTATATTCTTAGCTTTGGAGAGTGTTTTTTTACCTGTGCGGCCATGAGTACTGGAATTTGGCAATCTTTTGGTATTGAGATGGGCCCTTTAGAGGGTGAGAGGGGGATGAAGGTGGCACTGAATCGATCTGCCAGGATACTGGCAATATCCTTGGGATCAGTATATTTAATGCCATTCTGTTGTAGCTCAGAGCAGAACTGAGTATTGCCATTTAGATTCTTGACATAACTTTAGAATGCCTTGTGGCTGTCCTTGGAATCTTTGGCAATTTTATTTTCATAACTAGCTTTGGAGGATTATATGAGGGATGTCAGCTTCTTACTGAGGCTGGTAAGGGATTTTTTTGCATCCTGGGATTTTCCTCTTTTCTGCAACAGTTTCTTCCTTATGTTGTGTAGTTTGTTTATGGCAGGGACCACCAGATTGGTTTCCCTTTTTTGGAGGAGACCATCTTGGTTCTGTTTGGAATGGCATGATTCATGCACAATTGGATGTGCTCATACAGTGCCTTAGTGTAGGATTCAGCGGTCAAACTTCCAGTTCCCGTCTGCATGGGTGACATGAAGTTGGTCACTTCTGATTTGAGTAGCATGAAGTTGGCTTTGGAGAAGTTTTTTATGGAGGTTTCCCTACTGGGGGTGGGGGGTGGGAGTGGGATGTGGACATCAAGGGTGATTAGCTTATGGCTAGACCTGACCAATGATTGGGTGATCACTGGTGTGGAGCATCGATCTCCCATGTTGACATTGACCAGGTCTAGGATATTTGAGTCCCTGATGGGACTTTGGATTAGTTGGTCCAGGGCGTTGGAATTTATGAATTCCAAGAACCGTTGGGCAAAGGTGTTGGTACCAAAGTAGTTTTCCCAATTAATGGCAGGGTAGTTGAAATCACCCAGTATTAGGGTGTTTGGTTTCATCTTAATATTATTTAGTATGTTTAGAAAGGTGTAGTGAGAATCTTGGGGTATGGTGGGGGATCTGTAGCAAGCTACAATTTGGATTGCAGTCTTACCTAGTGTTAGTTGCACCTGTAGAATTTCAGATGCAATCTGTTGGGCAACTAGTCTGGAGGTGTGAATATCCTTGGTGAATATGGACACTCCTCCGTATTTAGTGCTTTGTTCCTGGTTTGGTGGCCGAAACGTGCATGCTTATATCTGTTACAGTGGTAGTTTTGTCCTTTGAGCCTTGCCTAAAAAAGGCACTATAAGGGTGGCAAGAGCCTTAGCCAGTAACCTGAATCCCTCTTGACTAGGGGGGGGGGGGTGTCCAGTATCAACTATATACCAGAGATGCGCAACTCAAAGCCATCAAGACATAAGACCACCACAAGAACAGGGTGGGTGGATGGGAAAAGCAGTTGTACAGATTACAGAGATATTAAATCAAACGTGCAGATGAAAAATGAGAATAAACACTTATTTATTTTATTTTACATTTGTTGACCGGACTAGTCTAACTGGATATTGTAGAGTTTTAGCCTGGTATTGCAGGGGTGGTCTCTGAAGCCTTGAACCAGGTTTCAGTTACTGCACAGATATCGATGTTCTCCATTTTTAGGAGTGCCTCGAGAGAGTGCATTTTGAGGTTTAGACTTCTAGCATTGAGCAGCATTACCTTCAGAGTTTGCATGTTTATATCTGTTATGGTGGTAGTTTTGTCCTTTGAGCCTTGCCTAAAAAAAGCACTATAGGGGTGGCAAGAGCCTTAGCCAGTAACCTGAATCCCAGGTGCAACAGGTGCAGACCATCTCCGGCAAAGCATCGTGGTTTGTCGATCATGTCGACCCAGGCAGAATGACACCAGAAATTTAGCCAATTGCTGAAGTCAATAATTTTGTCCTTATACTGTGGTATCATTCTGGGCGAAGGCAGGATACTGCTCAGGGCTAAGGTCATACCTGCCTGGGCCACATGATCTGAGAGCTCTTCCATGTCTCTTTTCATGTAGTCCAGGGAGGTACGTCTCAAGTCATTCACTTCAGCATGGACAATGACAGAGTTGTATTTGTACTTGTTGTGGAGTGACTTGAGTGCATGCATTATGTGGTGGATCCTGGCACCCGACAGGCAGCTGGCAGTAATTTTCTCCTTGTTCAGCCTGGTGAGTGGGACGTCAGTGTGCCTGACTATAGAGTCACCTATGACTAAAGTGTTGGGTACATTGTCTTACCTTAGGGGCTGTTGTTTGGTGGCACACTGGTGTTTTGAGCTATGTGTCACTTTGGTTGTGATTGGTGTTTGTTTGCGTTTCAGCTTCAGAGGTCCTTGTTGCTTGGGCAGGTTAATGTTAAGGTTCTCCACATAAGTGGGTTTAGTGTTACTATGTGTGGATGTTGGTGCCATGAGTTTTGAAGGGCTTATGTGTTGCTTGAGTTGTAGTGCACATGTTAACCTTCTCCTCTTGACTGTCTAGTACAATCTTGGCTGGAGAGAGCTTTGCTTCTAGTTTGGCTATGTAAGTGCATCTCTCGCAGGTTGTAGTGCTGGGTGGTAGGAGGAGAGGATTGTTTGTGTACATGAGGCAATTGCTGCATTTCCCCAGTATGCCCAGATTCACCAGGTGGACAGGAGAAATCACTGGAAGCTGACCCTTGGGCATGCCTGGTTTGTTGCTTTTTTTTTTGTAAAGTACAAGAGCTGTTTTCCCTTACCTTAGCAAGATACTTTGCAATTATAGGCTGTTTAGTGCCTACAATTAATTTCTCCTTATTAACAAGGAGAGTTGAGTGCTTATATCAGTTTAAGGCTTCCTAGTGCTTTCCAGCAGGTTTTAAGAGCAAGTGCTAGTCACATGGATTCAGATTTTAGTGCTACTACTGGTAATAGTTCTAAGGGAAAATTTGAAGAGCAGACTTTCTGGCACTGGGAATAGTTTAAAGTGCTAGACTGTTTGTTGGTCTTTTGGCTTTTTCCCGGTAAGGGGTCACCACAGCGGAACTCCAGTCTGATAATGATTGGCAGTAGATTTTTTCGAAACCCCGTGGTGCCAGCTCGACGCCCAACCTTCAATGAAGGCACGCCCATTTACACACGCATGTGTTTCGAATGCTACCCAGCCACGGGGAGGATATGCAGACTCTACACAGAAAGCACTCCCAAGCCAAGCCGAGAATTGAACGGGAGAACCTCTTGCTGTGAGGTAACAACGCTACCGCCGTACCACCGATAAGCTAATAAAAGTGCAGGAGAGCAGAGAACTAGCAGATCTAAGGGATAAAACGAAGAGCACTGCTCTGAAGCTTGCAAAAAATCCTGGATACAGCAAATCTGCATCTGGGCTACACTAATTCAAGGAGAGGTAGGAAACTTTTTTTTTTTTTTTTTTAGTAGAAAGTGAAGAGGCAGAAGATAATGAGATAATTCAATATGCAGAAGCTAAAGGGGTGGGCCTTTGCTAAGTTCTCACTAGTAACAGTAGAATGAGCTGATGTAATGTGACTGGGGGGGTGTCCAGTATCAACTTTATACCAGAGATGCGCAACTCAAAGCCACCAAGACATAAGACCACCACAAGAACAGGGTGGGTGGATGGGAAAAGCAGTTGTACAGATTACAGAGATATTAAATCAAACGTGCAGATGAAAAGTGAGAATAAACACTTATTTATTTTATTTTATTTTACATTTGTTGACCGGGCTAGTCTAACTGGATATATGTCCATTTTCAATAGAAGCCCGCGGAGAAAAGCTCCACATAAAACAAATAGCACATTAAAAATTCAGATCTGAAGTAGTTAACTTCATTTGATCAGCAACCTGTGGGTATCGGATCGAATCGGATCCAAGCCGGCAGCTTTCTTAGCCAAAGATCCAAGCTCCTAGCTCCTCCCCCTTACCCATAACACCCTGCTACCTCCGTCCAGTCCCCAGATCTCATTTGCCGTGGCTTAATGAAGCACCTTAGAATGAGCTCTTAGCGAGGGTTGTGAGTTAAAGCTATTTTAAAAAAACCTTCCTTTTTACTTTTCTGTCTCTACTCTTCAGTGTGAGTGTGTACTCTTCTCTTTTATCCCTTAAAATTAGTTTTTGCTAGTTTTAATAGTGTTAGTTCTCTTTAGTCCCCCTCCCCCTTTCTGTGTGTGTGAAGGTGTGTGCGCGTGGGCCGCCCCTTTCTTTTCCTGTCAGGATGTCTGAAGGCCCAAAAGCTATATTCTCAAAGTGTACCGAGTGTGGTCATAAGCTATCCCCAGCAGATGGCCACACTCGGTGTGTTATTTGCCTAGGGGTAGACCATCTTACTTCAGGCTGCACTATTTGTGCAGCCTTCAACCTAGGGCTTTGAGAGATAGGAGGTCGAAGCTGATTCTTGCGGGCCTTCTGCCCCCAAACTCTGCTTTGTCCTCCTCCCCCTCCATGGCACCAGCTGTGGCTGCGGCTGCTCCACTAACTGTCCCTGCTCCCCTGACCATGACTCAAACTCTCACTTCGGCTCAGGAGGAGAGGGACTCCAGAAGAGGGGAGAGAAAAGAGCGAGACAGGCATCGTAGTCACAAGCGGCGGGCCAATTCAGCCCCCTCGGCCCCGCCGTCTAAGCAGCTAGCCTCCCCTAAGGTGTCCGGGCCTTCCCCCGCCCAGCTCCATTCTCCACGGTTTTCCCCGGATCTGGAGGAGGACACCCGGTCACCTTCGAGGTCATTGAGGTGGCCTTCCCGGCCAGCCTCGGCAGCCTCGTCTAGGTCCACCAGAAGTTTGTCTGACGCGGACATGGACCGGATGATGCGTTGATTTCTTCAGGCCCAGCTGCAGATGGGACTGCTCTTGTCTCCCCCCCTTCTGGGGGGGAGCTCAACCCCATATTTTGCCCCTGTTGCTCTTCTTCTGACCCACTATCGGAGTTCGGAGTTGTCGGATCCAGGTAGCATCGGAGATGGGGGGGGGGGTTCGGCGCCGACAGTAATCCCTACTTCGGCGCCGACTGCACCCTCGAGTCTATCTGGTCCCTTTTCGGATCCGAGCTCTCAGGGCCGTGATCTGAGCCTCGGATCCGAGGGAGTCAGTGTGTCTTTGGCTCCATCTCAGTCGGAGCACACTGGTCTGCTTTCGGATCCTAGAGAGAGCAGCTCACCCTCGGCATTCAACGTTGTGGAGAGGATTCTTTCGAGGGATTCGAGGCCCCAGGTTCTTGCTACCAGTCCGCCCACCATTCCCTCTCAGTCGGGCCTGTCCTCCATCATCCGGCCCCAGGGTCAGCCTGCGCTTACGTCCCAGATGGTTCCTGTTGAGGAACATGACATTGTTGGTGAGCCCTCCTCGGACAGCCCCCTCGAGGAGGTACCTCACAAACGTCAGTGTAAGAAGAGGCACTTGGACTCACCCGAGTCCCTCACAGAAGACACGGACTTGGAGGAAGGGGAAGGTTCCCCAAGATCACCCCCCCGAGGACGTCTCCTTTGGAGACATTATGGAAATGCTACCTATTAGAGGGGGGTGGTCTGCCCAAAAGCCTTCCTCGGATGAGTCTGTGTTTCTGGAGGCATTTGATGCAGGCCCATCTACCTCCTGGGTGTCCCCTCCTGCCGACCCCCTGGTAGACCTCATCACTACCAGGGCATGGAAGGAGCCGGACACTGTAGAGTCAATACCTAAGAGACCTGACAAGATCCTCAGCCCCCCTACAGACAGAACAGCAAGGGTGCCCCAGTAGATGCCATGGTGGTGGCGGCTGCCACCAAGAGGAACAGGCACATGAGAGTTCCTTGGTTCATCCTCCTGACAAGGAGTCTCGGACGATGGACCGCCTTGGGAAGCGGATGTTTGCTTCAGCTACCTTCTCTGTAAGGGCACTGAACTACCTGGCACATGTAATTTGACTCCAGCGGGACCTAATCAAAGAGTACACCGGATTGCCCCCAGAGTCCATGTCGGTCGAGGATAAAAGAACCTTCTCGGCTCGAATGGCTACTCTAAAGTCAGTCTCTAACACCTCTATGTGACTTCTCTCCCATGCCACGGAGGGAGCGGCTAGAGCCAGCGGAGCAGGCATTGTCTTATGACGACATGCCTGGCTCCGTCTCTGCAACTTTGCGGAACCCTTCAAGGCATCCTTTGCGAACGCCCCCTTTGACGATTCTATGCTTTTTGGCAAGACCGTCCGCGATACGCTACTCCAGAGTGAGAAAGACGGGAAGACGTCTGCCATCGGGATCTGTTTCTCAGCTCCTCAGAGGTTCTTTTCCAGGAACCAAACAGGACAGAAGAAGATGTGGTTCCGAAAATCTCAACAGTCCCGTTTCACTCCGGAATCCTCGTCCTTCAGAGGCAGAGGAGGACAGGGTGGATGCCGGCCCAGAGGCAGATGGGGGCCGAAGAATTTCGGGTCGAGGGAACCCTTTTCCGATCGACCCACACAGCAACCCTGAGGGGTTACCCGACTGCTCCTCTCTGGAGGCAGTCGGGGGTGCTTCTCAGAGCACCTAGCACATTGGGAGTCCATTACAACAGATCGCTGGGTGCTTCGAATCATATCCAGAGGCTACTCTATCCCCTTCCTACTTTCTCCTCCCTGGTCCAGGAGCCTCCCCGATGTCCCACCCCATCAAAGGGAGGCAGCAGCCATAGAGATAAAGGAGCTGCTAAGAAAAAGAGCCATCCAGCACGTCCCCCCAGATCAATCCGGGTCAGGCTTTTACTCCAGGTTCTTTCTGGTGCCAAAAAAGACAGGGGACTTGAGGCCAATCCTCGACCTGTCCACACTGAACCTGTCAGTCACCAAAGAAAAGTTCCAGACGGTCACTATTCAATGCATTCTCCCACTGTTACAGGAGAACTACTGGATGTGCTCCATAGACCTCAAGGATGCGTACTACCACATTCTAATGGACAGGTGATCCAGGAGGTTTCTCCGCTTCCAGCTAGGAGCCAGCCATTATCAGTTCAGGGTCCTCCCCTTCGGTCTCACCACAGCCCCCAGGGTGTTCACCAAGGTCATGGCAGTTGTAGTGGCCCACCTGAGGCTGCAGGGAATTCAGGTTTTTCCTTACTTGGACGACTGGCTCCTGACTGCCCCCACCAGGCATCTACTATGTTCAGCCAGGAACTACTTCCTACATCTGGCCCTTCAACTAGGGATCATGATCAATCACAAGAAATCCTCTCTTCTACCTACTCAGATCTTGGATTTCATAGGGGCCAGAATAGACACAATCCAGTCAAAGGTCTTTCTAACTCCAGACAGGCTCCGCAGCCTAACTCCCCATGTCCTGGCTCTCATACAGTTGTCTACCCCTCCAGCGGAATTAGTCCTGAGGGCTCTAGGGTCCATGGCTGTGGCCATCAACCTGACACCTCTAGCTCATTTGAAGATGAGGATTCTTCAATGGACCTTACAGGTCCAGTAGACCATCCTGCAAAACCCATTGTGGTCCCCTATTTCCCTCAGCAGGGTTTGCAAGGAATCTCTATGTTGATGGCTCCATTCCAGCGACCTCCGGGAAGGTCGCCCCTTTTCAATGTCCCCTCCTCAAGTCACAGTGACTACGGACACGTCTCGCCTTGGGTGGGGGGGCATTGCATGGGCAGAACCGTCCAAGACACGTGGACTCACACAGAGACCTTTTTACATATCAATGTTCTGGAGATGAGGGCAGTGCTGTTAGTTTTGCAGGTGCTCCATGCCCTTCTTCCTCTAGGAACTATTGCAATCCAGACAGACAACATGTCTGTGGTCTGGTACATCAACAAACAGGGGGGAACCAGATCTTACCCACTTTGTCGAGAGGCCATGAGAGTTTGGGAGTGGGCGATATCCACCAACCGCTTTCTCATAGCAACACACATACCAGGTCGGTCAAACATTCTAGCGGACAAGCTGAGTCGAAATATCCTCTCACCTTATGAGTGGTCTCTGAACCCTTTAGTAGCGAAGCAAATCTTCCTCAAATGGGGTCAACCTTGCTGTGATCTGTTTGCGTCGCCTTCGAACGCAAAGTGCAGCGAGTTCTTCGCTCTAATTCCCCCACCAGGGGAAGCCCCCAGAGACACTTTGGTGCATGCTTGGCCATCCGGTCTTCTTTATGCTTATCCTCCTCTCCCACTGATGACAAACGTTTTTGCAGAAAGTTCGTCGGTTGGGGAGCAGAGTTATCCTCATAGCCCCATTCTGGTTCCCATCCCTACGGTCTCATCTAGTACATCCTCCCTGGATTCTAGATCCCATTCCGGATCTGATCTCTCACCCCTCGGGGTTGATGACCCCCAACCTGGACAACCTCAAGCTCTCAGCTTGGTTGATCCAGTTCCATTAATGGCTAGGACTCCCGGTATCTCATCCTCAGTTAAGGCGATCCTGGTGGCCGCTCATAATCCTTCCACCAGGAAGATCTACAGGAGCAAATGGAAACGCTTTTCTATCTGGGCGGAGCATAAGAATCTGGACCCCTTTACAGCCCCTATATCAGCAGTTCTGGAGTTCTTATCTCATATTTTTCATCAAGGGGCCAGTTCTTCGACTGTTAAGGTTCAATTGGCAGCAATCTCCCACTTCCATATTGGAAACAATCTTGGTGCCCTAGCTTCCTCTAAGATCTGCAAGACCTTCTTAAAAGGTACCTTTCTCCTGAGACCTCCCATCAAGGATGCAGTTCCTCCATGGGATTTAACCCTAGTTCTCCAGGCCCTGACTGGTCCTCCTTTTGAACCTGCAGCTTCCGTTGACTTAAGGTATATATCTTGGAAAACTGCCTTCCTAATTGCTATTACTTCAGCTAGAAGGGTATCGTTCAGGCTCTTTGTACCAAACCTCCATACCTTATCTTTCATAAAGACAGAGTTTCCCTCAGGACTAATCCTTCCTTCTTGCCTAAAGTAGCTTCTGAATCCAACATCAATCAATCCATCAATCTGCCTGTTATCAGAACAGAGGGGAGTACAGACTTCATTCTCTAGACGTGCACAGACAGTTGAGATTTTATTTACACAAAACTGCCGAATATCGGAAATCGGAGCAGCTCTTTGTCTCCTTTGCTAAGCCCTTTTTAGGTAAACCAGTAACAAAAGTAACCTTAGCTAGATGGATTTCCCAATGTATCTTTCTTGCATACAGAAGCTCTGGTCGACCAGAACCCGCAGGGGTTCATGCGCACTCTACCTGATCGGTTTCTACTTCTGCCGCCTTCTGGTCGAGAGTGCCTTTAGATGACATTTGTTCAGCAGCCATGTGGGCATCTTCTCATACTTTCATTACCCATTACAAGTTGGATCTAATATCCAGAGGGAGAGCATCCTTTGGCTCTGCAGTGCTCCGGAATATCCTTCCATGAGGACCTCCCAAGTTGTTGGTAGCTGGGGACTCTGTCCCACAGGTTGCTGATCAAATGAAGTTAACTACTTCAGATAAAGAAGTTATGTACTCACCATAACGTTCCATCTGAGTAGGTAACTTCATTTGTCAGCAACCAACCCCCCCCTCCGTCCCCCGGACCTGTAGTTCGTTTCAAGTTTCTTCTGTTCAGTCCTAACGGACATCAGGTTCAGGTGTTCAGGTAGTTTGTTGCTATAGTATGCTGTGTTTTTATGGCAAACTCGATCTGAGGACTGGAGGGAGGTAGCAGGGTATTGTGGGTAAGGGAGAGGCGCTAGGAGCTCGGATCTTTGGCTAAGAAAGCTGCCGGCTCGGATCCGATTCGGATCCGATACCCACAGGTTGCTGACAAATGAAGTTACCTACTCAGATGGAACGTTATGGTGAGTACATAACTTCTTTTTTCAAGACATTAAACTTCAATTAAAGATACTAGTCAAACAAAACATGTGCTACAAGGTAAATAAGCATATGTGATATAAGAAAGTAGTATCTTTTCTGAATGTCTTGAATAATCATTCAAACTTTTGGTTGAGGAAGATTTGCGACTTCTTTTTGAAACACCCTTGCATGTCTTCTTAAAACGTCTGTTTACCTGAATTTTGTTGAGACTGTTATGTTTTTCTTTCTTTTTTTTTATTTTATTTATTTATTTATTTTTGAACAGGATGATAAAATAGAAAATCCCTTGGACAATTTGGAAAAGGAGAGCTGAAAAATCTTTGAGATTCCCAGGATTAGCCTGCCCTTTTCATCACACTTTTTCATCACCTCTGCAGCAGAGGGGTCGAATACTAAATTTTTGTCCAAGGGAGAATTTAAAGTCTTACTTTTAACATCATCTGGGAGGTTCTGAGAATGCAGGCCATAGCCCTGGAAAATGTATTAACAGAGTCATACACTCACTGCAAACATTGAGTAGTGACCTGTGCAACAGAACAAACAAGCAGTGTTATTTAAAGCTGTTCTTTCATCATAAGAAGAAACTGCAGATAAAACATTCCTCATGTTTTCACAATTTGTCAGAACAAACTTTAACATATTAGCCTGACAGTTCAACATTTTGAAAATCAAATGTGCAGAATGATGCAATTTTTTCCCCCATACTTATCAATAATTTTCCCATTCTTATCCAAAATAGTAGGATTGGAGTTAACTAAGTGCTTAGCAGTGATCAGATCATCTAAAGCTGTAACTGCTGGATATGGTTTGGGAGTAGTGTATCTTCTTTCGGCTTTTCCCGGTTAGGGGTCGCCACAGCAGATCTTCTGTCCGCTCATGATTGGCAGTGGAGTTTTACAGTGTTTAGTTGCCAGCCCAGCACCCAACCTTCCACAGAAGGCACACACTCACACCTAGGGCCAATTTAAAGTGTCCAGTCCACCTACTGCATGTCTTTGGGATGTGGGAGGAAACTGGAGCACCCAGAGGAAACCCACACGACCACAGGGAGGACATGCAGACTCCGCACAGAAGGCACCCCAGCCGAGAATCGAACAGGAGAACCTCTTGCTGTGAGGCAGCAACACTAACCGCTGCACCACTGTGGCAGTAGTGTATAAAGATTTAAAAAGACTGAGGAATTTTAATTCTATCTGCCTTTTTTAGGGGCAGCTGGCTGACTATCAGGAAAACTGGAGGAAGTAACACACATCCTCTAAAACAGACAGAATAAAAGGAAATGGTGTGGGTTCTGGGAAATCCTTCTGTAACAACTCAGTGTTCTCCCATTAAAAACCCTGGCACATTCTAGCAGTAGTTTCAGATAAAGAGAAACTCCCACAGGGAGAATCAGACAAGTGAGCTCTCCTCTGAGTCTGAATCAGAAATATGAGGAAAAAACAGTATCCATCCCTGCATCTTCCTGTTCAGATTCAGAGTCTTGAATCTCTTCAGGAAAAGAGGAATCAATTTTTCTTTTACCAGAAAATACTGAGCTAGACCCAGTAAACTATTCTTAACAAAAAAATATTTTGTTGTAGATGCATACTTGGTTTTCTGTTTCTTATTCACATGAAGAATGGGGCCAACCATGATAATGATGGCAGCAACTTCATCCCCAGGGATGGGAACAGCATTCTAACACAACAGGGAAACCTCTCCTGTTCCCTCTCCCAGAACTGACAAGGAGTGTCTTTTCCTTGCTAACTGAGGTAACCCCAACAGCCACAGCGGAGTTGGCTAACCACTGGTCCATAGTTTCTGTGAGTGCTACTCCAGAGGAATCTGGGGTAAGAAATGAGTGGTCTGAGGTACAACAAATGGTCACAGCAGAGTCATCCACCTGTGGCTGAGGCAAATTGTTAGCCCGCTGTGGTGGCAAAGGCTGTTTACTTAACGTTTTTCTTTTTGTGGCTGGAAGAAGGACGAAACATGGGACTGGTAGTCTGTTCCAAGGTCAAGCTGAAAATGGTGCCTCTTTCAGCAAATGCCTGTAAACACTACCAGCCCACAAAAGTTATTTATTTGACAGTAAAAGCACGTTAAAACACTATACCTGCCCCACAAAAGAAAAATAGGCAATTTCTCCATAGAAAAAAATGTTTTCAGTTACTTTACACTACTTTTAAATTGACAAAAGAAAATGCATGCTCCATTTAAACATATGTTAGTCTCAAGACAGTCCATTAATGCAACACTCTTAGCTTTAAAATAACTTTCCTGAAGAGGTAAGTAATAAAACATCAACAAAATTAAGAAAATGGAAGTTTTTTTTATCCAAAGGGTACTTATTTGTCCAGCAAATGAAAGCACAAAATGACATTTGAATGTAAGCCTCAGAAAAGCATACTTTTCTGCAGCATTAAAGCTCTGAAGGGCTTCACCCCCAAACTTAATCTAAGTCATCTCAGCTCAATCTGCTTGACAGTTTGGACATGTGGAAGTTGCCATGAAGCTTTGGAAGCTGGCTGGCTGTTATATCCTTGTCAGGATATAACCAGTATAGCCAAGGCTACTGCAGCAGTGATCAAGGTGATGAACATTGCTGATTAATTTGAATGCTTTTAGATACAGGTATGGAATGTATATGGGGTCTGGTGTGTTCTATGTGCAATGTCTTACAGTGTAGGATATGCAACCTTGATTAATGGCAAATGTCAATCCAGTCACAGTGAACCAAGTTCCATAATCCCACAGTATAAGATATCTCACACAGCGCACAAAACAGTCTGTCATACATCCATTCAGCCATTCTTGAGTTTGTTTTAATGTTAAGGTACCATTTCCCATTGAATTCCATAGGCTGAAGTACTGCCAGGTCTTCAGGCGACTGTAAATTGGGTGTTATTTGATCTTCAACTGACTGGTGCATGGGTGTTATTTGATCTTCAACTAACTGGTGCAAGGACAATGTCTCAAATTAAATGTTAAAAGTATGTAGCATAGTTCATTCCTGTAAAAAAAAAAAAAAATTCCCTTACTGTACAGGAGATGCACCCTTCCAATCAGACACTATTGTAAGGTATCTAGGTACCCTTTATGATGATTCCTTATCATTTCACAGTCATGTCTCCACAGTAACTTCAGAAAGCTTTTTTCTGGCTCAATTAATTTCCAAAGGCATCTCCACTAGATACAAAGTAGTCTTAATTCCCATTTACTCATATCTTATCAAACCGGTTATTAAATGTAATGCAACTTTTGGCATGTATTTATCTAAACATATAACTCAACTTGAGAGATCCCAGAGATTCACAACTAAAAATCAGTGGTCTCCAAAATCTTAGTTGTCAGGAGAGACTGGCAGCCCTTTCTCTGTACTCAGTCTCTTACAGCCTCCTCCAAGGAGATCTGTGTCTAGTCTTTCATGCCATGAAAGATCCAACCCTATTTGAGCTCCTATTCCTTTGAAGAACTAATGGTACATCAAATACTCTGTTAAAAGAATTTAAACCTTCAGCAGATAAATAAGAAGTGCTGGTGTGGTAGATTTATATACCAATGTATCCCTCACCTCTGCAGCAAACGTCACTGAATGTCAAGCAGAATAGCACACTTGTCACCTTCAAGGTAAACTTAGATAATTGGATGGGCAGCCTCATATTCTCTTCTGGTCTAGCTCGTCTTGCCCTCCTTGAGACTAGAGGGAATTTTTGAATAGGGTCTTTCGGCTAGGCTTGAAATGTTTTGCAGCCAATTGCCTAGTACTTGCCTATGAACTTGTATTAATTTCCTAATTTTCTACCGAACTGGGTTTTTAGCAGTTTGTGTAGTTGTTGGCACAGTGGTGCAGCGAGTAGCATTGTCTCCTCACAGCAAGATGATCTTTGGTTTGGTTCTCAGTTGAGGTCCCTTCAGCTTAGTCTACATGTCCTCCTTGTGTTCATTTTTTCTCCAGGTGCACTGACTTCTTCCCACATCCCAAAAAAACATGTGGTATGACATAGACTAGCAACTTTAAATTGTCCATAGATAAGTGTGTCTGTGTCCATCTGTCCCTACTACACTAAAAAAACTTTGCAGATGATGACAGATATTTATGGGTTTGAGTTTCTCTAAAATGATTTTCAACTGTTATTGTAAATTGCCTTTTTTGGCCACTGATGACATTCCTTGCTACTAAGCTCTGCCCTTAACACCATATATATGTTCATTCCCCTTACTAGCAGGGGTCAGCAAATTCCTACTGTGAGCCATCAATAGGTGACCCTCTCTCTTCATGAGATCACCCACTTCCATTCAGGTGTGAGAGTCAAGGAGAGGGGCATGTATGCATCATTAATTAGGGTGGGGATGTGGTAGATATGTTCTTGTGTCTTTTCGGCTTTTCTCGGTTAGGGGTCGCCACAGCGGAACTCCGGTCCACTAATGATTGGTAGTTGATTTTTACATGCCGAATTACCAGCCCTGATGCACAACCTTCAACAAAGGTTTGCTCATTCACGCATGTCTCCAAGCAGAAGACGCTCTAGCTGAGAATCGAACCGGACAGCGTCTTATTGTGAGGCGACAATGCTACCGCAGCACCACCACCGCGATGGTAGATATGTTGTGTATGTAATATTCTCTCTCTCTCTCTCTCACTTAGACACACACACACACACACACACACACACACACACACGCAGCTAGTTAGGAAGTAACAGTTTCTGGGACTCTCTGAAGAAAATGTCACTGTGCCATTATCAGGGAATCTGGTTTACTTCCCATCACACTGATAGTCACCCTCTTCATTACAGCCTTAATCTGCAAGTCCTTGTGATTCATTTCAGTCAAGTACAGCTGTAGGACATGAATATATACAAAGTTTAACATAGTCAATCTAGAATTTCTGTACTACTTTTAATCATGTACAGTTAACACCTTTATTCTCTCGGAATCCCAGTGGTCTGGAATTTGTTGCCAAGCACACTAAGGTAGTTAGCTATAGAGCCTGCCTTTTCTCTTCATCTAAATGTTTTACTTCATTAAAAAGTTGAGTATATCAGCACCTACCGTTGTTACTTAAGTTTGCTGTACAGTGTCATTTTTTGAGATTTGGAGGTAAGCGTACACTTGGTTGAGCTCATAATGGTGTCCAAATTTATTTTTAATACAATTTTATTGAATGTCACTTACACACAAAATAAATGTCATACTTGCATCAACAGTTAAAGGACAACCGCGCCCTCAGAATCAAAAAACATATTAATTTCATCATGGTTTGATGTTTCCTACATTTTAACAGCACTCTGAGACAATTTTGTGCTTTTTAGATATTTTTAGATGCAATTTCTGACTCTGACCACATGGGGTCTGGCATATTGAAAAAAATCAGACTGTTTACTCTGTCTCAACTATCCCAGAATGCATCATTTGTCTCCCAAAAATTGCATCAGATCTGCCACTTTTTCCCTTAAGTTGCAGTGACTTCACTGACTTAACAGGCATTCACTGCAGTCTTCAAATCCACTACTTTTGGTTAAATTGTTATCCTTTTCAATGACAACTTGAAACACAAACTTGAATCTTAACAAAAAAATGGTTTTTGTTTTTTCAAATTTGTCTTTTCCCTTTTTTTATAATTTTTTTTCTTCAAGGTTCTTTTTTCACAATTTATCAAACGAAAGGGGTTTTTTAGCATTTCCATTTATTGACAGTTCAATAAGCGGTGACCCAAAATTGTATTGGGTTTTTAGTCTTTTTACTGGGGTTTTTTGATACCCTTTTTTTCACAGAACATAGATGATAGTTTTTAATATATTCTATATATTTATTATGTTAAATATATATATGTATTTATAAAAAATAATTTAATGCATGAAAAATTTATATATATTAATATTATATGTTATATAATTGTAATTGTTGATTATTTAATAATGTTATAATAAATTTTTGTTATAATTTACTAATGTATCTTTTTGTTATTTTATATAGTATACTAATGTTAATATATTTTCTGATTAATTAAATGTATTATATAAATATTTGTACTGATTTATTTTATATGTATTATTGTTAATATCTAAATATTAAAGGCATATATTATTTATATAATAATGTATAATTGTTATATAATCTCATATAAATATTTTATGAATATAGATATATTTACATATATGTATATAATTTAAATATAATTTTATTTATTCATATATATATATATAATTTATATAATGCTAAGATATATAGATATTTAATAATGATATATATGTTGTTCATTCATGATTACATATATATATATATATATATCTTATGTATAATGTTATATTATATATTGTATATATACTATAAAGTATATAGAAGAGAAATTATATTATAATAATATATGTAATATATTAACATACAAACTTAAAAGATTACCACAAAACGTCACAACATAAGACACACAATGACAGAAAACAACACAATACAAATTGCAAAAACAATAACAAACTAACATCAGTATCAACAACAGATATGTATAACACATACACAATCATAACTCAAATTTGAACACATGGTGATAACACATTATACAATATGCATTAAAACAAAATATACACTAAGACTAAAACCAATGCTAGTTATATATATTAGATAATACATACATATAAATTCAACAAAATATATAAATGCAAATGTAAAACACACATTAAAAAATATACCCACACAAGATCAATTCAGATACAAATACAGTCATAATATATATTAAATATATTTAAAAACCATTAAATTTATTTGGTTTTAAATAAATATTTATGTTTAAAATTTTTAATATAATGAACAAAACAATTTAAACCCAAAAAAAAAAAATAAAAAATTTTAATTTTTTAAAAAATTATTAAAGAAACCAATATTAAATTTAAAATTTTTTACAAAACATATAAAATTATAATAATGTAACACATTAAAATAGTCTAAAATATATTATAAACAACAATTATTAAAAATTTATTAATAATTAAACAAATAAAATAAAAAATATAAACAACAAAAAATTTAAAATATAATATTTTAAAAAGGGCTAAACATAATTCAAAACCTCATTCCACACCAACCAACTTCCCATTCATATTTTATCAATGCTTCAACTCCACCCAAAAATAAAAAACCTTTTTAAAAAATAAAACAACAAACTAAAAAAACATTCAAAAACAGTTCAAACAACAAACAAACCACAACAACTAACACACTTTACACCAAAAAACACCCACCATCTTTTCATCCTTTTTTTTAAATTCCTCTCCCCTATTAAAACACTTTCCCTTCTTTCCATTTCCCTTTTTTCCCCCCCCAACACCATTTTTCAAAATTTTCTATTTCCCAAAACTCTAACCGATTCCATTTTAATTGTTTTTTTTTTTTGTTTTAAAACCCCCAATTTCCCAAAATTACAGGCCAAAAGATTCTTATATACCAAAAATCCTCCCCTGATTCCAAAATTCCAACAGGGTAAAAAACTCAACCTTAAAACAAAATATTCATAACCTCTTCCAAATTAATTTTTTGCCTAGAAAAATTTTTTTAATTTTTATAAAAATCCAAACTTTCCCCATCCTCCTAGATTAATTACATCTAAGGTTCATACCTAGGCTACCTTAGGAAAAAACCAGCCTTGTTTGCCCCCTTTTTTTATTTTCATTTTTTTTAGTTAGATGGCCCTGTTACGACACAAAAAACTAGAAAACATTCCATCCCTCAAAATTCCCTTTTTTAAAATGGGTTGCCTAACCTGGAGGGTTTTAAAAAAAGGGGATCCCGGGGTTTTAATTGTCCCTCCCAAATTATTTCATAGTTTAATCCTCGCCTACCCAATTTTTTGGGTTGGGAATCCATTCGTGGAATGGCACCCAACACAGATCCCTCACAGGCGACCACTAAACATTTCTTTAACCGGAGCATTGATTTACCCTTTTCTCTTGATATTTTTCTTTATTCCATTCTGGTAAAACATCCCAAAACATTTATCAAAATGGGCCGAGGGGATGGTAAAAAAAATCCTCCCCTTTAATTTAACCCTTCATGTTGGGGGGCTTTAAAAAAGTTTTCTAAACCCCTTTGGATTTTTCAAAAATTTTTTAAAAACCCCCAAAAACCCCCCCAAAAAAAAAACTCAAAACCCAAAAAGTTTAAAATTTTTTTTCCCCAAAACTTTCCCAAAAAAAAAAAGGGTTTAAAAAAACCAAAACCCACAAAGATCCAAACAGATTTTTTAAAAAGGTTCAACAACAGGACTCCCACAAAACCTACCAAAGGGGGGGCCCCCCCCCCAAAAAAACTACCCCAAGAACCCCGCTAACAGTACACAAATATACCCTAAACCTACATCTATACTACAAACCTCGAAAAGAACCTTCCTAAACCGGGGGGATTTTACCAAGGGAAAGCCCCGGGGTTTTAAACTTTCCCCCCACATGCCTAATTTTTTAGGCGATTCGCTTGGGGGTACCAGGGGTTTTGGGTTTTTTGATCAATTTCCCAAAACCCTTGGCAGGCTTTACCCAGGGACAATGTTGAAAAGGGGGAGATGATAACGGGGTTTTTTTAACCGGAAATCATCGTTTTAGCCCTTTGACCTCTTTGGGGGGACTTTTGGGGTTTTAGTTCTAGGTTCGGTAATTCCCCGGGGCAGCCAATTATCCTGAAGGGATAGAAAAAATATTATTGTGTGAACCCCATATTGGTGGGGTTATAAAAAGCTAACCCCTTTTCCTGGTTTAAATGAATTGATCAATTTCCCCAGGCCCTAATTACCTTTTGTACTTTAAGGTTTCCACCTAGGGTAATTTTGGGCACTTTTTTTTCCAAAGGGGGTACTTAAAACTTTTTCATTTTCTTTACCAGGGCCCGGCACCATTTCTTTTTTATACCCTTTTAAGCTTTTCCAGATCATTATGGTGCCCAGGATCTCTGCGAATTTCAGACAGTCCTTCCTGTTGGCCCACCCCCGAAAATAAAAAAAATCCCCAAAACCCTTTACCCACTTTAACTTTTATCTGCTTCCAGAATTCAAAAGTGGGTTTTTCCCTTTCCATTTGCAACCCCATGACAAGGGGGGTTTTAAAAGGGTTAGCATCATTGCCGGGGGGGTTTAAAAAGGCCATAGGGTTTGGAATTTTCAATTTGGGGACTTTTCAAAGAAATAACCAGGAAGGGCGGTCTGCCCTTAAAAAACCAAATTAACCACTTAGGGCCCCAAACTTTTTTTATGGGCCAAACCTTTCCATGCTTTCAAACCCTAGTCAGGGATGGGGGGGGTTTTTTCCAACCCCCGAGGCACCCCTTTTGGAAACCCTGTTGCGTCGACTTTTGGGGACATATCCGAAAGGCAATTAACTAGTTTTAACCCACAAAACCCCCCACACCGCCTGGGCCCAAGCTTGTTTTTTCTTTTAGGGCCCCACACGAATGCGGGGCAGCACCCAAAATTTTCCCTTTTTTTGGGGGGAAAAGGGTGCCTTGCTGGAGTTCAAGCTTGGGCTGTTTTTGTCAACAATTTGGCTTCTGGGGGTTACCACCCATTCCTCTAACAAAAAACCTTGTGTTACCACCCAAAACGGGTTTAAAAAAATGCCCCCGTTTTTTCAATACACAATCCCCCTTTTGGGGGTTTTTTTTACAAACCCCCCAAAACCCCCCCCAACAACCCCCTTTGGAATTGGGCTTGGTTTTTTTTAAATTTTTCCTGCTTTGAATGCTGTGCATTTTAAAAACCGGGGTTTTTCCACAGGGGGCTTTGAAGGGTTACCCCATTTTGAATTAAATTTGCTTTGGAAAATTTTTACGTTTTTTGGGCGGGGGGGGGGGTGTGTTCCAGGAATTATTTAGGTCTGATTTTTCCTGAGGGGGACATTCTTCTGGGGAAAAGAGTCCCCTGTTGGTGTAATCCGTTGTTTTTTTGTGGGAGGGAACAATTTTTCCCTGCAATTTTTTAAAACTGGCCTTTCTGGGGGGGACAAGTAAGTCCCCGCTATTTTTAGTTTAAGCCCCAAAAGGGGTTTAAACCTTAATTTTTTCCTTTCTAAAGGGCCAGTTTTGGGTTTAGTGGTTTAAGGGTATAAACTAAATTTTAACTTTAGTTCACAAAGTTCTAGTTTTTTCCCCCAACCCGGGGGTGTGGGGCGAAAAAACCCCTTTTTTTTATTTTTTAAAAAAATTATATATAATGGTGTCTGGGGTCTTATGAAATTTCCCTTTAAAAATCGGCTAATACAGCATGTAAATTAGGCAGTGTTCACGTCACTTTGGGGGAGGAAATGTCTCGGGATCTACAAGAAGAGCTATGGCAGATGTGACATCATTATTTAAGAGACGGCTAGACGGTTTTCATTTTGGTTTTAAATAGGGAAGTGAAATAGTACGGAAAGATAGGAAGCCTAAGCTGTAAAACACTTTTGACGATTTTATTTTAAAGCTGCAGTTATTTTTTTTTTGGCTGTAGCACATAACAGGGACTTAAGGAGACAGCAGGTAGAGCTTTTTAAATAGATATCCCGTTGTTTTCCTTTAAAATAAGTATTACAAGCACTTAAAACAGTACTGACCAAAAGAACATTTCCGCAGTATTAAACTTCTGTAATGTTAGCAAGTATACGAAGCACAAAACTGTACCCCCATGTCACATATTGTGTGTGTGTGTGTGTGTGTGTGTGTGTGTGTGTGTGTGTGGACATACATACACCATTTGCATATTGGGTCTGGATGATTGGCACTGTTGAAGAGAGACTCTGACCTCATGTGCCAAAAGGGATTGTGGATGGATGGCTAGATTGTCTTTATTTGTCTGCTTAATGGTGTCATTGCCAGATTTAATGTGCCACAACTCTGATTGCTCATTTGTGTTGACGTTAAGTTAGGACTACTTAGGGCCAAAGTTACTCCTAAAATACATACATAAATGAATGCGTTTGTATTTCTAACAGCACGACGTTTGGCCATGCACCAAGATATGGACTCTGAAGAAGAGGAATGCATGCCCAAGGCAGCAACCTTAACAAGGCGAGAGAGTATTACCAGTCACCATAGCATGAAGGTCATGTACAGAACTCAGAGCACAAAGTCACATAGGCGTACAGGCAGCAGAGCAGAAGCAAAAAGAGCGAGCATATTGTCGAAGCACACAGCCTTCAGCAGTCCCATGGTTAGTTTTAAACGCTTGCATTCCCTTAATCTTGCAACATAATTTGAAATAATTTCTGCAGAAATGTAAATGAGACTGCTTGCCAAGAGATGAATTGCAGTATTTTTTCCATTTGTGTTTTCTGATTTTCTTAACAAATTAACGTATTTGTAACTTATTTCAATTTTTTAAATGTTTCATAAGTAAAATTGCTATCTTGCATTGTTCATTCAAAATCCTCTTTAATTCAAGAGTTGGACATTTTTATATTTATTAAGCAGATTCATAAGTGGTGTTACCACTACGTGTTGCACTCTTAACATTAGAGGAATGGTTCTAATGTCTTAATATTCGCAGATTTGTCTTGTGTTCAACTTTTTAATCTCTATCTTCAATTTCTGTCTGCACTGCTGTTTCTTATTATTTTTTCATAGAATTTATAATAACGTATAACTGTTCTGTTAGAGCAGTGCCCTAGTTTATTACAGTTCACAATTTTAAGCTTGGTTGTAATCATTTAAATTAAGTCCAGCCCTTAGGTTATAGTACAATATAGCTATAACCCACGCCTGGGTGTGGGTAATCCTGGATTTACCCACGGTTGGTGTGGTTTGGTCACGAGGGTGAAGCCCAGTAGAGTGATCTTGGAGTTTTATATATATATATATATATATATATATATATATATATATATATATATATATATATATATATATATATATATATATATATATATATATATATATATATATAGTGGAAGCAGTGGTGCTAAACAGTGAGGTATGTTGCTGCCCACCCAGTGTCCCTGCTCTTAGCATTGTTGCCAAATCCAGCTCCAAATATTTTGGCATACTTTTCCATTTTATTTTTGAGGTTCAAGTTAGCATTCAGCTTCCCACACATGACTATGAATGTTTTATTAAACGAGAAACATCTTTATTAAATTATCATGTTTGACATAGACCATGTTACATTTATGTAAATGAAAATAAACTATAGCAACACAATCTCAGTTGCAAACATTACACATTACAAACCATGCCAACAAAACTGTAGCTGCAAACATTATACATCACTTGTAATGCATCCAGTCATTGTTAGCCATTACGTAGCTCATTCAAATCCTGCCTTCTTTTAAGCCTTGTTCCTCCTCTGCATGTATTGATCCCACATTTCCCATTTCTTTTCCTATGTAGCCTGCTCTTCCCCTTTCTAAAGATCTCAGCTCCAGTTGTTTTATATCTATTACTATTTTTGCTATTTCTAGTAAAGCTGGCTTAGACCTTGATTTCCAGTTTTTAGTAATTGTTTTTTTTTATTTTTTGGCAGCCATCATAATTAGGCTCAGTAAGACCTTACTATGTCTAGGCAATTCTGATTCTGTATCATAGCTCAAAAAGTGTCCCTAGTTACTCTAATTTGCTCACCCAACATCTCCAACAGAGCAGTCTGCAGGGAATCTTTTAAGTCTGCCAACTCATTACACTCCCAGAAAATATGTTCCCAGTTACCTCTTTCTTCTTTATCACAGCTCTTAACATTTGCTGTTTGCCTGAGGAAAAATTTTTTAAAGTTTGCTTGGGGTATAAAAATACCTGTATAAATGCTTCCAGGCAAAGATCCAAAGTCTTGTAGATTCTGTTGCATATTTGGGAGGCATACCTATATCCTCCCATTATTTTGTTGTGAATTGCTTATCTAATCTCTCTTCCCAATCTTCCTTAACCTCCTCTGATTGATTCCTATAGTTATCATGCAATATTTTGTAAGTTGTACTAATTATTATTCCTTTCTTAATGGCAACTGCAGTTCTAGATTCTACTAAAAACTCTACCAGGGCTGGTCTTTCATTTCAGACCCCCCAATCTCTTTCTCTTTGCCTGTACTCTGATATCAATCCTTGAAATGGAAGGCAATCTTTAGCCTGCAGTCCAAATAAGTTCTTGGCATCTTCTCATTGTATCACCTTTCCCTCACTAGTTATTTGCTCCTAGTACCTTGGTTCCTTTGCCAATTTTCTCCAATATGTCCCCGCCCCTCTTGCCTATTGTCTGTGTCCCTAATTACATTCATCACTACTGACAGAATCTTCTTTGTGCATTCCTGTGGTGGCTTAGTTCTTAGAAGACCTGATACTTCATGAATATAATATTCTGTATGTTTTTCTGCATCCAAAATCCCAGTCTCTCCCTGTTACTTGAGCTTCACCCCATTTTATCATCATCTCTTTCCAATTTGAATTTAGCTTTCAGATTGTGTTATGTATAGGAGCCTTAACTGTGTTGCTCTGAAATCCCTTCAGCTATGGTAATCCCCATCTGCCCTGTTCTATTGGATGAATACGTTTATCCCACTTGGAGCTTGCTGTCTTCCACTCCCAGATAAAATCCTTCAGCTCGTTATTAATTGCTATCAACAACTTCTCCTCTGGTTGATAAAATATGCCTGGCCTGTGTATAGGACTAAAGGGACTAAAAACATTTTAACTGCTTGTATCTTACTGTTGGTTTCCATATAACAGAGCTTCTATTTTCTCAGTTTTTGTATTATCTTTTGTTTAGTCTCTTCTCACATATCCTTAGCTGCCACACCAGTATCATTTTAATCCATACTCATAAATACTTCATTTTATCATGTCCCCATAAATATGGATATTGCTGAACCAGTTCTTATATGGGTACATAATTTACCACTATTACTTTTGTTTTAGCTTCATTAATTTTGTACCCCAAAAAGGTTTGAAACTGCCTCAATATGCTCCACAGCACTGTAGCATCCCTTTCTGGTTTTGTGAAGTCTAAAATAATGTCATCTGCAAACAGAGACAGCTTTTCGTGATTACCATACCAATTATATCCTTGAATTTCTGAGTCCCTTATATTCTTTGCCGTTGGTTCTAAATCTAATGCAAATAAAAAAGGGGAGAGAGGACACCCCAGCCTGGTTCCTCTGCTCAGAGTTTATCAGAAAAGACCCCACACACTTTAATTTTCGCCTCCAATCCTTCATATATCCTCCTAATCAACCTTATAATTTTATCAGGGAATACCAATGCTTCCATTGCTCTGCTCATAAAGTCCCAGCTTACTCTGTGAAATGCTTTCTCTGTATCAAGACCCACCAACAGCAGCAGTATTTTCTTACATTCTGCTTCCCTGAGTCATCAGTGTTCTCTTAATGTTGTCATGTATTTGCATCCCCTCCACAAAAACGCATTGATCCATATCTATCAATTTTGGCATCACTTTTGCCATTTTTCTAGCTGTTGTAGACATAAATCCTTTATAATCATGATTTAGTATTAAAATGGGCCTGTATGATGCTGGATCTGATGGATCTTCACCCTCTTTAGGTATTAACAGCTACTACTGCTTTCTTTCAATTTGTTGGTATTTCTCCTCCTCCTCTTAAAATACTGTTAAACAAAACCTTCCATATCTTTATCAGTTTTTTGCCTCCTAGCTTCCAGACTTCCTCAGGGATACCATCTGGGGACTTTCCTGTAGATTGGTTATACATCACTATGTTGCATCTCCTCTACTCCCATCCTAACCGTTAGTAATCTAGTCTCCTCTCCCTCTTGCCCTCGCATATTTAAATTTTCCGTTAACATTTCCATCTGTACCTTTTCTTGATTTCAGTATCAGTCTGCTTTATACAGACTTCACAGAATTTTCGAAATATTTCTAATACTTCTACATGATCCCTTGCTACGTTCTTTGTCATAGGCTCCTTTCTACTTTCTGTTGCCTGAGTACATGACTATGAACGTAGACGCTTTTCATCTGACATAACATTTAAGTGTCATTAGCACTTCATTTTCCCTACCAGGTTTCATTTGTAGGTTGTAGAATCTTGTCAGGCATACAGTCCTGGAGACCATTGAGGAGCGTAATACAAATCCCCAATTGTCCCAAAGGCACTGTCTCATTGTGTGCATGTACGTATATGTATATATCTGTATCTGTACCTATATCTATCTATCTGTCTATGTATATATAGATATGTATACACGTGTGTGTGTATGTGTGTGTGTGTGTGTGTATATATATATATATATATATATACACACACACATCTATATATATATATATATATATATATATATATATAAATAATAAAATGTGTGTGTAGTGTGGATAAGAATTCTTTCATTGCTTACTGATTACCAGTGGAAAATTGGCCTTGTTCCATTGTGTTATATGAAGTTCATGGTTTATGTTCTGCAGCAGCTGTACCAAGGTGTAATAAATCTATTGTCAATATTTGAAATGTTAGGAGAAGAACATCACGCCTGATCCCAAGCTGCTGGATAAAGTGAATGAATGCTGTAGTCGACTCAGCTTTATGAAAAGAAGTGGAGAACCGCTGTGTGAGCTGAGCCCTGAGCTTTGGGATGTTCTGGATTTTTTCATCGCACTGACGGTGTGTAATACTGTGGTAGTTTCATCTCCGAATCAGCCACGGCATAAGGTAAGGCATGGTGTTATGTTATCCTTTTCCCCTGAGGGGTCAGCAAGTTGTACTGATGACATTGCCGAAAACAGTAATAAGATAGAACCATAAGGCCTTGCTGTTCTGATTCCAGTGGCTCATGGAATTTCTATCAGTGATGTTAATACCATGTTGTTTGTTAATTGTAAAATATTTTGGAGTATACAGTAAGCAAAAAGATGAAATTGTTGTTATCTCTATTTTTATTTTCTAGTTTGTGACAAAGTATAAACACTGAAATGGCAGGATAATGAACAGATCTTACTCGTTTAGAATTTTTGTATTTGTACTGCAGAATTTCTAAGGGAATAATGCTGGTTCTGTATGTACAGATCTATATATATATATATATATATATATATATATGTGTGTGTGTGTGTGTGTGTGTGTATACATATATATATATATATATATATATATATATATATATATATATATATATATATATATATATATATATATGTGTGTGTGTGTGTGTGTATATATATATATATATATATATATATATATATATATATATATATATTGGTAGTCTTTAGGAGACCAGCATGTTTCCTGTGATGGAATCCATGTCTTTTGCTTCATAATGTGGTGTCCCATTCTAGTTATGAGTTATTTCCTAGTGTTGTTTTCTAGCACATATAGAAATTATTCAAGTGTAAAATTGACACAGTCTCTTCGCTTATTTATTTGTACTCTTTTCTTTAACCTCTTCTGGATCATTTAAATAGTAATCACTGGCAAAAATTTACATTTTTATGCTTACTTGCCTGAAAATGTATGACACCATGGCCTGTTTAAGTTGGCTACAACATCATAAGTATTTTATCTGGCTTAAAACAGGTGAGTATCTGTAATTTCTGTAAAGGTGTACTGTTAGGTAAGTTTTTTAATGACAGGAGCAGTCCAAGGGTGTTGAAGAGTCTTACTTGAGAAGTGTTCTTTATAAAACAGAGCCTTACTTTGGATGAGTAAGCCCGTAACTGGCTCTCCTTTTATGTAAAAGTATACAAAGACCTGTTTGAGCCTTATTTACATGCCTTTCCCTCGTCACTTAATCTTTTGGAGAACTTTCTCAGCACTTTCCCGTAGTGCACTACTTGAGACGTTATTATGCCGGCCGTTTCAAATTTAAATGAGCTAAGCTCCAAGAAAACACAAAAAACTTCCCTAGTAGTTTTCCATATTTTCATAACCTCACACAGGTGGTCTCCAGTCCAATTAGGCCTAATTCAAGTTCTAACACTGGCATTTTGCTTAATATGACATTAAGAAGATGCCCAGTAGATGTCAGTCTGTAGAAGTTCTATCATATGTGCTTAGTGACTGTTGAGCACTAGACTTTCTTTAGTCGTTTCACAGACAGTGACAGCCTTCATTTCTAATCTTTCCACACTTGAGAGCATTGAAACAACAAAGTATTTTGGAGTTAGATAATGTTTGCTGGAGCACACAGTACTCTGAAACTAACCTTACATTTGCTCTACACTGTTTTATCTATATGCTGTTATCCACAAGGGACAACCCCTTCCCTATTAGGGTTACAAGTTTAAAGACAGCCAATGGCTTTCGCTGACCCCCACCCAGAATGCAACTCAGAGGTTGTGATCAGGTCTTGGAACATGTGGAAAAGAAATGTTCATGATATCACTAACTACCAAAGATTCCTGAATCTCCAGAAAGTGATGGCCTCATATCTAGAGCAAGCTACCAATATTAAGAACAAGTAATCTGTGCTGGCAGAGCATTCCAAACTCTTCTCTAAAGTTACAAAGGGACTTACTGTTAGTTTGGGTGCTGCAGACATACTGCTTCATATCATGGACACCTTTATTCACCAAGAAATGAAAGAACACATCATAGGAATGTAAGAGAAGACAATTATTGCATTAAGTAAACCTTCCTCATCAGTACAGCAACACAATGGTTAAAGGAAGGGGGATTATCAACCCATGTTTCAAAGTCTCAAGTATTTTCTCATTTTGAAATGGGATGTTGTCTATGCTGTAAGCTAGGAAAAGGCGTTCTCTCCCACATGTGACAGTATCACGCTTTTTTTACATTTAACTTTGACCCAATGTCTGTGCCCTAGGTGTTAAGTGTAAGATCATTATGGAAGGCCTGGGCGTCAGTGGAGGACTTGAGAACAACACCCAGCAAGCTTGGTTAACCAGAGATCTTGGTTCATGATCTGACTATTTGAAAGGTAAATGCTAAATAGCAGAGGTCTAAGTACTGAGCCCTGCAGACCTCCAGTGGTTACCTTCAAACTCTCTAAAGAAGAGCCCACTACCATTACTATATGAATTTTTGTCTTTCAGTCAATTTTCTTCCCATCTTACTTCATAGGGACCTATTTGAAGAGGGTTTAGCTTGTTTGTTATGCTAGCATGAGGAATGGTATCAAAAGCTTTAGCCATGTCGAGATGCACTGTATGTGTAGCATGACCAATGTCAGCAGCCTCCGTTAACCTTTCAAAGAAGTTCACCAGATTCATTAGATAGGATCTATCCTTGACAAAGTCAAACTTGTGGGTCTAGCCTGATGAGATTTTTAATATCATAGTCAATCATGTCAATTATAATGAGCTCCATGACTTTGCAGATGAGACTTGTAAAACTGATTGGGCTGTTAAATTTCAGGGTCAGAGGTGAGGCCACCCCTTTGAAGCGTCATTGCACCTGCTGTACAACAGACCTTAGAGACAAAAACACTTGCCTGGCTCAATTTGAACAGCTTAGAATGCATATCTGCCAATTTCTGTTTAGTGCTGTCTAATAAGCAGACCGGACTATTGTCAGGTGCTGTGAAGGATGTAGCTTCAGTTTTGGAAAGTACTTGTAGTATATGTTCTTTGATTATGAATGGGGGTCTGAGATCTTTATGGATAAGTGGAATTTTAGATAGATTGCTCTAAATTTGTTTGCTAGTATATTGACAATGTCCTCTAGATCCATGTAGAGAAAACAGCATTTTGAATAAGCTCTGAGCATTATTTGGTGTTATTTTTTACTTTCCTGACATCGCTAAAGAAGGATTTGTAACTATCCCTCGCTTTTAATGCTAGCCTAAATTAATGAGCTGCCATGGTATTCCTAATGGTGTTTTTTTTTAATTCTTTGACAATTCTTTCATTTTAATCTTAATTTGAGGGTCATTTGTTCTGCTGCGTTCTTCAGAGAATTTTTTTTTCCTTTTGCTTGTGGATTGCCAAGTTGGTTTGCTCTTAAACTTGCCATTTTGTGTAAATTTGGTTCAGGCTGCCATATTTCAACATTTTCCAGATAAGCATAGATTGTTTTTTGTGCAGCTAATTGCTGTATGAGCATCTTGAGTGGCACTGTTATATTTGGGACTTCATCAGTGAATTGGAGAAGATGTATGTGCTTGAAATACCTGAACTCCATGACATTGGCATCTGTTGGTTTCGAGATTTTAAAGGTAAATGTTAGTTTGTGACTGGGCTTAACTAGGAAAGAAGATACTAGGGGAACACTGCCTACAGACACACAATATATTTGTAAGAATCATGTCTATGATATTTTGACTTATAATAGGTTTTTTTAACAGTCTGGTCCAAGGAATTTTTTTTTATTAAATCTTAGAATCTTTGGGCGTATCCTACATGTGAAGTATTAGTGTCCCAGTTTATTGAGGAGTAGTCAAAGTCTCACAGAATAGTGAAGTTTTTGCTAAGGTCTTCTAGTATATTTAGGAACTTAGTATGGTTTTCAGGGTCCCTTTTAATTATTCGAACGTTTTAAAGTTCAAATGTCATATGGTCGACACCATATGATCGAACTTTAAAAAATTCGAAGGTGAAAAGCAACGGCTCCATATGGCGCAGAATGGGAAAATTTCCGTTTTCTGCACTGAAGTGTGATCTCGGAGTTGGTATATTTAAGTAGGGGGGGGTGTGAGGGGCTCAGCAGCCAATGTGGAGGATGCAGGAGGGCTTGCCCCCCTGCTCAGAGCATTGAGGTAAGTTTTTTTTTTAATTTTTTTTATTATATTTTCGATGTTTCAAACTTTGCTCATATGTTGTCTAACAAATGAGGTTCAAAGTTTTGAAACTTCGAATATATAATATAGACCCATTTTTCAGGGGAACTAGAAGTAATGCTGTAACAGGCTATGAACTTGTAATTGGTCCTGTTTAGTGTGATTTGTATCTAAGCAAGTTCTGATTGTGGATCTCTAGTAATCTGCCTATAGACGCTGTGGTCATAAATATGGATACTCCATTAGAGATGTTATTTGGTCTAAAGGCATAGAAGTCACAAAACGGGTATGGATGGAGTGCTATCCCAACATTTAAACCAAGTTTCAGTAATTACATAAACGTGGGTATGCTCCAAATATAAAAGGGCCTCAAGATCAGGAATTTTTTATTGAGACTGTTGGCATTCAATAGAGATACCGAGATGTGATAGTGTATTTGATTTTTTGAGGGGAAGGTCCATTAGCTAGACTCTGACAAAATCTTGTACATTGTGAGCAGCAAGGTTTTTTGGCAGTTTGAAGAACCCCTTCAATGAGAGATGCAAACAGTCTACAGCAAAGCAAATAGGGCTGCCAGATATTGCATCCCAGACTGACACATACTGGATCCCTTGGAATGACACCAGTTATTAGTCAATTATCTTTTCTTTGTGCTTTGACAGCATTCTCACAGAAGGTTTTTTGTATGCATTTGTGACGTGCACAGAGAATTCTGACATGAATATCTGCATTTCCATCAGGGTTTTCCATGCCAAGTCATTTACCCCCATGTGGGCCCTCCACATCATGCTCATATTTGTTAGGGATAAAGACCATAAGGGCCCTTGAGATGTCTGAGATCCTGACACCTGAAAGCCAACTCATTGTCACACTTCTTGTCCAACCCAGTGAGAGCTGACTGCATCTTTGTATGACTACAGTGTCACAGATCACCAGGAAGTTTTTATTTATAGAATGGTTTGAAATAATAGATTTGAGATGATTTACATCCTGCTGACTCTTTATTGGTGATGTGCCAGGGATGATATGATGTGTGGCTTTTTATGAGCCCTAGCCCTAATGGTTGTAAGAGGCTTAGGCAAAGACTTTACAGTCTTAGGATAAGATAGTTTAGTGTGAATTTGTGTGGATTGCTGTGGAAGAGGGTGTAGCTCCAAGACTTTTCTTTTTTGCAAGAGAGATACCTGTAAATTACTTAAGTACTTAACGTCTCTCAGAAATAGAATGTATTTTGCTGCTAAAAAGTAGTTCATTGTCTGAGCATCAATTAGTTACTACAGTGCCAGAGGACACCAGTTGCCATCAGGCAGGCTGTCCATCCATTTTAGTCCAAGGAATCAGAACTGTTGAGATTTAACTGACTCCGGAGGACACAAAGTGATGTCCTTCAAGGATGCATCTGCAGTCCTAACAAATGGGTTGTCCTGGCCTCAGGCAGCCCTTTGGTCGGCCGGATTCCAAAGTCTGGGTCTGACCTCGGCTGATGTCGCACTTCACCTGACGTCATAGCTGCAGTTCAGCGGGTATAAAGGCATCAGCCGACGCCATTTTCCTCAGTCTTTCTTGCCGCGTGGCGCCCGAAGCAGAAGCTGTTCGCAAGTGCCGGTCGGTCAGAACCAGAGATTGCTACTACCGAAGACTTCTAAAAAGCTAAGTACCCTGTTGGGGACTCTTTCTTGCCTCAGCCGATGTCAGAAAAAGTGAATAACTGTTTAACTTGTGGGAAACAAATACCTCATAAAGATTTCCACTCTTACTGCCTACCTTGTTTAGGCCCAGACCACGACGTAGCAGCTTGTCTAGCCTGTGTTTCCTTCAACCGACGGACACTTAGACGTCGGTCGGAGTTTGCAGAGGAGTTTTTTGGCTCCGCTTTTGCTTATATCATGCCGTCGGAGACTCCGACTTCACAATTAACTAAAAAGCGTAAGGAAAAGGACCGACACTCGCGGTCCGCGGTTTCGGCCGAAACCGCGGTTAAGCCAACCGCGAGTGTCTCGGTTTCGGCTGAAACCAAGTCTGCGGTTCTTCCTTCGGCCGAAAGCATGCCTCCTACTACCGAGGCCTCTTCCAGCATGGCTGAATCTGCTACGGAAAATCCACCTACTCCTACAGTTTCTCAGGATTTATCAGATACTATCCCCTTAGATGTATCTACTCCTGCACGTGGAGCTGCTAGGCCCCCTGCATCCATGTCAATTAAGGCTTTTGCCAGGGCTAAAGCAGCTAAATCTTCAAAGGCCATGCCTGCTAAAACCCCCTCTCACAGGCCTAGCTCTAGTACTCAAATGCTTAGTCTAGCAGAGGATCTCATTTCTTTGATCAGGGGAACCCAGTCTCACCCTGACAGGGCCTCTCACCCACCTCCAGAGAAGAGGCCTAGAGCAGAGCCCCCTGAGCCAGTTTCTTCAGATTACTCCTCTGATAATTCAGAAATTACGAATCCTCCAGAAGGCCCTTATTCTCCATATGAGGACTCTGATGCAGAGGCTTCCATACCTTCTGCCTCTCCTCCTGAGGAATTTTCTTTTGGGGAAACCTTGCATGCTATGAGGGAACAATTTCAATGGCAGGGCCAGGATTTTTCAGACTCTAGGAAAAGGCTTAGGACCTTTTTACATTTACCACAACATAGGCCTTTAGCTATTCCTCCAGTACTTACAGTTGTGGATGATGCATTTAATGATGCTTGTACTGCCCCTGACTCACTGCCTCCGGCCCTGCTAAGCCCGACAGATACTACAGGGTTCCGGACACACATTATCATTTGTATAAGGCTCCTATTGCAGATCCTGAAACTATTTCACAGGGCCCCAAAGCTGTAGCAGCTGCCTCTGCCAAAAACCCCCTCCCCTCTGAAAGAGAATCTAGGGCATTGGAGAGATGGGGTAAAAAAGTTTATACTTCTGCTACTCTTTCGGCTAGGGCCTTAAACTGTCAATTCCACATGATTCAATATCAGGAATTTCTGTTAGATCAGCTCACTAAAAAACTGTCCTCGCCTGAGCCTTTAGACCGTAAGTCCCTTCAGGATTTGGTGCATAACACTCAGCAGGTCAGTAATCATTCCTTAAAATGCGGCTATGATGCACTGGAGGCTTCCTTTAGATCAGCTATGACTGGTACAGTGATCAGAAGGCATGCATGGTTAAAAGAGCAATCCTTACCAGACCATGTAAAGTCAAAGCTGCTAGATGCTCCCATGGAAAAGCACAGTTTTTTTGGTTCCCCTGCACAGCAAGTGTTGAAGAAGGTGGAAGAAAAAGCTAAATCTGTCCAGACAGTCAAGGATTTCTTACAGGTCCAGCCTCCAAGGTTTAGTAGGAACTGGCCTTCCAAGAATTGGTCCTTTCCAGACACCACCAGAGCACAGAGAAGCAGAAACAGACGCCCTAGAGGCAGAGGTCAATCAAGAGGTACCTACAGGGGACGTCAGTGGCAACCTAACAGCCAGAGAAGTACTGCCACAGGTCCAGCCACTACCACTTCCACAGGACAATCACAGTGACTTGGCTCTGAAACCGCCTACCAGGGAGCAACTGGGGGCACCCTTAGGCGGAAAGCTAGCCTTATTTTCAGTAAATTGGCATTACATTACAGGAGACAAATGGATTCTACAGACAATAGACAAAGGCTACAGGTTTCACTTCCATACTCTTCCAAGGAAGAGAGGAATGCCAAACCTACCTCCAAACCAAAGGACAAACGCTCTACAGCAAATAGACCACTTACTAAGGATGAGAGCTATAGAAAAGGTACCGGCTATGGAACAAGGACAAGGATTTTATTCAAGGCTTTCATGGTACCAAGAAAGGAAAACCAATGGAGACCTATCCTCGACCTGTCCGCTCTAAACACATATCTCATTGTTCCAAATTCAAGATGCTGACCCTACAGCAGCTTTTTCCCATGCTGGGCAAGGAGTCTTGGCTGGTGACTCTGGATCTCAAGGAGGCATACCTGCACGTCCCCATACGACCAAATTGCAGAAGATACCTCAGATTTCTTGCAGGATCAGAGCATTATCAATTCTCAGCATTGCCTTTTGGCTTATCTACTGCGCCCAGAGTATTCACGAAATGCCTGGCATCAGAAATTGCTCATTGCAGGCTTCAGGGAATTCAAATTTATCCATACCTGGACGACTGCCTGTTACAAGCGGACAGCAAAGACAAATTAACAAAAGATTTGAAAAAGGTTATTCACCTGCTGCAAGCCCTGGGATACACAGTCAACACAAAAAAGTCAAGGCTGATACCATCCCAAAGGATAACCTTCTTGGGTGCAGAACTGGACACATCAAACCAGATGGCATTTCTCACAGCAGAAAAACAGAAGTAGCTACCACTCTATTTCATGGCATTAACAACGCAGAACCAGCTTACAGCAAGGAAAATCCTGCAAGCCCTGGGTTACATGGCATCCTGCATAATATTAATTCCACATGCCAGACTACATATGAGGAAGTTGCAATGGTACCTGAGGAATTTATGGTCTCAGCACAAGCACAGCTTAGAAACCCAAATTCCAATAATTCCATGCCTGAAGCAAGAATTCCAGTGGTGGGCCCAGGCCTGTCAACTGAACAAAGGACTGCCCTTCCACAGGTCTCACCCAAGCCAGACTATCACCACGGACGCCTCAGACCTCGGTTGGGGGGCACACATGGTGGACAAGTGCATACAAGGCTTATGGAATCAAGACCAGATGAACCTACACATAAATCAAAAAGAGATGCTGGCAGTAAAACAGACAATTCAGACATTCAGACCATTTCTTCAACAGGGTCATTTGCTAATAAGGACGGACAACACCACAGTAATGTGGTATATCAACAAGCAGGGAGGCACACATTCATATCCTCTATGCCGGATGGCAATGGACCTCTGGAATGTGGCCCTGAGCCTCAACATTCAGCTCCAGGCCATATTTGTGCCAGGAAAAGAAAATATACTAGCAGACATCTTAAGCAGAACCACCACGGATGCCCACGAATGGATGCTGCATCCAGACATCTTCAAAACCATCACAAGGAAATGGGGACTGCCAGAAATAGACCTGTTCGCATCCCCACACAACCACCAATTGAAAAAATTCTGCACAAGGACTTACCACCCACTTGCTTGGAAGGTGGACTCCCTATCCTTCAGTTGGGAAAACCTGACAGCATATGCATTCCCACCTCTTCCTTTGATGCACAAAGTGCTACTGAAGATCAAAGAAGATCACCCGAGGATCATCTTGATAGCTCCAGACTGGCCGAGGCAACATTGGTACCCACTACTGAGGAGTATGTCCCGGGAACACGCATGGCCTCTAGCCCTACTACCTCTACTGCTAACACAGAACAACTTCAAAATCCTGCATCTAAACTTGAAAACACTGCAGCTAGCTGCTTGGAACATTATATAAGGCAAAATAACCCAGATTTATCTCAAAGGGTTAAAGACATTATCTTGGAGGCTCGCAGACCCTCAACAAGGAAGACTTATTCAGCAAAATGGAAAAGATATCTCATTTGGAGTGCAACAAAAGGAGTAGATGCATCATTGGCAAACATAGCTAACATCCTGGAATACTTAGCAGAGCTTTTCCACAATGGACTGTCTTACTCCTCCATTAAGATTCATGCATCAGCAATTTCAGCAGAATACAACATGGATCCTCCAGTCTTTTCTCAACCTCTACTCAGGCAGTTTCTCAGAGGAATTAAAAATGTAAAGCCACCAAGGAAACCACCATTGCCTACATGGGACTTGAACTTTGTGTTAGAAAAGTTGACACTCCCCCCTTTTGAACCAGCAGCAACAGCAGAATTACAGTATTTATCTTGGAAAACTGCATTCCTGCTTGCAATCACTTCAGCTAGAAGGGTTTCTGAATTACAGGCATTAATGGCAGTACAACCCTTCCTTATCTTCCATCAGGATAGAGTGTCCATGAGAACTAATCCTACCTTTATGCCAAAGGTGGTCTCCAGGGTATCATTAAACCAAGCAATACACCTACCAACATTCTTCCCCAACCCGCAGAATAGGGGGGAAAGACTGCTGCATACCTTGGATGTACACAGACAATTGCGCTACTACCTGGACAGAACCAAAAACAATAGAAAGACTGACCAGCTTCTGGTAGCATATGCAACAGGAATGGAAGGAAAAGCAATTTCAAAACAAACAATCTCAAAATGGATAGGAAATTGCATTAGATTTTGTTACTCTTTTCATGGAAAGGCAACTCCAGAAAACATCAGACCTCACTCCACAAGGGCTACAGCCACTACTACAGCTTTCTTACGAGGAGTGGCTACCAAAGACATTTTAGAGGCTGCTACTTGGAGCTCCGTGCATACATTTGCCAAGCATTATAATCTACCTTTATACTCCAGATCCCGAGCAGGTTTTGCCACTGCTGTTTTGCAAGGGATCTTAACTACACCATAATCTCTTAGTGCCTCCTTAGTGCCTCCTCCCCCAGTTTGGCTATGGTATTCTACCCATTTGTTAGGACTGCAGATGCATTCTTGAAGGACATAATACAGTTTTGTACCTACCATAAATGTAGATGTCCGAGAGGTATGCATCTGCAGTCAGGATTACCCACCCTCCTTCCCCTCTGTGGTACTCCTAGGGTATTTGCCCATCTTGTAGCTAGATGGGGGAATCTATTATGGTGTATTTGTTTGTATATATGTATATACATGTTTATTTCTATTTGCTCTCTATTGTTTGGAAACATTTGCATTTATCCAAATTTAGCCTTCCTAGAGGGCACCTGGCATCTGGGGCAAGAAACACTGAGGAAAATGGCGTCGGCTGATGCCTTTATACCCGCTGAACTGCAGCTATGACGTCGGGTGAAGTGCGACATCAGCTGAGGCCAGACCCAGACTTTGGAATCCGGCCGACCGAAGGGCTGCCTGAGGCCAGGACAACCCATTTGTTAGGACTGCAGATGCATACCTCTCAGACATCTACATTTATGGTAGGTACAAAACTGTACTTTATGAGGCAGGCTGTCCATCCATTTTAGCCCAGGGAATCAGAACTTGTCCACATTTAACTGACTGGTTACTAAGCAGAGGATGAAAATGTAATTTAATATAATTTAATTTATTAATTTACAATGCAGTTAAATGCATTTTAGTTCATGTTTTTATAGAACACCACAGCTGTACTTAAGGGGATAATTCCAGTTTTTTAGCCAGTTAAATTATACATTGTTTAGTTTGTGTATTTCAGCCTAGGGTTGGATTAGTTTAACACTGAAAATTAAATGGAATATGTCTAGTACAGGCTTGCACAGAGCAGCCCTCAGTACATTATAAGTAACTTGAAAAAAATAAAAAAAAACAAGAATAGGCAGCACTACATCCAGTAATGCTAGCCCCCTAGAAATGGCAAGAAATTATCCCTTGCCACAGAATAACAACCACTGCTGCCACCTAGATGGCTAGCAAACTAGGACAAAACAGGTAGTTAGCCTACTAACGTCATATAGTGCAATTCAAGGAGGAACAAGTGACTGACAGCAGAAAAAAATCACTTTAAAAACACTGACGAGATGCTTAACTAAACTTTTAACAACCAGGCAACTGCAGTTACAACAGCATGTTATGCTTTTTGGTGAAACAGATGAAAAATCAGTAAACGTTTGAAAAATAACACTTTTATGTAGAAAGCTATAAGCAGTTATACATGCAGATGAAAAAAAAACACTTTCTCCTGTTTCTGTGATGTAAGATATACTCAAAATAAATAATAAACAGTGGTTTCTGTGTACCCAAGCTGTGGATCTACTACTAAATTACCTCCATGGTGCTAGTCTGTTGTTTTGGTTTGAAGTCCTATTTTTTCTGGCATCTTTTCCTCCTTTTGGTGTGTGTTTTATACGCTCAAAATGTCAGTCCCTTCCTCACACATGCACATAAAGTGAAGCTTTCTGAAGCCTTTGGATAAAGTCAACAATAAGCAGCATTCTGCACTGTGTAAACAAGCGGGAAAAATGGAAGAACCTGTGAAAAACCTGTTAAGGCTTCAGTCAATAATGCCAACTCCTCAAAAATTGCAACAAATTATCCTCTGCCGTAGAGTAGCTTCTGCATGTTCCTAAACAGCTTAAGACTCTGCCAAAACTGTGTCTGTGTCTGCATTAAATTGTAGTTAAAACAGAACATTGCTTTGGAAGGGTTTAGTGCCATAGCAGCACTCCGCGCCGAGACTGACTCCGTACATCCCAACATGGAGAAAGTCTGGATGACTGCAGCCCTATTGATATATACAAACAATGCATTTCACTCAGGAGGTCTCCAGCTGCTTCTCAGAACTGTAAAAATGGTAGGCTGTGTTAAAGGCATTATTAAACGGTTTAGGAATTGTCACTTGATTGCACCTTTAAAATTGTCTGCTGACCTAATGCATTTTCAAATACTGACACATTCAAAACAGGGGTCACTTGGGTTCCCTGATTAGTCTTTACTATCATTGCTGTTGAATTGCTGTCTCACATGAGCCTCACTGTGTGTGTCTGTGTGTGTGTGTGTGTGTGTGTGTGTGTGTGTGTGTGTGTGTGTGTGCATCTATATAGATTTTATATAAATATATAAATATATATATATATATATATATATACATATATATATACATATATATATATATATATATATATATATATATATATATATATATACACAGAGAGAGAGAGAGAGATATAGATATAGATATGGGGATACCATTCCCCACTTAGAAATCATAGAAAAACTCACCAAGCTAGGCATCAACCCCTATATCACCAGGTGGGTTGAAAACTGGCTCACAGATAGAACCCACAGTGTGAAAGTAGCTGACTCCAAGTCAGACTGCTGACCAGTCATGAGTAGAGTCCCACAGGGATCGGTCCTGGGTCCGCCCCTGTTTGGTATCTACTTCTCAGAAATTCAGGCCAACATGAAGGGACTCTGGCTGACAAAGTTCACAGATGATTGCAAGTTGGGAGCCTTTATTAACTCCCCAAGTGATGTTGACATCCTAGAGAAAGGCCTCACTGAGACCAACGACTGGTGCCAGAACCATGGCATTAAGCTCAATGCCAAAAAATGTGTTATCATCCCCTTTGGGAAAAACCCAGTTTCCATGAATTGCCACATTGATGGTAGTCCAGTGAATACAGTGTTATAAGAGATCTGGGAACACAGGTTGACAGCGACTTCTCTTTTGACCACCACATTGCCACTGTGGTCAGAAAGTCCTTCTATCTATGTGGCACATCTCTTTACTAAGGGTTTTGCATCCAGGAAGAAAGAGGTCATTGTCTTCCTCTACTCTACTCATTAGGCCAGTCATTGAGTACAATGCCCCATTTGGCATGTAACTCACTAGACACCTGCAACAACTGGAGAGGCTGCAAACGTACCTCACAAAGAGGATCCTAGGCCTTAAGCACTTGTCCTATATGGACAGATTCAAAAAAACTCCAACTATTCTCTGTCTCTTATCGCCTACTTAGAGGCGATCTCTGCTTGACTTACAAAGCCATGTCTGACCCAGCTCTGTTAGAAATGCTACATCTAAAGAAATCCCAGTCCCTCCATACCAGAGACCTCAACCTCATTACCACAATCAGCAGAATGTGCTAGAGGGACAGGTTCATATTCCAGAGATTGCCCATGCTATGGAATAGACTTCCCATACATGTCAAACAGAGCAGCTCACTGGCCGTCTTCAAGAGAAATCTTGATAAGTGGATGGAAAATAGAAAATTCACCCCGGGGTCATTCCAGTGTCTCTACTCCACCACGGGATCATTCCAGTGACTCTACTCAACAGAGGCACTGCAAACTAATGTTGGGTGACACAATGCCAGGGTAATCCCCTGGGCTAGGCTTGTAAAGGCTCCAGGGCCATTAGCCTAGTGTACACCTATGAAACCTATGTATGTGCACACACATATAGATATCTGTACATGTATCATCTATCCGTAGAGCTACCTATATATAATATGTATGTGTGTCTGTGTGTGTGTGTGTATGTATATATATATATATATATATATATGTATATATATGTATATATATATATGTATATATATATATATATATATGTATAGATATATATATATATATATATATATATATATATATATGTATATATGTATATATATATATATATATATATATATATATATGTATAGATATATATATATATACATATATATATATATATATATATATATATATATATATATATATATATATATATATATAAATACATATGTGATATGTAGATATACGTATATATATATATATATATATATATATATATATATGTGATATGTACATATACATGTATGTATATATATATATATATATATATATATATATGTGTGTGTGTGTGTGTGTGTGTGATATGTAGATATAGACAGAGATTTTCTTTTTCTTCTTCGTCTTAGGGTAGGCATTTCCCCAAATACTTCAAAAAGACCTGCAAAGAGAATTTAATTATTAATGGAACTACACTGTCAACAGCGTTCCCCCACTGTAAAGGTCTGCAACAATGCTGGTCCATATATTCAGCCATATTGCTCCTGTCTGGAGCACGAGTCTTATTTTGTGAAGACTGTGGATGGTATTCTTCACTGGATGCTTGCAGATGCCTGAAGCTTCACCCACTGACAACAGAGGTACTGCTGGCATAGGTCACTGATCCATGCCAGGTTCCATTCCTTTCTCTTATTTAAGTAGAATAGACAGAAATTTGTGTCCAGTATGCAAAATCGGAGTAGGACGCTGGAGGAATAAAGACCAGTCATCAGTTGTTGTTAGCTCACATTATCATCATCTAAAGAATATTGCCCAAGTTAAGCAAATGCTATCTCCGGATCTTGGATCAGTCAATAATGCAGTAGTTCATTGCTGTCTCAAATTCTCTAATGTACTTCACCTTGGGTTTTCATATGGTAACCTTGTCCAGCTGTAGTGTGTGCTAAATTACACAGCCAGGATACAGATTGCAATTATTCTATCCATGTTAGCACTGTGCTGCTGGGATTATACAACCTACTGTTTGTAATTTGCGACTGGGGCCATTCTTGTTCCAAATTTCAAAAATGTGCTGCTGTTGCATGGATTGGTGTTTTCAGCTTGTCCCTAATTGGGTGTGGCATGCATGTTTCCTAGAATCGATTAGCATTCTGTCTCTGATTGGTTCCTGCCTTATATCCACTGCTAGATGTGATAAGCTCCAGCCATACTGAGGCCCTCAGTTGATTAAGGGAGGGAGGGATGGATGGATGGATTGGTCATGTTGTTTGATATTCTCCTGAATACATAGCTTCCTTCAGTTTTCTGTGGGGGGGGGGGGGGGGGCAAGTTAGATTGCTCTTCCCACACCCTGCTAGTCCATATATTTTTTTCTAGGATTATTGAAGAAATTTGCTTCTGTGGTCTGGCTGCTTATTCTGTTCTTCTTATGTGGCTTTTCTTTGTTATTCTCCTTTCCTTCTGTGGCCTAGCTGCTTGTAATGTTCCTTTTCTGTGGATGTTCTTCATGTTTCACTGATGCAGTCATTTCATTTGGGTAATCTGCTGGCAGGTTGCCCTCAGTCGGCAGGATTACAAAGTCTTGGGTCCCTTCTTCCATGACATCAGGTCGTCAGGGGTATAAAACATCATTACATCAGTCTTTCTTGTCACGCGGTGCCAGAAGCAGAAGCAGTTCGCAAGTGCCGGTCGGCCAACTCCTGAAATTTTCATTTTCGAGTTTCAGATGCAAAGTCTTCAACTAAAAGCCAAGTACCCTGTTGGGGAAACTTTTTCTTGCTCCTTACTGATGTCAGTAAAAGTTAATAATTGTATTACTTGTGGGAAGCAAATACCTCATAAGGATTTTAATATCTACTGTATTCCTTGCCTAGGCCTTGACCACAACGTGCCTTGCTGTCAGTTTTGTGCTAAATTTAATCAACGCACTATTAAACGTCGGTATATTTATGCTTATAAATATTTTGGCTCGAGATTTAACTATCCAGAAATGTCGTCGGTTAGCAATCCGACTACCGGAATACCTAAAAAACGCAAAGAAAAAGACAGAGACAGACTGTCTAGGTCCAAAACTGATGACAAAGCTTCTCATAAGCCAGTCGCCAGTTCACCAGTACTCAGTGAGGCGCTTTCGCAGCCCCTGATATCCGCTACTTTTGATTCGCAGCCCTATACTGAGACCCATTCGGAGTCCGGTATGCCACGAGATACTTTAAGTATTGAACCAGCGGATGTCTCTACCTTAGATGGGTCTGGAGCCGCTGAGCAGGCACCGGCTTCTGAGGGTGTCCTCAGGCCTAAAGATTTGTATATTAAACCAACGCCATCTTCAAAACTAAGATCAAAAACTACTTCTATGTCTAAAAAAATGACGCTTGGGCCACGTGTACAGGCCCCAATGCCTAAAAAGCAAATGATCAAAATGGCTGAGGATTTAAATACCTTTATCAGGGGTACCCATCCCCCTCCTGCTAAGAGGCCTAGGCAAGGCACTGACTATGAATCTTCAGATCAAGTTTCTATTTCTTCTGATTCCTCTTCTGATCAAGAATTATCTATTCCCACTTATGAGGACTCTGGTGCAGAAGATTCCATCCCTTCTGCTTCTCCTCCTGAGGATTTTACTTTTGGAGAAACTTTGCATACCTTAAGGGAACACTTTCACTGGAAGAGCCAGGATTTCTCAGAATTTAAAGAGAGACTTAGGGATTTCCTTCTTCTTCCTCAGCATAGGCCTTTGGCTATACCTCCTGTTCTAGACATTGTTGATGATGTTTCCTCAGAGTCCAGTATGACTCCTAATTCCCTGCCTCCGGCTCCTAGTAAGCCAGACAGATATTACAGGGTTCCTGACTCCCACAAATTCCTCTTTAAAAACCCTACTGCTGACCCTGAAACCATTTCTCAGGGTCCCAAGGGCGTTAAGGCTTCTACTGCTAAAAATCCTACCCCTTCTGATAGAGATTCCAGGGCAGTGGATAGATGGGGTAAGAAGGTTTGCACATCTGCAACCTTGGCAATCATGGCTTTAAACTGTCAATTTCATATGCTTAATTATCAACAGCATGTCGTGTGTTTACTTAAACAGAAAATTATGTTAATTTCTGACTGTGTGGAAAATTAAGAGTTGCAGGATTTATTGCATTCAGCTGAACATGTTGGAAAACATACTTTGCAATGTGGTTTTGATTCCTTGGAGACCTCTTGCAGGGCTGCTGTAACTGGATCTGTGATAAGAAGGCATGCTTGGCTCAAGGAGCAAAATATGCCTGACCATGTTAAAGCAAAATTGTTGGATGCTCCTTTACAACAGGACAGTCTATTTGGTAATAAGGCTGAAGAAGTTTTGAAAAAGATGGAAGATAAAGCTAAATTTATGCAAACTGTAAAAGATTTCTTACAAGTGCAGCTACCCAGGTTCAGTAAGCACTAGCCTACTAAGAACTGGTCCTTTCCAGTACCCACTAGAGCTGCTCAGGTCAAACCCAGATGTTCCAAAGGCTCCAGGTTTCAGTCACAAGAAACTTATAGAACAAAGCAATGGGGTGCCTCCACCTCCAAACCTGGAAGTAACAAGGCACCTTCCTACGGTATACAGTCTCAATGACTTTCCACTGCAATCACCAAGCACTTATCTTTTGACCAGTCCTTTGGGGGGGAAACTGGCACTTCATGCATGAAACTGGCAACTGATTTCCCAGGACAAATGGGTTTTAAAAATAGTATCCCAGGGATACAGATTTCATTTCCAAAAGTTGCCAATCCTGAACGGATGGCTAGATCTGCCTCCAAATCAGTGGGCAGAGGCCCAGAAACAAGTTATGTCCCTCATGAATATGGGGGCTATTCAACCAGTACCAGAAAAGGAAAAGGGACAAGGTTTTTATTCAAGACTTTTCCTAGTACCCAGAAAAGACAAATAATGGTGTCCAATCCTGGACTTATCCATTCTAAATACATTTCTGGACATTCCAAAATTCAAGATGCTGACTCTCCAACAGTTACTACCTATGCTAGGCAAGGATGCCTGGTTGGTAACTCTAGACTTAAAAGAGGCTTACCTGCACATCCCAATCAGGGAATCTTGCAGAAGATACCTCCGCTTCAAAGCAGGCTATTTGCATTACCAGTTCTTTCCACTGTCCATTGGCTTATCTACTGCACCCAGGGTCTTCACAAAGTGCCTGGCACCAGTAATTGCATTTTGCAGGCAAAGAAATATGCAAATGTATCCATACCTGGACGATTGTCTAATTCAGGCAGAAAACAAGGACACTCTTCTAAGACATCTGGCATTTGTAAAAAGACTTCTAATTTGTCTAAGGTACACCATAAACGAAAAGAAATCACAACTGGTACCCTCTCAAATACTTACATTCCTGGGTGCAAGCTTGAATACAACTGCCCAGATGACTTACCTTACACCAGTAAAACAAATTCAATTGATGACTTACTTCAAACAGGTGGCCACAAAAACCCAGCTATCTGCAAGACAAATTCTGCAGGCCTTGGGGTTCATGGCCTCCTGCATTCTTCTAATTCCATATGCAAGACTGCATATGAGGAAACTTCAATGGTATAGGTTGCATCCAATTTTGGTCTTGGGTTTATATATTTGAAGCAGGTTTTGGTCAGAGCTACGTAGAGACCTTGCTGGGGAATATTGAGAGATGAGAGAAGTTAAGCTAGGACAAAAAGATTCCAGGTATAGAATTGAATGAATTATCTGTAGTTGAGAGAGAAGGAGCTGATGGGGTAATTCTAACTAGTCGTAGAGAAAGACGGTGATGAGATGTGCGAGTATGGTCTGCAGCAAATCTAGCCACCTTGTTGGAGAAAAGGTGGTGAATTACACTTTAATGACAATAATTAGAGTTATAGACTTATTTAACTTCAGAAAATGCATATTACCTCATATTCTCTTATTCTGTTAATGTCTCAGGTTAATAATATTAATATTTAAAGTGTCTCTGATTATTTCTGGAGTTTTCCCTGACTCTGTTAAGATTTGTCCCTGATTGGTTGAGAGCTGTGGCCACTACAGGAATAAGATGTGTGTTATTAGCAGAGGATGGATGGATGGGGGGACAGTGTCAATGGTTTCATTTAAATGTAGTTCATTGAAGAAAAGTAAACTAACTGTATCTAGTACTTTGTTCTGTTTTAGGTCTGTTATAATTGCAATCACTGTTTGTCACTATGTGATATATGACAAAGACTATAAATTCAACTTAGCTAAGTTCTTTTGTTGGGGTTGTCTAATTTCCTTTAAATGTCAAGGGGTTATTCTTTGAATCTACTCATTTTTGGATTAATCAGCAGATATAACATACTAGTCTGAGACAGATCTAATTAAGTCAGCATGTAAGTGTGTTAGGATTTCAGTTTTCTTAGCTGCAGAATATATCTCGTCTTAACATCACATTTTGTATAAATGGGCGTGTACTATAAAGTCACTGAGGTTGTCAGTGAATATGCTTGTGTCTTTTATTTGTGGTCTAGTTATACTGACCATTTCTAAGCTAGCCAGTGAATGCTATGACCTTCAGTATGCTAAGCTGCAATGCTACTGATTGTGACAACTTTCCATCAAGTTTGACAAAATAACCTGCCCTTCAAGACCAGGGGTAAACACTTTTGTGTTCTTACGGAGCTTTACTTATTGATTTTCTAGTAATCTGGTTAAGAATTGCTTTGGTTTAACTCTAGGGAGAGAACAGAAAAAAAACTAGCCATTTCTAGGATCCCTTGAACCTTGAAGAGTGCCATTTTTTTTCTATTGACCAGTGTGCTTATTTGAATATATTCTTAGCTTTTCTATAACATTATAAATAGCCCACATTTGCATGGCTCTGCTTCACTGCATAGCTGCATTTAACCAAACACTGTTTAGAAGCTGATATCTTGAGCCTTATTTTTGTCTATACCACTTAAACGCTCCATGTCACTACTGGTTAATGTGTTTAACAATCTGTAGTACAGAAAACTGCACACAGTTGCACCTCATGCGTCACTGTGCACTTTGGGTCTACACAGTAGTGTCAAACTATCCATAGCTACTCTGCAGTTGCACCGTGTTGCCTTAGCAGGTAATAGCTAATCTGTGTAGTGCATATGCAGCAGTTACTTAGCACAACTAGTCATTCTGTCCACAGTGAAGTCTAATATCTATATCATTTAACTGAATGTAGTAATGTGTGTTTGTACAAATTCTCACACTCCCTGGACTGGAATGGAGGGGTCAGCCTGTTTTATCTTCCTCCTCTTGCCAGACTCGTAGTACTTGTATCCTTAGTGTAATAACTGCCTAATGCTCACAACTAATGAGCTTTTGCTTGCTAAAATTCATTTTTTTGTGAGGGGTACGAGTATTTAACTAACAAGGAGGCCTGACTCTCATAAAACAACACTTCCACAACACTCTATACAAAAACCCATACTGAAATGTTTTACACTGAGACTATAAACAAGTCCTCGCCAAAGTCTTCTTGCTCCATTATGACATGGTCTCACCAAAAATCTAATTCCACTCCAGACACTTTCCAGGATTTAAATTGTTCCCAGATCCAGTACACAGAATCATTCTACAAATAAAAAAAATGTTTTATTGATTGTTAACACTTTAGTCCAAGGCACTGATTTTCCTCTCATTTGGCTGGACAAAGACAGGGTGAAAGTGAGGTGTCTTTGGTGTCAGAATCTCCAATATCTCATGGACCCTTAAGGTCCTTTCATCTGATGAAATGACTATGACATGGTGATGGTACTTGTGTGTGAGTGGGTTGGCATGAAAAATTCTGAGGGATAAACAGAAAGACGTCTCTGATCCTGAGAAAAATCCTGCCTTCGCCAAGAATGCTACTTGGTTTCAGAGAGAAAATTATTGGCTTAAACAATTGGAACCAGTATGTGTTCATATGAAATGAGATGCTTGACATTCCTACTTGCCTTTCCAGGGATGGTATGCATCACTCATCCTAAAGCTTATGCATACTGACTAAAACCTTTTCTGACCCCATAGTGCTTTTCTTAAGCTATTCCAGCTGATGAACATCCAGTGTTACTAACCTATCAAGTCTAATACAGGATCGCATTAAGATGGCTCTGCTCAGTGCCAAAAGTCTCAACAACGAGCTGCCTGACCTTCAGGCTGTCCTGCATTTGGAACACATCCATATCTTTGTAATTACTGAAACTTTTTTAAATGTTTAAAACGCATTCTGTCCAGAGTCGGGTTTTGGGCCTACCATGCTTTCAGACCTGATGGCAACCGTGGTGTTGTCCCAAATTAATTAGGGACTATATCCCCAGAGACCCACAATTGGAACTCACTGAACTCCAAATCACACTAAACAAAACCAACTACCAGTTTATAGCATGTTACAGGATGCTTTTTTTTTTTTTCTTTTTTTCTTTTTTTTTGAATTATCACTTGTGATGTAGGCAAATTTACATTTATGTAAAGTAATCAGTCTGTATTAACAAATTCACATTTACAAACATTGTACATTACATATTGCTGTATGTCATATAACCTAAGCAACATTACATAAATTATCCCCCCTTTTGTTAAACAAGAAACATCTTTATTAACCCATCACTTACAACAGACAATCATGCAATTATATAAATGAAAAAAAAAAAACAAGTAATCTCCGTGGTATCCCCGAAGTCGCAAAACAACCCACTAAAGTGTAGTGGGTCTAAAAACAAAACGGTGTAAGAAATTTCTCTGTGTGGAAGATTTTCATTCCATAGATTTCTAGTTAATCACTGTATATTAATCAGATCAGACAATGGTAGTAGAAGTAGCGAACGTAAACTCGTCAAGTCAAAAAGTAATAATAGAAAATACTTTGCCGCCTACTTTTTGGCATTTTCCGGCTTGCTAAAGTTTATATCTGTAACAGTAACAGTACTTGGAACACATCTAGAGCCTGTTTACTGCATTTCCTGTGTTGCACTTAATTTAAAATCGTTTTTTTCTCTAAAAACTGCATTTTACCTGATTTTGGCCTAGCACTCCAGTGTGGGGTCATTTATTGCACTGTTGTGATTATTTTGCTGCTTGTATATCTCTGCTACCTTTAAACTATAACAAAAAAGAAAAAAAAAAAATCTTGCTTTTTTTTCCACTTTCTGAAAGTTAAGAAAGTTCAGTTACAGGTTTGCTGTTCTGAACTGTTTGGAAGTTTCTAGAAGGCCAGTGCTTGCTTGGGCTAAAGGGAAGTCTCTGTGTTCACCAGTGGGAGTGGTTAACACTGAACAGCCTGCCTGTCCCTGGAGGAGTGGTTACTACCTAGAAGCTGTAGTTTTATTGGCCATTTTGGGTCAATTCTAAACTCCTTGATCTCTCTCTCTTAAAACCCTACAACTCTCTTTTTGCGTGGTTTTGCGCACTGAGCAATGTCTGGCAGTGCCGCCTAAACAGGTTTAAACTATTCCAGGCTCCACAAAGTCTGCTCTTCACTTAGAACTGCTCAAACTCTCAAAATAATCACTCTATTCTCTTTCTAAAGCCCAGCACTTGCTCAGCTCTTATAAGGAAACACTAACTAACTAAAGCACTTCACCCTCCTTGACTTCTCATAAGTATTAGACTCCCGTTTTGTCCTTCCTGATCAAGTGAAAAATCAGTTCCCTTCCCTAATCTGATCAGTAAAAAAACAGTTCCCAATACTAATCTGGTATGTCCAAGGGTCAGTTTCAAGGTTACTCTCCAGTCCAGCTGGTGAGTCTGGGAATTTTGAGGCAATGTTACAATTGCCTTATGTACACAGACAACCCTCTCCTCCTTCCAACAAACTCTAATACATGTGAGAGATGCAGTTACACAGCCAAACTGGAGGCAGAGCTCTCTCAACCCAAGGCTGGCACAGTCAGTCAGGAGGAAAAGGTAACCACCCACACCACAAATCCAGTCTCACACAGACCTATTGCATCTGCATACCCAACACATAAACACACAAAAACATTCACGGAGGCTCTAAATAAAAATCTGCCTAAACAGCAAAGACCTCCTAAGCAGATATCCAAGCAACAGCCACCCCTCAACAGTACCCATGAATCACATATCTCACAAAATCAGTGTGCCTCACAGTCACCGCCCTTAAGGGCAAACAACACACCAAATACACTTGTTATAGGGGACTCTATTGTACGGCACACTGACGTCCCGCTCACCAGACTGAACAAGGAGAAGGTCACTGTAAGCTGCCTGTCGGGTGTCAGGATCCACCACATAATGCAAGCACTCAGGTCACACCAAAGCAAGTACAAGTATGATTCCGTCATTGTCCATATTGGTGTGAATGACCTGAGACGTACCTCCCTGGACTACATGAAAAGAGACATAGAGGAGCTCTCTGACCATGTAGCCCAGGCTGGTATGACCCTGACCTTGAGTAGCATCTTGCCCTCACCAAGAATGATGCCACAGTATAAAGACAAAATGATCAGTTTCAACAATTGGCTAAAGTATTGGTGTCATTCAAAGGGGATCCAGTGTCTGTCAGCCTGGGATGACATGCTCGACAAGCCACGTTGCTTCGCTAGGGACGGCTTGCACCTGTCACCCTCAGGCCTTCGTATACTGGCCAAGGCTCTTGCCACCCCCATAGTGCCTTTTTTAGGCAAGGCTCAAAGGACAAACCCACCTCCATAGACAACCCAAGGATAAAAAAACTAAAAGTAATGCTACTCAATGCCAGAAGTCTAAACCTCAAGATGCACGCACTTGAGGCTGTCCTCAGTATGGAGAAAATTGATGTCTGTGCAGTAACAGAAAACTGGTTCAAGGCTCCTGAGAGCACCCCAGCACTACCAGGTTGTAACTCATACCATGCGTTTCAGCCCCAAAACTCGGACCGAAGCACAAAAGGAGGGGGAGTATCTATGTTCATCAAAGATACCTGCACCTCCAAGTTAGTAGCACTGCACGAATCATCGGAAACCATCCATGTGCAACTAACAGCGGGCAAAACTGCCTTTCAGTTTGTAGCCTGCTACAGAACACCCTCCCTATTACAGGAACCCCACTTGGCATTCCTGAGAACACTGGAGAATATGAAGGTCTCTCCAAACACTATGTTATTGGGTGACTTCAACTACCCAAACATTGACTGGGAAAACTACTCAAGCCCAAACACCCTCGCCCAACGGTTCCTTGAATTTATAAATTCTAACACAGTGGAACAACTGGCCACCACTCCCACAAGAGGGAACAACATATTGGACCTGGTCATCACCAACATGGGGACTCTATGTTCCACACCAGAGGTAAATCCCTTATTGGTAAGATCAGACCATAAACAAATTTCCCTGGACATCCATATCCCGTCCCCACACCCAGCCAAGGATATCACTGTAAAGAATTACTCAAAAGACAACTTTGCACTTCTCAAGACTGAGGTGGAATCCTTCAAAGCCCCTGGGCCAGAGGATAATACAGCCCAATCCGCAGAATCCTTTACAAATGCATTCTATGAGCACCTGCAGGAATGCATGGATCATGCTATCCCAAATAAAATCAAGACTCACTCCTCCAAAAACAGGAGACCAGTCTGGTGGACCCCAGCTATAAATAAGCTATACAACAGAAGGAGGAAGCTACTACATGACAGAGCAAAATCCCAAAAAGGGAAGGCATCTCTGATCAGTATTAGCAAGAAACTTCGATCCCTCATAAAATCATCAAAGGCCAGTTTCGAAAGAAAAATTGCCCTAGACACTAAAGATAATCACAAGGCCTTCTTTAGTTATGTCAGGAACATGGGCAGAAACTCCCAGATATGCTCTGAATTGTTGCATAATGGTACAAAATATACCGAACCTACAGACATAGCCAACATCCTGGCAGACAGATTCAGCTCAAACTACCCCCCCCCAAAGGAGCAAATGCCTATCCCAACTGAATTTAACCTCCCTGACATCACAGATGCACAGGTGAAAACTGCCCTCTCCAAAGCAAAAAACACTGCATCTATGGGACCGGATGGTGTCCCAGGCTGTGTCTTACATGAGCTCCAAGAAGAACTGAACCCTCACATTAAGTCACTGTTCAAACATAGCCTTACTACAGGACATGTACCCAAAGAATGGCGTACAGCTAAAGTGGTCCCACTCCACAAAGGCGGTGCCACAATGGACCCCGGAAACTATCACCCCATAAGCCTGACTAGTCTGGTCTGTAAAGCTATGGAGCGTATTATCATGGAACTCATAAACAAAGACATTGGGAGCCTCCAGACACTGGACCCTACCCAATTCGGCTTTGTTAAGGGCAGATCTTGCCTCTTAAACCTAGTTGATTTCTTTGAAACAGTTACCAAAGCCATAGATGAGGGCAAGGTAGTCCACACAGCCTACCTGGACCTCACAAAAGCCTTCGACACAATACCCCACTTGGGCATCATAAATAAGCTTACCAGCTTAAATATCAACCCCTATATCACAAGATGGGTTGCAAACTGGCTCAGAGATAGAACCCACATGGTCAGAATTGCAGGTGCCATGTCCGAATCCAAACCAGTTACAAGTGGCATCCCACAGGGCTCAGTTCTGGGACCTCTCTTGTTCGGTATATCCTTCTCTGAGGTTCAGGCTAACACGGGGGGATTATGGCTGACAAAGTTCGCAGATGACTGCAAACTGGGGGCCATAATCAAATCTCCAGCTGACACAAGCATCCCCCAAAAGGGTCTCACAGAGATGGATGCTTGGTGCCAGAGCCACGGCCTCAAGCTAAATGCTAAAAAGTGCATAGTCATCCCCTTTGGGAAAAACAAGGTGCCCACAAATTACCACATAGGTGGTAATCCATTAAGTACGGAAGAAATAATTAGAGATTTGGGGACCAACGTAGATAGTAATCTCTCCTTTGATAGTCACATTGCCAAAGTGGTTAGAAAGACCTTCTATATAGCCCACCTTATCACAAAAGGGTTCGCATGTAGATCGAGAGGTCATTGTGCCCCTCTACTCATCACTCATCAGGCCCATAATTGAATACAATGCCCCTTTTGGGATGTACCTTACCCGACACCTGCAGCAACTTGAGAGACCCCAAAAGTACCTCACCAAGAGGATCATGGGCTACAAAACAGATGTCCTATGCAGCTTGACTAAAGAAACTCCAGCTCTACTCAGTTGCTTACCGCCTACTCAGAGGCGATCTATGCCTGACATACAAAGCCATGTCAAACCCAGAATTAATGGACATGCTCCACCTCAAAAAATCCAAGTCCCTTAGAGCTACAAGCTCCAGGGACCTAAACCTCAGCACAAAAATAAATAGAACATGCTGGAGGGACAGATTCATTTACCAGAGGCTCCCTTCACTCTGGAATAGAATCCCAATTCATGTTAGACATAGCCCCTCGCTGACCCTCTTCAAGTGAAATTTGGACGCATGGATGGGAAATCGCAAATTCACCCCTGCGATCTCTCCTGTGTCCCTGCTAGACAGAGGCACAGTAAATTAATCTTAAAAGGGTACCTTCTGTGACCTACTTTACAGAGGCACAGTAGGCTAATCTAATAGGGAGGCGGAAGCCAAATACACTCTGGCTAGGCTTATAAATGCCCTAGGGCAGATAGCCTAGTATCTACCCATGAACCTATGAACCTATATAATTCTACAGCATTACTAAGTATTCGAAAGTAATCTAAGCAAGGCAGGCAGTCTGTTTCCAGTCGAAAATCCTTTATTAAGTACACAGACAAGAGATCCAAGTAAAACAAAAATAGAGTAATAATTTCCTCGCAAGCTTTCTAAATATATATATATACTTTTTATCAGGCATGGGAGTGGTTTATTGTGCTGTAAAACAAAGTGTTATTGGCACACATGTTAAATTCACATCCCTTCCCCCATCAGTGTGACATTCGAGCTGGTCCTGCCCTACCTAGTAGCTGTCATAATAAAATATAGCCCAGATGTACTTTAATGGTACATCTTATTTAACCAAATTATTAAGTAGATTATTAAGTCTGTGATTTTATACAAGGCAATATACTACATGGCTGGAAATATATCAACCTTAGTTCATTTTGCGATCAGAAATTACATATAAATATATACATATGGTTCCCTATCAGAAGCCTGAAACACTATAAGCTTGAAAATCAAAATCCTGAAACCAAAAGCCTGAAAATTCAAAATCTCAAACCCAAAATCCTGAAAACACAAAATGGACATACTGACGTCATTGTGGCTTTGCTATTGTTAGCCCTGTGGTGTTAGGTCATGCGTTGGGTTCAGGTGAGTGTGCGGTTGGTGTTATGTTAGGGTTAGGGGCGGTTTAAGTGAGTTAGGGTTAGGGCGCAGGTTAGGCATGTATGCAATAGTGACAAATATTGGGGTTAGGGGCGGTTTAAGTGAGTTAGGGTTAGGGCGCGGGTCAGGTGAGTGTGCGATATTGATGGACCTTAGGGTTAGGGTTAGGGTCAGGGTCAGTTGGTAGATATTAGTGTCTTTATAGTGACATATTAGCATTATTTGTGTTTTCAGGATTTTGAGTTTCAGGATTTTGGGTTTTCGGGATTTTGAATTTTCAGGCTTTTTGTTTCAGGATTTTGATTTTCAAGCTTATAGTGTTTCAGGCTTCTGATAGGGAACCATACATATACATTTTGCATGTAAAAATCAGTTTCTATTTTCATAACCTATTGTTAACAAAGATCGCTTGCGTCCTTCTAGACTTCTTCAGGTCTGTGTACAAGAATCCTAAAAACCTACATAATTATATAATTAGTTAGTATTGTTATTACCATAATTTTGAATAAAGTGGAAAAAAGAACCAGAAAAAAAATATAATAATAAAATAAAAAAAAATAAAAATATATATATATGTACGATGATGGAAACAAAATATACACTTAATATACACTTACATTTTTCCACTCTGTTCAAAATGATTCAAATGAAGCTAAACCTGTCATCTACCGTCAAATACATAAAAAACTAAACTTTAACCCACTCACATTCATCTCATCCCTCAAAGAATGTAACTGGCATCCTCTAAAGTACCTCAGCCTTGATGACGCAGTTGAATTTTTTAATACTACCTTCCTGAACATCCTTAATTACCATGCCCCCATAAGACTTTCCAGAATCAAAGCACAACCCTCCCCATGGCTACAGAAAACCACTAAGTCAGAAATGAAAAACAGGGTTAAAGCCTGGGAGCACTGGCGCAAAACCAAACCCCCCTCAACTAGACAGAAATTCCTAGAACTACGCAATAGAGTCAAAAAGCTAATAAAACAGGACAAATTCCAATACTACCAGTCTGCCCTAGACTCCTCTCAACACAGCCCCAAACAATTTTGGTCCTCCATAAACTCCATCCTCCACCCAGGTTAAGTCAGTACCCCTCCTCCTAACATCCCTCACTCCTCAGAAAATATTGCTACCTCATTCAACACACACTTCACACAAACCATACTATCACTAGCTAAACAACACAACCCCCCTCCCCTCCAACCCACACCTTCAACTAGTAATCTCCCCACTGCCTCCTCTTTTTCTCCTGTACCTACCTCCAACATAAAAAAACTCTTAACTAAACTTAAGCCCACCAGATTAGCAGCAGACAACCTCCCAAGTGAATACCTAAAAATCGCAGCTGATGCTCTGGCCTACCCAGTATTCATCTTGATTAACCGATCTCTGTCAGAAAGTTACGTTCCCACACTGTGGAAAGTATCATATGTAATTCCCCTCCACAAAGGCGGACCCTCCACAGAACTAACCAATTACCGCCCCATAGCTATTCTCTCTCCACTCTCCAAAGTACTGGAGAGATGCATACACTCTCAGGTCTCAGACTACCTCCTTACTAACAACCTCCTTTCCAATACTCAGCGTGACTCATACAATACGCAGATGACTCAACCATCATCTGCTCAGCCCAGTCCCTACCCAAACTGCAAAAAGTCACACGGGAAACCTTTTCCTCTGTTGAAACTTGGTTATCCGATGCCCAATTAATACTCAACCCAACCAAAACTAAACTACTCATCTTCCAACCCACCAAACATACTCAAAACAACTCTCACTTTAACATCACAGCAAAAGACAACACCACTATATACCCAACTGAACACACCAAATTGCTAGGAGTGGAAATAGACAATAAGCTAAAATTTGACATTCACATATCATTGACCATAAAAAAAGTCCACAATAAACTAGGAGCGCTATACAGAAATAAGCAACTTCTCACCAAAGCAGCAAAGATTTCAATAGCAAATTCCCACCTTATCTCCACCCTACTTTATGCCTGTCCAATATATACCAACTTAAGGCAATGTGATTTAAACAAGCTAGAGACCTGCTACAACAAAATTGCCAAATTCGCCACAGGGGCATCCTACCGTAGTCACCACTGCCTCTCACTTGCTGAACTGGGCTGGCTTGAACTCCCTCACCTCCTTCAATGGTGTCACCTCTCACTTGCCCACAAACTAGTAAATCATCCACTAAATGTCCCATCCCTCCAGAATCTACTCCAACCCTATCGCACCACCAGACCACTAAGATACAGCAACAAAAATCACTTGCAGATCACTAAAGCCAATAACTCTGCTGGTGAAGCACTATTCTCTTGCACCATAGCCAAATTATGGAACTCCCTCCCACCCACAATTACCTCCATACCATCATGCACCCACTTCAAAACTTTACTAAAAGCGCACCTAAAAACATGCTGGCTATGCCCTTGCAATTCCCACTCTAATATCACCCTCCCCATCCAACCACTACCTTTCTTTCCACTCCACTAACTACCTTGATTATAGCAAGCTCAGATGCTCATAAGCCAGTACTTATTATACAGCAGGAACGTCTTCTTGTAACATTTGTTAATGTCTGTTATATACTTCACAGATAAAGATTCTAGTTGTCTACTGATGTACTATGTTCTTCATCTGTAAATATGTTGTAAGTAATTGCTATGTAAATTGTTAATCGCTATGTAATCCAATGTAACTACTGTCTGTTTATTTTAACTGTGGAGCTTTTCTCCCTGGGCCTCCGCTGAAAATGGACCTACGTCCAGTCGGACACTCCCAGTCAACAAATATAAATAAATAAATAAAATATTCTAATTCTATCTTTTCTGTCAGCTGTTATCAAATATATTGTACAGTGTTAGAAGCTGTACTTACTGTAGCCCAGATTCCATGGTTGTTTGATGTCAGTGTATCCTGCAGATGTGTTGTGGGCTGTAATGTTATTACTTAAGTTAACTTCATAGATGGATACTAGGCATGCAGACCACTACACCACAGAAGAGTCCATCCCAATTGCCCCAATGTAGTGTCTTCTGTAAGTGACTTTTCAAGGTCACACAACTCCGCAAAGCCCAGACCATAAGATGAAGCTCATTAACAGTTCATAGCCTTAATCCTCTGTGGGTAGGAGGTTCAATGGTTATAGCCTTAATCCTATGTGGGTAGGAGGTTCAATTCTGTGGGGAGGAGGTTACATTTTTCTCTGGTTTGCAGCAGTCTCAACTTTGATATTATAAAGCACCCTGCATTGGGAGAATAGAAATGCATGACTTCCACAAGAAATATTTTACACAGCTGTACCTGCTATTGAAGCATTTTTTTTAAAAATCTATTTTGACATGTTCCAAAACCAGACGCTGCAATCATTTAATTTGTAGCTGTATCTGTTGTTAAGTAAATATATAGCTGTAGCCATTAGACTTTCCAGACATTCTTAATAATGTAGATATTTATTTCAACAGAACATTTTTGAGAAAGTTATCAAACCAGAGCTAGCTTGTGCTATATAGCTGCTTTGTACAAGTGTTCAGGAGCCCATTTACACATGTACAGATGTTCTTCGTGTTTCACTGTTGCAGTCATTACATTTGGGTAATCTGCTGGCAGGTTGCCCTCATTCGGCCTGATTAACAAAGTGTTGGGTCCTGCAGCGGTTGCTGTCCTGTTTTCCATTACGTCAGGTCGTCAGGGGTATAAAACATGCAGCTGACGCCATTACATCAGTCTTTCTTGCCGCACAGTGCCTGAAGCAGAAGCAGTTCGCAAATGCCGGTCGTCCGACTCCTGAAATTTTCATTTTCGAGTTTCAGAACCAAAGTCTTCAACTAAAAGCCAAGTATCCCGTTAGGGAAACTTTTTCTTCCTCTTTACCAATGTCAGTAAAAGTTAATAATTGTATTACTTGTGGGAAGCAAATACCTCATAAGGATTTTCAATTGTAGTGTATTCCTTGCCTAGGCCCTGACCATGATGTACCTTGCTGTCGGTTTTGTGCTTTATTTAATGAGAGCACTATCCATCGTCGGTATATTTATGCTTCTAAATATTTCGGTTCTCGGTTTAATTATACAGGAATGACGTTGGTTAGCTATCCGACTACCGGAATACTGAAAAAACACAAAGAAAAAGACAGAGACAGACCGTTGAGGTCCAAAATGGCCGGCGATGCTTCTCCTAAGCCAGTCACTAGTTCGCCAGTACTCAGTGAGGCACTTTCACAGCCCCGGATACCCGCTACTTTTGATTCGCAGGCCTCTACTGAGACCCATTCAGAGTCCAGTATGCAGCAAGATGCTTCACATATGGAACCCACGGATGTCTCTACCTTGGATGGGTCCAGAGCTGCTGTGCATGGCTTCTGAGGGTATATTCAGGCCTATAGACTTGCATATTAAACCGACTCCAACTTCAATACTAAGGCCTAAATCTCAATCTATGTCTAAAAAACAGACACCCAGGCCACATTTTCAGGCCCCTATGCCTAAAAAACAAATGATCAAAATGGCTGAAGATTTAATTACTCTAATCAGGGGTAGTCAACCTCCTCCCTCCAAGAAGCCTAGGATTGAACTTGACTATAAATCTTCTGAACAGGACTCTGTTTCTTCTGACACTTCTAATGATCTGGCTTTGTCTATTCCTACTTATGAGGACTCTGATGCAGAGGATTCCATTCCCTCTGCTTCTCCACCTGCAGATTTCTCTTTTTGGGAAACTTTACCTACCTTAAGGGAGCATTTCCACTGGGAAAGTCAGGATTTCTCTGAATCCAAAAAGAAGCATAAGGATTTCCTTCTTCCTCAGCATAGGCCTTGGCTATACCTCCTTTACTAGACACTGTTGATGATGTGTTTTCGGAATCCAGTCTGGCCCCTGATTCCTTGCCTCCAGCCCCTAGCAAACCAGACAGGTACTACAGGGTTCTTGAGTCCCACAAATTCCTTTTCAAAAATCTTGTTGTGGACCCTGAAACCATTTCTCAGGGGCCCAAAGGCATTAAGGCTTCTTCTCTGATAGAGACTCCAGGGCACTGGATAGATGGGGGGGAAAAGGTTTATACTTCTGCAACCTTAGTAATCAGGGCTTTAAACTGTCAATTCCATATGCTAAAATATCAACAGCATATCGTGAGACTGCTTAAACAGAAAATTATGTTAATTTCTGACTGTGTGGAGAATAAAGATTTACAGGATTTATTGCATTCAGATGAACAAGTTGGCAAACGTAATTTGCAATGTGGTTTTGATTCTTTAGAGGCCTCTTGCAGGGCTGCTGTTACTGGGTCTGTGCTTAGAAGGCATGCTTGGCTTAAGGAGCAATCTCTGCCTGATCATGTTAAAGCAAAACTATCGGATGCTCCTTTACAGCAGGACCGCCTGTTTGGCAATAAGGCTTAAGAAGTTCTAAAAAAGATGGAAGACAAAGCTAAATCTATGCAAACTGTGAAAGATTTCTTACAAGTACAACCTCCTAGATTTAGTAGGCACTGGTCTACTAAGAACTGGTCCTTTCCACCTCCTTCCAGAGCCACTCCAGCCAAACCCAGACATTCCTAAAGCACCAGGTTTCAGTCCAGAGGGACTTTCAGAACTAAGCAATGGGGTGCTTCCACTTCCAAATCTGGAAATAACAAGGCACCACCCTATGGTAAACAGTCTCAATGACTTCCCTTTAAAATTGCCAAGCACTTATCTCTTAGATGCCCCTTTGAGGGGAAAACTGGCTCTTTATTCAAGAAACTGTCAACTTATAACCCGTACAAATGGGTTTTAAATATAGTGTCCCAGGGATACAGATTTCATTTCCACACGTTGCCAACTCCAAACGGGTGGCCAGACCTGCCCCCAAATCAGTGGGCAGAGGCTCAGAAACAAGTACTTTCCCTCCTAAACATGGGGACAATTCATCTAGTACCAGAAGAGGAAAAGGGACAAGGTTTCTATTCCAGACTTTTCCTGGTACCCAGAAAAGACAAATCATGGCATCCAATTCTGGACCTGTCTACTCTAAACACCTTTCTGGACATTCCAAATTTCAAGATGCTGACTCTTCACCAGTTACTTCCTCTGCTAGGCAAGGATGCCTGGTTGGCAACTCTAGATTTAAAAGAGGCTTACCTGCATATCCCAATCAGGGAATCTTGCAGAAGATACCTACACTTCAAAGCAGGCTGCATGCATTATCAGTTCTCTGCACTGCTCTTTGGCTTGTCTACTGCGCCCAGGGTATTCACAAAGTGCCTGGCTCCAGTAATTGCATTTTCCAGGCAAAGAAATATTCAAATATATCTATACCTGAACGATTGTCTAATTCAGGCAGAAAACCAGGCCATTCTTCTAAAACATCTGGCGTTTGTAAAAAGAGTTCTAACTTGTCTAGGGTACACCATAAACGAAAAGAAATCACAACTGGTACCATCTCAAAAAATTACATTCCTGGGTGCAAGCTTGAATACAACTGCCCAGATGAATTTGCTTTTCTTTCATAAGGAAAGCCATTTGGTGACTTACTTCAAACAGGTGGCCACAAAAGCCCTGCTATCTGCAAGGCAAATACTGCAAGCCTTGGGGTTCATGGCCTCCTGCATTCTTCTAATTCCATATGCAAGACTGCATATGAGAAAACGTTAGTGGTACTTAAAAATTTTATGGAGTCAACATTGTCACAGCCTGGAAACAATGATTCCTATCATACCTTGCCTGCGCCTAGAGTTCCTATGGTGGGCAGAGGCCTGCCAACAAAACAAGGGACTGCCATTCACACCACCCCCTACTGCTCAAACCCTAACTATAGATGCATTAGACTATGCATGGGGGGCTCATCTGGCAGGGAAGTGCATTCAGGGCAAATGGAGCCCAAATCAAATGCACCTTCATATCAATCAAAAAGAAATGCTAGCTGTACAGAATGCACTGACAGCCTTCAAGGACTACCTTCATCCGGGACAGTTACTGATACAGATGGACAACACCACAGTTATGTGGTACATAATCAAGCAGGGGGGTACACATTCCTAGCCCCTCTGCAGACTAGCCATGGCATTGTGGAACACGGCCTTGAGCTACCAAGTACAACTACAAGCTCAATTCCTGCCAGGAAAGCTGAATATTCTGGCAGACAAACTAAGCAGAAATCTCATGGACCCACACAAATGGAAACTGGAACCAGGGATTTTCAACATGTTGACATGCAAATAAGGGAGCCCAGACATAGATCTTTTTGCCTCACCCTAGAACTACCAGTTGGACAAATTTTGCACAAGAACTCATCACAAAAAAGCCTGGAAAGTGGATGCTCTGTCCTTCAGCTGGAAAAACCTATCAGTCTATGTCTTTCTCCCTCTGCCTCCGCTCTCCAAAGTTCTACTAAAAGTCAAACAGGACAAACTAAAAATGATTTTGATTGCTTCAGACTGGCCTCACCAACACTGGTACCCACCCCTGCGCAGTGCATCACACATTTCACCATGGCACCTGCCTCAGACACCTTCCTTACTGTCTCAGCAGGAGAACCAAATTCTGCACCCTCAGCTCCAAACACTGAATCTTGCAGCTTGGCTAATCACTTAAATTCCCCCTTAGCATCCCTCAGCAAACCTGTGATGGATGTCATTTTGGAGGCGAGAAGATCTAGTACTAGAAAATCTTGTGCTGACAAATAGAAAAGATTCTGTGCCTGGAATCAATCTCGAGGGATGAGCACAGCAGTACCCAATTTACCTCGGATTTTGCAGTACTTAACTGAGATGCTTCACAAGGGCCTGTCTTTTTCTTCCATAAAAATCCATGCCTCAGCCATTTCAGCTCATTATAACACTGAACCCCCCCCCTTCTCTCATTCTCTTCTAAAGCAGTATCTCAGAGGGGCCAAAAACTTGAGACCACCCAGGAGAGCTCCAACCCCTGCCTGGGACCTTAACTTTGTATTGGAGAAACTCACTCTACCTACTTTCGAGCCAGCTGCTACTGCAGACTTAAAATTTCTTTCCTGGAAAACAGCCTTCCTTTTAGCAATCACTTCAGCTAGAAGGATATCTGAATTACAGGCCCTTATGGCAGTGGAGCCTTTCATCATCTTTCATGCGGGCAGGGTATCTCTGATTACCAATCCATCCTTCATGCCCAAGGTGGTATTCAGTGTGGCTATTAATCAGTCCATTCATTTGCCAACTTTCTTTCCCAATCCACAGAACAAAGGGGAACGGATTCTGCATTCTTTGGATGTGCACAGACAACTTAGATTCTACTTGGACAGGACTAAATCTCAAAGAAAATCTGAACAACTGCTGGTAGCATTTACTGTAGGGGCAGAGGGGAAGGCTATTTCACAGCAAACCATTTCTAAATAAATAAGCCATTGTATTCATTTCTGTTATAAGCACCATGGAAAACCTATCCCCCAGGGGATCAGATCTCACTCCACCAGGGCTGCATCTATTCTGCAGCCTTTCTCAGAGGTGTTCCTACCAGGGATATTCTAGAAGCTGTTACCTGGAGTTCTGTTCATACATTCACCAAGCATTATCATTTACCATTTTTCTCTAAATCCAGAGCTGGCTTTGCCACTGCTGTCTTGCAGGGCCTTATAGCTGGTCCTAATGCTGTATAAATCCATCCTCCCAACCTTAGCTTTGGGAATCTACCCAAATGTAATGACTGCAACAGTGAAACACGAAGAACATAGTACAGTTGTGTACACTTACCATAAATGTAGATGTTCGAGTGTATTCACTGTTGCAGTCCTGGTTACCCTCCCTCCAGCCCCCTGTTTTTCTCTTACTATACCTCTACTTTCTTTTACTATGCTTAAAAGCCTTTTTGGTGTATTTGCTTTTGTTTGGAGGTATATTTTTGTGTGTGTATATATATATATATATATATATATATATATATATATATATATATATATATATATATACATATTGCTCCCCATTTGGGGGACACCTGACATCTGGGGCAAGAAAAACTAGTGTAATGTCTTCGGCTGCATGTTTTATAACCATGACGACCTGACGTAATGGAAGAAGGGACAGCAACCACCGCAGGACCCAAGACTTTGTTGATCAGGCTGACTGAGGGCAACCTGCCAGCAGATTACCCAAATGTAATGACTGCAACAGTGAAACACGAAGAACATAGTACAGTTGTGTACACTTACCATAAATGTAGATGTTCGAGTGTATTCACTGTTGCAGTCCTGGTTACCCTCCCTCCAGCCCCCTGTTTTTCTCTTACTATACCTCTACTTTCTTTTACTATGCTTAAAAGCCTTTTTGGTGTATTTGCTTTTGTTTGGAGGTATATTTTTGTGTGTATACATATATATATATATATATATATATATATATATATATATATATATATATATATATATATTATATATATTGCTCCCCATTTGGGGGACACCTGACATCTGGGGCAAGAAAAACTAGTGTAATGTCTTCGGCTGCATGTTTTATAACCATGACAACCTGACGTAATGGAAGAAGGGACAGCAACCACCGCAGGACCCAAGACTTTGTTGATCAGGCTGACTGAGGGCAACCTGCCAGCAGATTACCCAAATGTAATGACTGCAACAGTGAGTACACTCGAACATCTACATTTATGGTAAGTGTACACAACCGTACTTTTTGCATTTGTGCAAAAGTACAAACGGGCTGCCTGTCTAATCAAACCCTTCCTTTTTATCCCAGTCAACCCCCTAATATGAAAATCATTCATATAAACTCACATTGTTCATATTTATTTCTTTATAATTTACAGACTATGCAATAAAGACCATCTCAGAAAGTAAGTGAATGGGTTCCTTCAAGAAATTTTTTGGTTGGTGGAATATAGAACATTTGGAAATAGGGTAAATTAAACAAAAAAAATGTTTTATTTATTTTATTTTTGGCATGGATGCAAAATCCTGTTGGAACCCTGATGCACTCATTTTTAAATGTGCCTCTTCAAGTCCTTCTTGAACTGTACTGGTTTGGTTTGATGGAATTCAAACATTCCAGCCTTTGCAAGTCTTTTGTTATAGAGGAACTTCAAACCTATGTTACTTCCCCACTCTCCAAGTTTTAATCACAACAGTTACAAGAAAAGAAGACTAAAGTCTCCATACAGATCGCATTTCCAGCCATTTAGTCTATGTTTTACTTTATTTATTCATTAATTTGGTAAGTGAAGAGATTCAGCAGTGACCCATTTTAGATATGAAATGAGCGACAAGGATAAGGGTATATGCAGTATTTTAGGGTCAGTCTGCATGTTTTCAGGAGGTGGGCCAGAAGCAGAAAAACCCACGTAAACACAGTGAGAATATGCAACCTCCACACATTGGCCAAATAGTGCAACCGTCATTAAAGGCTCATCACCATGTCTCTGAATCAGATGTTACACTGTCAGACCTCACTGTGCTAGTGTACTGCCTAACAGCCCATGCTTTGTGTTAGCAAAGGCACACCCTACATGGGTGTGCATGCGCGCACACACACACACACACACACACACACACACACACACACACACACACACACACACACATTGGCATTAACTCATCAGCAAACAAGCCCTCAGAAGTCACCCACATCCAGGGAAATACTCACCCATGTACCTGCAAACATGCTGTATCTCAAACAGACATGCACACACACATACACATACATATTCAGCATCCTGTACCTTCCATAGTGCAACCACCCAGGCAGAAATGCACACATATACATCCAGTCTCTGCTTCATCTGCCTACCATGCTTTGGCAATCCAGGCAGACACTTTCTCCCTCTCTCTTCCAGACACTCAATCCCCTACCTAACCCCTTTACTGTGACACCACACAACCAGACACATGCACATATTCACTCAGCCTCATTCCTGCCGCTACAAAGTACATTTGCACATGTACACACTTGTGGCTTTGCTAGACTTAGCTGTACCACAAGTACTCACATAAGAGTGAATGGGTGAACTCTGCATTCTGACGCCATTCACTTTTTCATCTGTGTATAAAATTTTACTCTGGACCTGTAAATATTTCCAGGAGAGGAACATGTGGCTAATTAGCATTATCCACTCTCCTAGACTGTCACGTTAGCATGTGGCTGTGCCTGAAATGCTTTCTTTACTGAGGTGCCCACAAAGGGGAACATTTTAGCATTAGAGCAGTCTCTGAATCTGAAAGGTTTAGCGTGGTTAGCGTGGTGTGTGTACCTTCTGAGATGAGGATTCTGTATCACACTAGCCCTGTCTGAATCCCAGAGATGGAGTTCTGGTTTTAAACTGAAGATGATAATGCATCCATTAAATGCTGTACCATATCTTCGGGAGAAAGAGGTTTTACAATAAAAACAGGCACATTACAACAACTTCCAGTAGCTTATTTAAAAATCAACTTTATACTATAAGTAAGGACTGAGTGGCATCATGAGAACTGCAAAGTCAAAAATCACAGAAAAGATCATTATTTTAAAAACAAACCTCTTAAACAAGTTAAACATTCCTTTGGAAGTCACAGCCCCATTTAAAAAATGAAGCTAGTTTGCAGAATGAATAATTATTTTAAGGATTACATAACTCACTCCACTAAGTTGAGACTTTTTATGCTGGCTGTTTCAAAGAACTAATTTTAAAGTAGTAAAAGAATGTAACAAGTGATGCTTCAAAATGCTGCCAAGTCTTACTAATAATAAATGAATGCCTGCATTCGCCATTTAGTAGGTACAAAGCTAGGCTGTTCTAATTTTAATAGTAAATAGCCACATTCAGTTTCACACATTTCAGCTATTACCTTTTTCATAAATGCATGTCCTGATTTCTTTGCTCTTAGTGTGTTTCATGAAAATTAAAAAATGCATTTTACAAACATTCCCTCTAGTACTTCTCCTCAGTGGATCTAAATTCAACATCAATGCTATTTTTAGGGAAGTTATGAGAAATTAGTGGCTGTATATATTCAATGAAGACCTTGCCCTTTCAGAAATTAGAGAGACTAAAATATCCGTCACAGGGCAGACTGCATTTTCCGAGGACGTCTTCCTTCTCCATCCTGATGTCCAGTCTGTGAACTATGATAAAGAATGTTGTGGACGTGCAGGAAGGAGAATGTCAATACAGTCATTTTACATATCGTAGTATGGGAAGAGTAGTACACTTTAATGGTTCCCAGAGAATTTGCTCATCTTATTATTTGTTTGATTTGCATATGCAGGACGTGTATTGTCTGATTTTGCTTTCTTTGTTAATGAATAATATGCAGTAACCACGGTGCCCACTATGAGCAGGCTGTGTAGTCCTTCGCACGTTGCCTCCCTTCCCTGCTTTGTATTTAATACCCCTCCTACATATTTTTATGGTTTGGAATCTCAAAGCAAATTCATAATTAGAGTCACTAAAATGTATTTCCTGTGTGCATTGTTGCAATAGGGAGGTGGCTCTCTTTCCTCCTTGCTGTCTATTTCTAATACACTGTATTAAATATTTTGCTGCTGTTGAAACAATTTGCAGCTTCCTGCGTATTGCAAGTTTGCACAGTTGTTTGTTCCTGACATTTTTATCTTCTAGGTTAGAAACCCACGCATGGGACACACACACAGAAAGGCTCATGGCTGTAGTTGTTTTATTGACCAGAGGGCTCATTAGTTAGTTGTCTATTTTTTTTCCTCTGGTACTATAAATTTGGCATGTTTACACACAACTGCTGACCATGCAGCAGTGCCCTGTACAGTAGCAAACACCTAGAAAGCAAATGTTTCCCTGTAGAACAGTTCATAAAACTGTACACTGTAAATCAGTAAATAGGTTCATAGGTTCATAGGTTTATACTAGGCTATCTGCCCTAAGGCATTTATAAGCCTAGCCCAAATTTTTGTGGCTTACGCCACCCCTTATATGAAAAAATACTGTGCCCATTAGTTTGTTGTGCCTCTGTCCAGCAGTGACACAGAGATGATTCCCGGGATAAACCTACGATCTCCCATCCACAGGTCAAGATTTCTCTTGAACAGAGCCAGCGAGGTGCTCTGCCTCACATGGACCGGGATTTTATTCCACAGCATAGGGAGTCTCTGAGTGATAAATCTATCCCTCCAGCACGTCCTATTTATATCCGTGCTAAGGTTTAAGTCGCTTGCTCTAGTGGTTTTGGTGGATTTGGATTTTTGAGGTGGAGCATGTCCATTAATTCCGGGTTGGACATGGCCTTGTATGTCAGGCACATGTCACCTCTGAGCAGACGGTATGCAACTGAATAGAGCTGGAGTTTCTTCAATCTGGCAGCATATTACAGATTTTGGAGTCCCTTTATCCTTTTGGTGAGGAACTTTTGGGGTCTCTCCAATTGCTGCAGATGTCGGGTGAGATACATCCCGAATGGGGCATTGTACTCGATCATTGGTCTGATAAGTGAAGAGTACAGGGGAACAATGATCTCACTAGATCTGGATGTGAATCCCTTCATGATCAGTTGGGCAATGTAGAAGGCCTTTCTAACCACTTTAGCAACGTGAGTGTCAAAAGAAAGGCCACTGTCAACCTGGGTCCCCAGGTCCCTGATAACCTCTTCTGTACTTAGTGGATTGCCACCTATATGGTAGCTTGGGGTTACCTTGTTTTTCCCGAAGGGTATGACTATACATTTTTTGGCGTTTAACTTCAGGCCATGGCTCTGGCACAGCTATCTGTTTCCGTGAGTCCCTTCTGAAGGATATCAGTGTCCGATGCACTTTCCACTATGGCGCCCAGTTTGCAGTCGTCTGCAAACTTTGTCAGCCAAAGTCCTCCCATGTTGGCCTGTACTTCTGAGAAGTAAATGCCGAACAATAGGGGGCCAAGGACCGAGCCCTGTGGGACACCGCTTGTGACCGGCTTGGAGTCTGACATAGCGCCAGCAACTCTAACCCTGTGGGTTCTGTCCTTAAGCCAGTTTGCAACCCATCTTGTGACATATGGGTTTACATTTAAGCTGGTAAGTTTTTCTACAATACCCGAGTGGGGTATTGTGTCGAAGGCCTTTGCAAGGTCAAGGTAGGCTGTATGGACTGCCTTTCCCTCATCAATGGCCTTGGTGACTGTTTCGAAGAAGTCGACCAAGTTCAAAAGGCATGATCTGCCCTTGACGAAGCCAAACTGGGTCGGGTCCAATGTCTGCAAGTCCCCTATATCTTTGTTTATGAGCTCCATTATGATCCTCTCCATAGCTTTGCAGACTAGACTTGTTAAGATTATGGGGCAGTAATTACCAGGGTCCGTAGAGGCACCGCCTTTGGGGTGTGGGACCACAGTTGCCGTAGCCACTCCTTGGGCACGTATCCTGTGGTAAGGCTGAGATTAAACAGCTGCCTTATGTGCGGGTTTAATTCCTCATTTAGCTCGTGTAGCACACAGCCGGGGACACCATCCGGTCCCATTGATGCTGTGTTTTTAGCTTTAGAGAGAGCAGCTTTCACCTGCGCATTTGAGATGTCTGGGAGGCTACACTCTGCTGGGATAGTTATCTCTCCTTTAGGGGGGGAGAGGGGGGTGAAGTTTGCACTGAACCTGTCTGCCAGTATGTTGGCAAAGTCTGTGGGTTCAGTGATTTTTGTATCATTTTGGACTAATTCTGAGCATATCTGGGAGTTTCCACTCAGGTTCCTAACATAGCTGAAAAAGGCCTTATGATTGTCCTTTGAATCCATGGCAATTTTTCTCTCAAAACTGGCCTTAGTTGATTTTATGAGTGCTCGTATTTTTTTACTAATAATGATCAGGGGTGACTTCCCTTTTATGGATTTTGTTCTATCATGTAATAGCTTTCTCCTCTTATTGTAAAGTTTGTTAATGGCTGGGGTCCACCAGACTGGACATTTGCCCTTTGTGGAAAGAGTCTTGGTTTTATTTGGGATTGCCTGATCCATGCAGTCCTGGAGGTGTTCATAGAAGGCATTTGTAAGGGCTTCCGCATGTTGAGCAAATACCTTGCATGCTGACAAGCTTAGTGCAAGTAGTTGGGTGTCAAGTGGCATTCCCTATAGATTTAGTAGAATTCATTATTGCGTAGGCATTAACTTTAGTAGATTGTAGTACTGTTTAGCATAATCTGCTCCAGTAAAGCAACCTTATTAGTCTGCAACAAAAAAGCACCATTAATAGTCTTCTAACCCCAATACTCCACCCCCTTGTAGCTCAACAGTCACAGGACTGGGCAGCATGGATATGCAATGCCCTAACTTATCTGTATCCAGATTGGTGGATATGGGCATCATGAGGCAATATAGTAATTGTGTCATGCTTACTAACAGCCACTTACTCCTTAAAGAAACAGACACAGCATGTGAGACATGTATTTACACAATGACACTGGAGGCTAAACTCTCGCATATAAGCTCACACCAAGTTATTGATACCATGCACATAACACCCACCTCACATAGCACACAACACACACACAGACTAACGTATGCTGAGGCACTTAAAAGCCATCTTCCCAAGTGATAAAGATTGTCCAGACCACCTGTTAGCAAAACTATGCCTCTGCAAGCCCAAACGTAGGCAGAAAAAAACACCTCACACCATGAATGCAGTCACACTTAATGGCACCTCAAACATTAACCCCTAAGGCAAGCAGACACACTTCCCAAGACTCTCGTCATAGGGAACTCCATCGCAAGACATACTGATGCTGCTCTCACCAGTATGGACAAGGAGACATTAATAGTTAAATGCTTATCTGGAGCCAGTATCTGCCCAATCACACACACACACTCAAGTCATTACACCACAGGTATCACTATGATTCCATCATGGTCCTTGTAGGTGTAAATGACCTGAGATGTACCTCCCTGGACTATATGAAGAGAGAGAGAGATTATGGACCTCTCAAACTGTATTTGTCAGGCTGGTATGAGCCTATCACGGAGCAGCGTGTAAAATATGACTTTTTAAGAAACCTGGAGTCATTATTTAACTATAGCTTTAAAACAGGCTTTTGTGCCACAAGAATGGAGGACTGGGGTGGTCACCCCCCTCTACAGACCCATTAGTCTAACTAGTCTTTTCACAAAGCCATGGAAAGAATTATTATGGAAGTTATCAACAAGGGCATATGGAGACCTCCACGTACTGGATCCATCCCAGTTTGGCTTTGTCAACGGAAGGTAATGCTTACTGAATCTGGTGCACTTCTTTGCAAAGGTTACTAAGGCAATGGATGAGGGGAAAACTGTGCATACTGCCTACTTAGATCTGGCTAAAGCATTTGATACAATAACCCCACTCGGGCATTATCAACAAACTTACAGAGATGGATATAAAACCCTTTATAACATATTGTATAGGTAACTCACAAAATTCAAACAGACCAGATAAAACAAAAAATGCGAACTAAACCAATGAGAGCGATAGTTACCAGGTTTATTTAGCGTTAAAACAAAAATATATAGAACACGCTTTCGGTAAAGACTGTGCTTCACCTTCATCACAATACAAAATACAAAGTGTCAAATGTAAAATACTACGCTTTTAAGTTGTTACCAAAAGGCAATTAGGAACATCACTTCCCTTCTACTAGAAGGCATGAAAAACCTGGCGTTCATTAACCTGTAGTTTAAGCATTTCATATAAAGAACTTTGTGCAAATGTAAATTTAAAAGTATGTTTAAAAATAATAAAAATCTCCTTTTCAAACTTGTAAATAAAATAGAATGTGTATATTAAACACACCTATCATACCACACACGACTAAAACATGTCCTTCTTTGACATCTACTTCTCGAAGGTCAAAGCCTGTGCCAAAAGCCTCTGGCTGACCAAGTTCACAGATGATTGCAAACTGGGAGCAGTCATTGATTCCCCCCTAAGATGAAAACACCCTTCAAGAAAGTCTAACACAGACAAATCCTTGGTGTCAAAGCCATGGCTTAAAGCTCAGTTCCAAGAAGTGCATTATAGTACTTTTAAGGAAGTCAGATACCCCTGGTAACTGTCATCAATAAAACATCCCTAAAAGTTGATTCACTAGTCAGGGATCTGGGAACTCATGTAGATAGTAGCCTAACCTGTGAACAACATTTTCCCAAATTATCAAGAAAAATTCTTTTTTCTCGCTCAGCTTATAAGTTTGACCATGCCATCTCGGTCCAGAGAGGTCATTGTACCACTGTACATGGCCCTCATAAGACCCATCATAGGACATAATGCCCTCTTCATTATGTACCTAACTAGACACACATGGAATCTCCACAAAGATTCCTTACAAAAAGGTAAACATAATGTCTTTTACCAATCACCTCAAAGCCTTGTCTCTTTACTAGGTATCATATAGAATTCTGAGACATGATCTTTGCCTGGAGTAAATGGCATGGCATTGCTGAACCCTGTTTTGATGAATCTTTTGTGCATTTGCAAAACAAACCATATTAGAAGTAGTAAATCCAAAGACCTACATTTTGCTTGTGACATAAATAGGACAGGTTATCTTTGTCAGACAATCATTCTGTGGAAAAGGCTCCCTATCCATGTGAAACAGAATTCCTCCTTAACCCTATTTAAGCACAACTTGGACCAATGGATGTGTAATTGGAAATTCATCCCTGCTGTGGTGCCTATGTGCCTGATGGATTGAGGCAGTCAGTCACCTCCTATCTAATTCAAATTTGTGGGTCACATTTGGGTTGCATGGCTAGGTTTAATAGAGACCTAGTGGTCATTAGGCTAGTATACACCTATGAATGTCTGCATAACCACATGGCAGCTATCTGAACAGTGAAGGAAGCCCTTTATCAAACACTTCATGTGCTGCAATACATGGCAACATAAGAATTTTTGGTTTCGACAAGACCTGCTGGTTCACTTTTTAAACAACTTTATTCATCTCACTGTAAATTTGTAGCATTAACTCAAGTACATTATTATTCTGATGTTTTCATTGTTATTACTTTCCATTTTCCTGTGCATGCATTATACTTATTTCATAATAACTCTTTCTCTACTTATATGCATTAGAATATAGTCAGCTTTTCAGTTTCTACCAGCCCACTTTTTAGTCGTGTTTCACCATTATTTTGTACATGTTGGCCCAAGATGTTCTGCTTTTCATCATCTTTTAATGATACCATCTTTAGGCCCTGTAATTCTTCATTTACAACCAGTTTAATCTTTGATTTCCACTTTTGAGTGCTTAGTTTTTAACTGTTAGACATAATTACTTTAACTGTTAGACATAAACGTAATAAGGTCTTACTATGTAACTTCTAGTAGCATAAACTTCATCAGGTCTTATGATGTCTTGACAATTTTAATTCTGGACACCAACTCGGCTGCATCATGTCCTTATTTAATATAATACATCCCCAATAACTGTGTCAGGACATTCAAATAAAATTCATGTTAGATTCACAAAACACATATTTCCAATGAGCATTGCTGCTGTTGAGAGCACACTGGAAATGAATGTTTAGTGAATTAAAATGTAGGCAGTTCTTATGCACAGTTAACATAATACATTCCCTGAGAATACACTCCCACTTTCCGTTTCCATTCGTTTCATATCTTCAGCATCAGCTCTGCTCTTGTGGGACGATTCTTTGAAGTCAACTTGGAGTGTAAAAATACTTGTGTAAATATTAAATATTCCCATGCATGAATTCCAAGTCTTCTGGCCTTATAAAGTTCCTCCTATTGTCTTGCAATATGTGGTTCTATTGTTCCCTCCCATCCTTTTTCAAATCTCCAAATTTTTTTTATAGTTATGTAGTATTTTATAAGCTGTACTAATTAGTTCTTTCTTAATAGCACCTTCTGTTGCTGATTCCTGTAAAAGCAGTACCAGAACTGGTCTTTCACTCAATCTCCCATTCTTTCTGCCTTATTCTGCTTGATATGGCAGGCATTGTCTGACCTGCAGTTCTAACACCTGCTTGGCTTTTTCCCTCAGTGTCACTCTTCCATCTTATTTATTTATTTCCTCCCAGTAGTGAGGCTTCATTGTTAGTTGTCTTCCAGTTGCTTCTTGTCTTTTCCTTGCGTGTTATAGCATCCCTATTTGTATCTATTACTATTGGTAAAATCTCCTTTCTCCACTCCATATGCTGTGTGCTCTTAGCACTCTGAAACTCTTCCTGTCTGTAGTCTGTAAGTCTTCATTCCTATGCAATAGTAATGTCTTTCTCTTTTTTTTGCCAGTATCCCCTTACTGCCACAAAACTTCCATTTTGTCTTTTTTCCTCTGTCACAATTGGAGCACCTCCTCTTACCAGTGTAAAAATGTCAGTTTGCCTTTGTTCCTAATATTTTACCAAATATCCGCACTAAAATCCACATTTTTTTCTTTTTTTTTCTAATCTGTATGTTAATTTCTGACTAAATGCATATCCTGCAACATTACAGTTTGCATCCTTCAGTTCTTATTATAGTATAATTCTCTGCTTTTTTCTATGCCTGTAAGGCCATTTGCATTCTATGTTAAAACTGACAAAACAGTTATTCTGTCATTTTAAAGGTGCAGTCACTTTTAATGAATGTCAGCTATGTTTTATATATATATATATATATATATATATATATATGTATATGTATATATATATATATATATATATATATATATATATATGTATATAAAAAACTTCTTCTGACTACCAGTTTATTTATACCTTGTAACACTTCAATAATAAGACTTATTCCACACACTTGTTTGAGTTTGTCACATTTCTCCAAACAAATTCACTATGCCCTCTCTCAGATCCCTTTAAAAGCTAAATGAAAAAAACTGTGTACAAGTGAAAGAACAAAATCTTAGCCCTCTGAACAAAGGTTTCAGCTTTACTGTAATAACTAATTGAACTGTCATCTACCATAAAAATAGGGTACTTATGCTGGGAAGCATTTTTATGGGCTTGCACAGAAATGCATTAGTGCTTATTTAACTGTACTATCCCCTCCAATGTAGAAAACAATCTCTGTATACTCAGTCAATCTTCTATTTAAAATTAGCTCTTTGAGAAAATTCAGTGGCTGTCTTTTTAACAGGAAAATAGCTTTGTGATTAGTGCTTGGTTTGTTTGTTTGTGTCTTTCGGCTTTTCCCGGTTAGGGGTCGCCACAGCAGAACTCCGGTCCGCTAATGATTGGCAGTAGATTTTTACATGCTGGCTTGCCGGGCCTAGCGCACAACTTTCAATGAAGGAATGCCCATTCACGCATGTCACCACACAGAAGATGCTCTGAGAATCGAATGGGCAATGTCTGTGAGGCGACAACACTACAGCACCAACTTTAAAGCTGCAGGAGAGAGATATATTCAGTGTCAGTACACTTTCTTTCTCCTTCATGTAATTTCCTTTTCTTTTCCTTCACTTCCCTCAAAATTAATTTTCATTGCCCTTTAAATTGTTATCTGCTGTCCTTCTAACAGATCCCACTGAAGAGTTCACAGATTTTAATTTCTGAATGTTTCTTCAGCTCTTATATTTAGACCAGATAACTGCACTCTGTTAAACCATATGCTCATAGAAAATACCTTCTAGTCTTGCAAACTTCTAAGTTTCACTTTTTTTTCATTATTTAACATGGCTCTGTTAGAGCAATGGTCTCAAATTAAAATGGTTCAAGGGATGGATGAGTTCATTCAGCCACGAGCTGGAACAAAAGACCCCCCCCCCACTAAAAAGAAACAGAAAATGCACAGTTAACCAGTCAGTACCACAACAACATATATACACACTGACACCCCTATGCACCTCCTGGTTAAAAAAAAAAAAAGTAACATTCATATAGTTAGAAACGCAAACAATCCAGCACCATTTTCCTCCAGAATCAAAGACAAGTCCAATAACAATCGGACAATCCAAAACATTTTAAAAAATATTAGTACTATTAACTTGAGAAGTTGACAGAATGAGAGAATATGAATTAACAATAACATGCATTTTTGGAATTAAAGGGAATCTAGAACTGTAATTATTACCATTATTTAAATGTAATCTACCACCTTTTCTCCTGAAATTGCAGATTTTAGGACAGATTAAAAGGGAAAGAGCAATATTTTATTTTTGTTTAACATTTGTTTACCGGGAAAGTCCGACTTGGAACTAAGCCAATTTTCAGCAGAGGTCCAGGGAGAAATTCTTAAGATGCATGTCTTTAAAACGTGGGAGGAAACCGGAGCACCCGGAGAAAATCCACACAAATGCAGGGAAGACATGCAGACTCCACACAGAAGGCAGCCCAGCCAAGAATCAAACCAGGCAACCTCTTGCTGTGAGGTGACCGCTACCACTGCACCACTGCGCTGGCCAATATTTTGAGCTAGAATCAGTGAAAGCTGACAGGTATGATTCTTCTGTCTCAAACATATACACATACAAGTTACATACTGAACAGCTTCTGAAGGAAATAGTCTGAAACTCAAATGGTCTATTATTACTTAGTGACTATAGTGATAAAGATGGCAGCAGAACCTTCCTGCATAATGCATCACATCCAAGACTATTGGGAAGAAAACAAGTGTTGCCTGAATCTGATTCTCTAATACAAGACTGGCAGTTTGAGACTCCTGCCTTAGATAAATGAAATAAGTAACACTGCCCTTGACTAAAGGTACAGTCTTCAGTCTGTTTTTCTAACATTGTACATATCTAGAAGAAATTAATGTTTATATCTCCGTGAGCAGCTCTCTAAACCTTCATAGTCTGCCTCCAGTTTCAAATCTCAATATTATTTAATTTTAACCTTCTATTGCCACATGTTCTGTCTCATGCTGTAAAATAAATAATAAGCTACTTTACTTTTTATAAGTTTTTGAACTTCTTCTTTGATTTACTGTTAATGATCAAGTCACCTCCCAGTCGGGAAAACAATTATTTCAGCATATACACTATGCGTTGCTATTTTTATATATTTACCCTTTGCATTTAGAAACTTATTTTACAATAATGTTAAAATATTTAACCTAAAATATATAAATGAAAAAAATATTTTACTTAATTTTTATTTTTTCTTCTTTTGGTTCCTTCATGGGCAGCCACAACAAAATGAGACTCGTATGCTTTAGCTCCTCCCACATTTTGAAATAAGCAGCACATAGTGGGGGGTGGCACTCAGTTCTCCTACTATTTACAGTGCTACCTATAGTCTTCTGTAAAGCCCTTGCCTCTCACCATACCAGGTTCTGGTTCAAGTTCCAGTTTTCCTAACTGGCACATAGTGAAACTTCTGTTTTTCAGTCTTCCCAGTACTTTAAGCATTCACAGTAGACTACTGTTTTCCATCTCCTACACTATTCAGTAAATTCACCTAGCTGTTATTTTTCTTCCTATGTATTGCCTTTTTGTAATTTGGTTTGAATTCAGGCTTCTCCCAATTCTTTTGGTCAGCTCCTGAGCTGCTCTCTGTTCTCGAGCTTTCCCTTTCGAACAAGAGAAATGGGTTGACAGGCACAGTCTATTTTGGAGCCTCCATACTTGTATAGGGTAAAGAAACTAAGTCTTCCTCATCTTACTGACAGGAGTTCTGTCGACTGAACTTTAGTCCCTCTAAAGCCAGTTCTGCCTCCATATACCTTCTGGCCTCTGGAAAACAAAACATTCTAAAAACGCTTGCTATAGTAGTTTGACTTTCACCCCAGCCTCACAACAGTTCTTAATGACTGCAGTAAATGTTCTCCTCTTTTTTTCCAGTATAAAGTAAGTAGTCATTTTCTACAAAAAATTCGGCATTACTAATGTTCCGCACATTTCCCTTTTTGCCATAATTTTGTCATAAGCATTTTCTTTTAATAAACTGACTAAATTTTAACCAGTGTAGATTGTGATTCCTTTCTTGAGGCCAAATTAGGATCTTAAATGTGATGACCACTCTTAATTAACAGATTATCTGGTGGAAAAATTGTCCAGTTACTTATTTACATAAAGTTAATACATTCTTCTCCTTCCAGCTTCAGATTTTTTCACTGCACTTTTATCTTCCCAATCTACTATTGTCTGAAAGATTTTATTCATTTCATGCCTTGATATTTGTCCATTTTTCCTTTATTCATTTTCTGATATCTTCAAAGTTAGCATTTTATCATATGCATAGTCTAATGTTACTTCCATTTTTTCCAAACATTTTCCTTCGTTTTTATATAGGCTTCAAAGTCGTACTTATTTTAAATACGTGCACCTCTTTTTCCTTCTACGTTACTGGAAGCCATCTCCTGCCCTGATATTGCACAGTCTGCTTCCTACTGATAGGCCTTGAGGTTCTTCTCATCCAGCACTTGTTCTTGCCTTTTCCTGGTTGACTTTTCTTCACAGAATTTTTCTTTGTTAACATTGAGTGTATCTGCTAAATAGTAACCACATTTCCCCACGTGTACACTTTATTAACTTTTTTAAGACTTCTTCAGTTTTTCCACTGGGAAAGCTCTAGTTATTGCACTTGTCAATCAGCTTCCATTGTGGATGTCCCGGTTGGTTAACTTGCTTTACCTGTTGACCCTACCTGTTGTATAAGCTGTAGATCTTAGTTAAACTGCATCTTAAATCATTGACATGGCTTTTTGTTTTTACAGCTGCATTGGGATGTTCTAAGCATTTATAATAGTCCTATAAATGCATGTGTTCTCCCATTTGTCATTGAGCTTTCATCCCTATTTTTTCTTTGATTATACTCCTTTGATTTTGTGTCACTAACTTTTTCTGAAATGAGTAAACAAACAGGAACACCGATAAAACCAGCAAAACCAGATCCAACAAACGAAGCTAGGAACAGCAGCTGAACAACCAAAATGTATTACACTCAAAGTAATTTAGCAATATAACTTGTCTTAGACCAACTGGAGTCTACTATAGGGTGGAATGGGGGGTTTACTAGTCCCTTATGGATCTTGGGAATGGCAAAAATGGCTGGAATCATGGGGTCACCACTTGTCATATAATTGTAATCATCTATGTTAGTTTGGTCCTGCGTAACAGGGCAAAACGTTCCCAGTATATCCTCTTGTAGGCTATATTAATTTCATTGAGGGAGGCTTCACTGTAGGTTTGACTGTATAACAATTCAAACATTTTTTGTATGTAATCATCCTCCCCTTTGTCAGGACACATATACGTTAGGTCCTTAAACCCCCTCAATTGCCTTAATATTACCATCTCCAAATCACTCAGATTAGGAATATCATTCACTTTTCCCACATAGTAGCGAAAATCATTTTCACATGCGGTCTCATAGTTTTTAAACAGACTGTGCATTTCTGGGTTAAATGTACTTGGAATTCTTCACAAATTGTTGTTGAAAACATAATCTTTAGTGACATCATTTCTGTGCAAGTACTTTAGATTTAAATTCCTGGTAAATAATTTTAAATCCGCAATTAATTCACCAATATCATGTTTTTTACTGACAACAAAATTATAACCTTTCCTAAAAAAATCGGCATGCTTAGTTCTAAAATCAATGCTGCTGTAATTATAAATTTTAAAGTCATTGGTAGTATTGAACACAATAACTGATTTCCTACAAGCAAAAGTCACCTCTGTTCTGTTGTCTCCTTGCTTGGTAAGAGGATGCATTCATCTGCCCTTGCTGATTCCAACCTGACCTCGGCGGGTAAGGATTCCATTGTTGAGGTCGTCTGCTCCTTATGCGTTCCGATCTCCTTGGCCCCAACTTGTCTAAAGGGACATGTTCTCCTACAGGGGGAATAACTTCAGCCACTGAGGCCCCGCGGTTCAATCCTTGATTTACCTGTACAAACGGTGGAGCAGGATAAGCCTTTCCTGCTGCACAGGCTTTCCTATCCCGCGCGAGTTTCCTAGCCTTGCATTTAGCAATAACGGCAACAGTACTGTCCACTTGTCTATATATTGCTTCATATTGAGACTGGTATGTCTCGTGAAATCCACCCTTATGGATTTCCTGGTCAAGGTTACGTACCTCAACAGAAAGAGCATCAAGACATTCCTTGTTGTACTTCACCATTAATTCCATGAGCTCACACCCATGCCGATGAAAAGTGCCAATAACTCTTGATGGAAAAGGGAGTGTTGTACAAGGCCAGTAGGGAATTTCCAGGTCCGTCAACCCTTGGGGGACCTGGCAAGTTTTAATACATTCCAAAAGGTACTTATTCTCTTGTTGTACCTTTTTAAACTCTAGCAGTTTGTTTTCAAAATTGGAAAGATTGTTACATTCAGTCCCCTCCGTTGACATTGTTAACATTAATACCTCTACTTGTTTGTTGTACTAATGTTTCCGAAGAGGGAGCATCTAAAAAACAGGTGGTAAACCATTATTTAATTTGTTACCTTGCTCCCTTAAAACTTGTGTAGTCATGTTGAATTCAAGGGCCATATTGACATTACCCGCTGTATTAGAAGGCTTAGGGATCAGTTGCTATGCCAAAAGGGTAAGAGAGTGCACAGAGGGTAAGAGAGTGCACAAAGTCTTGCAATTTTTTTAAATCTTCGTAGGAGACACCTGGATTCCTCTCAGCCATAGTGGAAAAAAAGCTAGTAACCAAACAGGAACACCGATAAAACCAGCAAAACCAGATCCAACAAACGAGGCTAGGAACACCAGCTGCACAACCAATATTTATTACACTCAAAGTAATTTAGCATTTATAATAGTCCTATAAATGCATGTGTTCTCCTGTTTGTCATTGAGCTTTCATCCCTATTTATTCTTTGATCATACTCCTTTGATTTTGTGCCACTAACTTTTTCTGAAATGACTTAATTTGTTTCCACATTTTGATTCCCCCAAAGGACATAAAAGATAGGTATGTTTCTTCTCCATCCTATCCATTAGAATGTGTATAACAAGTTCAGTTTGCTTGCTTGGTGTAATTTTTGATGTAGTATTATTGTTGCCCCCCAAAATGCAATTGTCCTTTGCATGCCATTGCTGACATGGGGGTCTTCAAAAATAGAGAAATGTAAACAACCCTTGAAATTAGTTCTCTGTGAATACACAACCTTCTTCTTTCTGTTTTATGCTTGTTGTTTCATTGTTTTTTTTTTTTGTTGGCCTTTAAATAATTTTATGTGAATACACCCTGCAATAACTTTGCATTTCCTCTGAATCATTTTCCTCTTATTCTTGCTCTTAATCCACCCCCCACCCCTGCTCTAAACTTAGTCGACCATATGTGATGCATTATCCACCGTCTCAGCATGCCTTTTAATTCCTTACTTTGTTGATTTATAAAGATCTGTATAGGTATACACAGGCTTTACCTTATACCCTGCAGAGTTAATTTGTGGGATACTTCCTTAAATATCTTACCTAGACTTTTCCCACTTAATAAGTTATGCATTACTCCAGTATGTCTTTTATCATTCTTTATTCTGAATGTAATGATGCATTTCACATCCCTTATATATACTGCGTGTTACAATTTCTTGGAGGTGAGATTGCAAACTCCATCCTAAAATTCCATTCCACCCCAGCCTTCCTTAGCAAATAACTCTCTACTTTATGCACCCCCAGACACGTACACACACTGCTGTAATTATGTACTTATGCATCTGCAATCTGCCAAGTAAATATGATGAAAGTTAAATCTGGATGCCTTTTAAAAAAAATGTCATTAATGATTATAATCAGGTCTTGGCTAAAGTACACAGACCTACTCTTTGGGGGTTTGCTTTGCAAAGTGACTGGCAGCTAGAAAGGCTTGTTTCTCACATTGCTTTTGTGTTCCAGATATCCTGTTTATGAGTGTTGTGTGTTGTAATTAGCATTCAGTTATGCACTGCATGTCTGTAAATCCCAGCACAAGTCTTTCCTTTCCACTGCTATAGTAAACTATTACTGTTTATTTATAGACCACCTTCCAGGGTACAAAGGTCATGGACATGTATTACTGTTACTTGTTATATACCTAAACTGTATTCCATTTGCCACAGTTATTAATATCCATGCTACTGTCTGGGGCACAAAACTGGATAATGGCTGAGTATGTGTTTGACCAGATAGGAAAAATTAATTACTTTTGTCTGTATCCCTCTGTCATCAGTTCTCAGTTTAATCCTCTCACATCTCGTAACCCTAATGTGAAAATATCATGTAATTATTTTAGGTGACTTAATCAGAACTGGGAAAGTAAATTTTTGTTTCTCATTTCCACTTGTGCTTCGTAATACCACAGGCAGGCATACTTTACTAGACAGGGCTTTCACAGATCTAGAAAAAAATTGCCAAAGTTGTAACTCGTTTGTAATTGTGATTGATATACCATCCCATGCTCTTAATGTATCAACAACAAACCGTAATTTCTTCTTTCATGGTGAAGAAATGCTGTGAATTAAAAAGTGATAAAAGGCTGTAAGACATTTTAACAAGGGTTTTGAGTTTTATCTTTTTTTTTTTTTTACTTGTAAGGCATTTAGCATAAAAACTTTCTCTTGCCCCTCCACAGTATTAGAATTTCTCTAAGTATTGTCTTTCAACAGCTGAAACAGCATCTAAACAAGGTTTGCGTAGCAAATACTGATTAACTTGTATGGCTTTAAAACTACCACTGTATTGTATATGTATTCAAAGAGATCATCCCTTTTGATTTGTGGCTAACTCCATTGTAATTTGGAGAAGTAATGTAGTAATGATCAGCCATTTTTTTGTTTGGTTATAACAAAAAAAAGCATCACCCCTGAAATGATTAGCTTTCTGGGTCCTTGCTAGCTCTGATTGCATTACCCAAGATGTTTTATGCTCATATTGAAACGCCACAACCTTTCAATACTATAGACATGGTGCAGAAGTATCCTGTATTTGCCTCCGGTAATAATAGTGACTTTTGTTACAAAGAGAGATGCCTCTTCCCTTCTCTTTTTAATTGAAAGGTGTATGTTGCCTAATACTGAGATTCAGAGTTTGAATGATTTGGTAAAAATATTCCTGCTGACATAACAGAGTTCACAAGGGAGAAATGGCATATGAGAATTAAAAAAAAAAACGGTCATTCATGAACGTGTACCTCTGAGGACTGCCTCTTGGTTGCTCATTTTTCATGTATGTAGTTAACAGGGCTGAGCAGGTTGATACCTGTTATTAAATGAAATCAAATGCAAAAAGTATTGACTGTGTCTGAATGTCCTGTCTGTAAATATGATCATTACAATCAGTACAATTACTTTGAATACTTTGGCTGGGATTCAAAAAGACTTGCCATAAGGGGAAAGCCTTAATGAACATGTGCAACTGTATTTTGAACATGCAGTCTTTCTTGTCTGGGATGGCAAGATGTGTTCCCGCTTTGCAAATCCAATTTACTGGATATTGTGTTTTATTTCACTGTTATTTTCTGCTCACATACTTTGGATCTCCGAGGACTTGAGGACAACACTTTCTGTCTTCGCGTCATCACACTTGTCATTGCATTTTTCCTGCAGTAGTAGGCTGGGTTTCTTTCAATGTTTTTCTTTTTTTGTGTGTCAGTTAAGTAAATGTGGTAAGGCTGAGTGCAGTATGTCTGTTTATTAATGGAACAAGCTTTTCTTGCATTTGCATGTATTTTCTGGATAAAATTAATTGAACTACGAAAACTTCTAATTTCTGTCATTAATGTCTGACTGCAATCTTCAGTGATTTACTAGAAAATTTAACGTTTTATGAGGGATGGACAGAGTAAAAACATGAGGCAAAACCAGGGAATTCTGCAAAAACCATGGACGTATGAAAAGCAAGATTTAGTGACATTAGGCAGAATCAGAGACAATTAAGAGTTTTGAACTTTGTGCTGCACATGATGTGTTTGTGTGACAGTGAAACAGCAGGAACCTTTTCATTTGTTTCCACATAAAAGGAATACAGAATACATGGGGGATTGAAGACTACATTAACCAACAACATGAAACTAGCCTTAAAATTGAAAATTTGATAAAAAAAATGCAAGTAAAACTGCTCCAGTCTGAAAATCATCTCTTGTGTGCCTTCCATCCTTTTGCTGACTAGGACTTTGCTGATCCTGATGTGATGTCAGCATGTCAGTAAGGAAGCAGAACTTCTTGCAGAGTAATAATGAGAGAAGAGCAGGTTATGGCTATGGAGAGCATTTTTTGGAAGAGATCTTCCTTTTAAAAAGAAAGGTGAAAATGCAAACTTAAGTGACAGGAAGACAGCGGAGGTAAGCAAACTACTAAGGAAATGCATTTTGAGAAAATTTAGGCTAATTTGATTTTTTGAGTTTACATGTGATCTTTAAAGCATTAATTTTCCCCCTCGTTATGTGTTTTCCCAGTTCTTAGATGCTGGGGTTTCCCCACTAGTTGGAGCCTCAGTGCAGAGGGTGGGTGTGCAGGCAGAACTATATGTTAATGCAGCAATCTGGAAGAGCAGCTAATGTTAAATAAATATGTTCTCCCACAGAAATGCCAGCATCTCTGGATTTATGCTACCAAATGATTCAGATAGTCATTTAGCTATGTAAAGTGTCAGTTTGAGGAAAAAGTGAGTACCATAAAAAAATGGTGATCTTCCATTCAGTCCTGTGGAAGTAGCCAAAATGCAGGTTAAGTTCAATGAAGATATGGATTTGAGGAGTGTTATTGTGTGAAAGTGTGTGTGCATGTTAGTAGGAGCAGAAATGAAGCTGCATGCATGTATCTGTTTGAGTGTGTGTCTGCCTGCATGGTCACATTAGAGGGGTTAGGTAGGGGGATGACAGTCTGTGAGTGTGTGTTGGAGCATGCATGTTGGGTGAATGGGTGAATATAGCCATGACTACGATTGACTGTAGATAGACAGATGTGTGGGTGTGTATGTGTGTGAGTGCAAGGGGTGTCTTTACCAACACGATGTGTGGGCTGCTAGGGAAAACACTACTGTCTTCAGGACTGACAGTGGTAGTAGTGTTGATTAGAGTGTGATTAAGGCACATGCTAATGAGCCAGTAATGAGGTCTTGCTCATTGCAGCTGGAGATTGCTCTGAATCACATTTTCTCACTGTCACAATAATTGACCTACCTGCGATGATCAGTTGCAGTGACCAGTAAGTTCTATTTTTCTAAATTGTAGGGAATGTAAAATTAAACTGTTCTATTTTGAAAATGGAAACTTGTTTTAATTTTCATTTTTCCAGAGTAGGTGTGCTAGACAAGTACGGGAGGTTAAACCATCTATATTTGTTGTGGAGAACAGGGGAGGGAGAGAGCTGTAGCCACCACAGTGTAATATATATATATATATATATATATATATATATATATATATATATATATATATATACACGTGTAGGTTTACTATCACAACATGGAATTGATTTAGATTGAATAATGTTTAATAGAATGTGTGTTTTTAAGTTTTCATAATTCCAAACTGAAAGTGTTCAACTGAAATTGAACAAAAATCAGTATGCATTCACTGATGTGAAGTCAACGTTATGAATGGAGATTGCGGTACAGCGCAGAATGGGAAATGTACCCTTTTCCTCAGTGTAGTGCGATCTGGGAGTTGGTATATATAATTTACAGGGGTTGTGGGGGTGCCGGGGGGCTTACTCCCCTGCAAAAACATGAAAACAAGTACATTTGTATGTTTGTTTAAGATGTTCTTGGATGTTTAAGTGTCGGACACTCAAACATCTGACATGCACCTTTCAGAGGTGAGCACAAGTGAAGAACAATTGTAGTGCAGGAATCATTGGTTACACTTTGCACCACTTTACATTAATTTTGAATAATTCTGAATGTCGACCTTCGAGGTATTCATTCTTGACATTCCACCTTATCAGCATTACCAAATTCGATGTTATGAGTAAAATACGTTTTGCCATTTAACATTATGATAGTAGACCCTAGATCTGTACATATGTATGCATACGTACACACACACACACACACATATATATGCATATATAAAGTATTTTGTGTGTGTGTGTGTGTGTGTGTGTGTATATATATATATATATATATATATATATATATATATATATATATATATATATATCTATATATAAAATTCCTAGTGAAGTCCTCCAAAGCTAACTACGATTCCAAATTAGCTTCCATAACTAAGGATAATCAGAAAGCATTCTTTTTCCTCAAAGGTAAGGCCCATATTTGCCCTGGACTAGTAGTTAATGCTACTACATATACAGAACCTGTGGATGTAGCAAGCCTGCTGGCTGACAGGTTCAGTGAAAACTTAACTCCCCTGTCCCCGCCACATATACCCCAAAGCATGCCTAACACCTGTCCCCCACCTAGTGTCTCTGAGGAGCAGGTTTTAAATGCCCTCTCCAAGGAGCCTCTATGGGACCAGACAACATCCTGGGCTGTGTTCTACATTGGTTAAAACAGGAATTAGCATCACCATTGGGCATGCTTTTCAATCACAGCCTAGGCTCTGGCTTCATCCCAGTACAATGGAGAGTGACCTTCATCCCTTTGCACAAAGGAGGTGCATCCATGGACCTTGAGCTATGGACCTATTAGCCTGGCCAGCCTTATCTGCAAGGCCATGGAACAAATCATTATGGACCTTATTAACAAAGATACAAGAAATCCGCAAATGCTCAACCCAAACCCAGTTTGGCTTTGTCAAAGGGAGATGATGCCTGTTAAACTTGGTGGACTTCTTCGAGACAGTCACCAAAGCCCTAGACAAGGGCATATCTGTGCGTATGGCCTACCTAGACTTAGCCAAGCCCTTTGACACAATCTCCCACTCAGGCATCATTGATAAACTCACCCAGCTGGGTATCAACCCATATATTGTCATGTGGGTTGCAAACTGGCTTACTGATGCGGACAGAATAGGGGACTCCACCTTCACCAGCAGACCCATAACCAGTGGTATTCCACAGGGATCAGTGCTAGGACTCCTACTGTTTGGAATCTACTTCTGCAAAGTACAGGCTAAAACTAAAGGACTGTGGCTGACAAAGTTGGCTGATGACTGCAAACTGGGAGCGATCATTGAAACTCCTAGCGATGTCGGCATCCTGCAAAAAGGTCTTACACAGACTAATGACTTGTACCAAAGTCATGGTCTTAAATTTAATGCAAAAAAATGCATTATCCTACCCTTCAGTAAGGGTGATGTTCCTGCAAAATATCACATCAATAACAATACTCTAAACAAACAGTCAGTGATGAGAGATCTGGGCAAACTGGTCAACAGCATCCTTAACTTCAATCACCATGTCTCCACAGTTGTAAGAAGGGAATTTTATATTGCTCATCTCATAAGTAAGGGCATTGAATTCCAGAAAAAAGAGGTTATAACCCCCCCTGTACTCTTCCCTCATCAGACCAGTAATACAGTACAACACACCCTTTGGTATGTTCCTTTCCAAATGCCGGAAGAAATTGGAGAGACAGCAAAGGTTCCTTACAAAGAAAATTCAGGGTCTTCAAGATCTGTCCTATGCAAAGAGACTGAAATCATTGTTAGTTTTTTCTGTGTCATACAAGACTGCTCAGAAGGTGACCTGTACCTTGCATATAGAGAAATCTCTGACCCAGCTTTGATGTAAATGCTGCACATTCGCAAGTCAAATGGCACATGGGTCACTCGTTCAAAGAACACCTGGTATGTGACATCAACAGAACTTGCTGGAGAGACAGATTTGTCTCCCAGAGGTTGCCCCATCTTTGGAACAAGCATGCTATTCACATTAAACAAAGCCCCTTGTTGGCCCTATTTAAGCATAATTTGGTGAATGGATGAGTAACCAGAAATTCACCCCAGGAGGTTCCACCTATGTCCTCCTTGGAAAGGGGGCAGTAAGTGCTAATTTTAATGTCTGCTTGAATGAGACACCCTTGAAAACCTGGGTTGAAGTTGGCTAGGCTTGAAAGGGCCCTGGAGCCATTAGCCTAGTAACTTCCTATGATATAGATATATATATATATATATATATATATATATATATATATATATATATATATGTGTGTGTGTGTGTGTGCAAATATGCATATATATAAAGATATACAATATATATATATATATATATATATATATATAGAGAGAGAGAGAGAGAGATTTATCTATACACTTACACAAGTGTCTGTGTATGAGTTTGAGTGAGTGACATTTAGCACCATCGTAATTCTGCCATTAATGGCTCAGATAAAGGACACATTTATTATTTATTTTATTTATTTTACATTTGTTAACCGGGAAATTCCAACTGGACCAGGTCCATTTTCAGCGGAGGCCCGGGGAGAAAAGCTCCAACATCAAGTTATATAAATACAGTACATCCAGCATAATACACAAAACCGGTTGCATCATGTATGCTGAGCATAGTAATATAACAAGAATTAATAAAAACACTCCAGGTAAAAGATATAGAACATGGGTAAAAAGACAATGTCAGTCATACTTTGGTAAGAAAAGAAAATATATCAAGTAAGATTCTACAGTTAAAAGTACCCTTTCAGATGACCAAGCCTACAGGGGATCAGAGCTTCAGCATGTGATCAGAGAGGAATTTGGAGAGTTAATAGTAGATCTTCAGGGACTTTGATTTTCCATATTTCCAGGAAAAAAAAAACATTGGTTAATCCCAAATATGGACTGTGTGAGTACTGGAAAATGTGATTGCCATGGAATTTGGCACTTTAGACCAGAGGACTCATTTGCCACAACCTGTATTTCTTGTCATATGTACCACTTAAAATACAGTTGGCTTACTTTGAGTGTCCTGTGTGCAGAATCTGATTTAATTTTGAGTATATAGAGAAGCACTAGACATTTATAGTGAAATCACTGTATAGACCCAGTAATTACACTTAATAATTACAGGTATAATGCTTGGATTTCATCTCATGAAAAATGATTTTTTATTTTTAGTACACTGACTCTGTACCCCTGTACATTGTCCAAACATTGTGGAGACTACAGCTTCTGAGCAAGAATTCTGGAGCAGACTGATCAGTTTTAATTTAGAAAATCAACAGAGCAAGAATGTTATGTTAACGCACTGCGCCTCCACTAACTGTAATGTCTAGATTCGACTTTCCAAAAAAAAATAAAAAATTGAGGGACTTGAATGTGTGACTGTGTCATATGTATATAAGAGGTAGTTGGCAGGTTTTTACTCACTTCTTTACATCTCACAGAGTCTGTTGAGCCAGTCTGAGAAACTGTCTGCCCATGTTATACTTTCTGGATAAGCTGAAGATTCTTCTTGTATAAACGTTTACTTTATTTTTCCTCTCACCCAGCATCACCAATTTTATGACTGTCCCTGGCATTCCTGAGTTCTTTTTTTTTACTGCTGCTGATGCTATTAACACATTAGAAACACAGATACAATACTCTACCCCCCTTAATGTAAAAAAATATATATTTATATCCTTTGTTTTCCACCTTGCATCGTCGGTTTCTGCCCTTCTATTCTTCTATCTGTTTCTGATTGCACCTTCAAGAACTCCATGCATTCTCATACATTTCTTTTGTACTCTCTTTCTGCTTCTCTCATCATCCATGTACTCATTTACATTCTTAGTCTTTATCTGGCATCTGATGACGATATTGTACCATTTTGTTAGCTTCCTTTGTACTACTAAACTCCTTTCTGAGATTTCCAGTTCTGTTTATACTACCCCAGATGCCTGGAATCTAATCAGTTTCACCAACCTTTTCATCTCAAGGGCCCAGATCATTAAGATGTAGTAAAGGGGGGGCACTGTGGCGCTTTGTATTTATTTATTACTACTACTTCTTCTTTCGGCTTTTCCTGGTTAGGGGTCGCCACAGCGGATCACCTGTCCGCTCATGATTGGCAGTGGAGTTTTACAGTGTCAAGTTGCCAGCCCGACACCTAACCTTCCATGGAAGGCACATGCACACACACACACACTCATGCCTAGGGCCAATTTAGAGTGTCCAATCCACCTACAGCATGTCTTTAGGATGTGGGAGGAAACCGGAGCACAAGGAGGAAACCCACGCAACCACAGGGAGGACATGCAGACTCCGCACAGAAGGCACCCCAGCTGAGAATCGAACCGGGGAACCTCTTGCTGTGAGGCGGCAATGCTAACCGCTGCACCAATTCACCACCACCACCAAAATCTTCGCCAGGTTCAAAAAAATGTTCTTGCTCTTCCAACTGAAAAAAAAAAAGTTTTCTAGCAGAACCTGTCCTAATTATTGCTAGTAATGATATGAAACAAAACACTGGTATTTTTTCCATATAATTTCTGGAGAACTGTGGGTGTGCTTCAAACCAAATATTTCTCAGTTGTGGTTTTCGCTGTAAAACTCAGGCCCATCAAAGCAGCACTTTTTGCATATTTCACTTAGGAATGGCACATATATGATTTACTTTCACCTGCAGTAAAGCATTACTCCCTTGGACACATATACTTGTTCATTTAGTCATATTAATTCAAATTGCTGCTGAGTTACACACAGTCTTGCCATTTAATCTTAAAATAAATCCTTCCATTTATAGATGTTTCTGTCAGTAATAAAATGCAAGGACAAGTTGAATCTCTAGTACAGATAATATTTACAGTGACCAGAGGATGGACTGCTGTTTTTATTCTAAGTTAACCTACATGATCTGAGAATATTTTTTTGTGAGTGTGAAATAGTGTCCTTTGTGGTAAATTTGTTAAAGACGTGGATTTGTTCAAAAAAATTATTCTTAGATTTGTGTATTGTAACGTTGTGGATGTGACCTTGTTTCCATTGCCTCACTGCTGTCTAGACATGCCAACATTTTCACATTCACTCCTTTAGCATGGCTTCCATTATTTTACCCTCAGCATCTGTCCATCTTCCACTCCTGTGAAATGGATTCATATATGCCATCTTCCAGGCATGAGGAACTTTACCCAAGAAGGTTGAATGAAACAGTTTGGAAGTTTTTCAGATCTGTAAATAACTGCATTTTACTTGTAGAAATCTGAATCTGAGTGCAGAAAAGTGCACTTTGTAAGTAACATTCAGTTGTAGCTGACATTCCGACCTGGGATAGCGAGATCTCTTATCGGTGAGTGTTTCTACTTACATGGAAATACCATCTGTCTGTGTTTCTTGGGTTTTCAGTAGAATAAATACGGTAAGCAGCAAATGCTGTCTTCTTTTAGTTGACTGAATGGTTTACATATGCACAGGTAGAGCAGAACAGAGCGTGACTAATTTGCAGAAACGTGGAGGAAGAGAAGGAACATATATAGTAAAGGATTTCCTAAAATTGTAAGAAATTAAATATCACTAAGCGAGACAGTTAGTGAAAAATATACCTCAATAAAGAAACTCCCAAAATAAACTGTATGTAAGTAGTAAACAAAAGGATAATATGATAAACTATTTGCAGTTCGTGTCACATGATATGATAAACTATTTGCAGTTCGTGTCACATGATTTCAGAGCCATCCTTTTGTTCTTAATCTCATTCATCTGCCACGCCATCAGCTGAGAATATTTAGTGGGAAGACTATGTCCGTTCTTGTTGCTGCACTGCCATTTGAATGACAACAGTGCATCTAGGCACAGGTGAGAAAAGAAAGAGGATAACTGAGAGCTGGGAGTGGAATTATACCAATGAGCCATCAATAACTTTGGGTCCAGGAGAATGAAATAACAAACCTTTTTATTCAGTGGTGTATTGCTTGATATTTGGGGGGGGGGCAAAAAAGTAACTAATACAAATTAATCAATGTCACTGTTTCAGAAAAAAATACGTAATACAAATTAATTGATGTCAAGACAGATCACAGTGTCACCCAACCTAGGGATACCAGTTCTGTTACATATATATTAAAAATGCTGAATACATTTTCTGTTAACTATAGTTGTGGATACTTGTAAATATCGTGCATACCATAACTTATCACTTCTTATACTCCTCATATATTTTAATCTGCATCTTATTCTCTCCCGCCCCTCTCTTGTAAACCATACATTTGAAATAACACTTTAAAACCATCATCTCTATTCACAGCTAATGACTGTTCCTTGATACAGCACCAGTAGTAATAGTAGTAATAAACACACATGCTTTGTCTAAATTCACTAAAACTGTATGCAACTTGTATTACAGAAATGTAGCCTCTTAAATTGTCCCTTGTTTTAATATTACTTTTAAAGTACATTGTTTTTTGCCTTTTCGCTGAGTCGTGGCTGAAAAGGGTCCTCAGCCCAGTCCACGTACCTGGTTAACAAATTCAAATAAAATAAATCAAACCAGCACTAAGCAGACAGTGGGGCTGTTTGTGTCTCTTGTATCAGGCTTATTATTCATGTGACCTGATGATTTCAAGACAATTCAAAGGTGATTCCCTTTCCCAAAGTTCTGCTTGGGGATGAGTACAATGTCTTTGGTTCATAGGTTCATAGGTTTATACTAGGCTATCTGCCCTAAGGCATTTATAAGCCTAGCCCAAATTATTGTGGCTTACGCCACCCCTTATATATAAAAAAAATACTGTGCCCATTAGTTTGCCTCTGTCCAGCAGTGAGCAGAGATGATGATGATTCCCTGCCTACCCTCTGATCTCCACTCAAGAGATTTTCTTCTAACAGAGAACAGTGCAGGCTTCTGCCTCACACATGGACCGGGGATTTTATTCCCACAACAGAGTCTAGAGGTCCAATCAGATAATCCTATCCTACCCCGTAAGCCTGTATTCGTAAGCTAAGTGGTAGTCGCTTACTCTGCTTGGATTTTTTGGTGGATTTTTGAGGTGGAGTATGGCCATTAATTCCGGGTTGGACATGACATTGACGCACATGTCACACACATGAGCACTCGGTATCTCTGGAGGAGGTTCAGCGGAGTTTCTTCAATCTGGTTTATTTCAATCTGGCTTTGGAGTCCCCTTTTTGGAGTCCCTTTATCCTTCGGGTGAGAGGAACTTTTTGGGGATCCCATACACACTGCAGAACTTAGATATTGAGATACATTGTAGATCACAGTGAATTACTTCGATCATTGTGAAGATGTGAATCCCAGTGTGTCCTTCATGATCGTTGGGCAATGATCTCTAACCACTTTAGCAATGTGGGAGGTCAAAAAGAAAGAAACTCTTTACCTGGGTCCCCAGGTCAAAGATAACCTCTTTCTGTCTGTACCTATATGGTCCCTGTGGGTTGGTTGGGTAGGGTTGTTTAGTTTTTCCTACTGGGTATATGGGTTTACCTTTGTTTTTCCGGCCGAGGCCATATCTGGTACATTTGGAGCGTTTTCTGAAGGATATCCGCTAGCACCAGCTATCTGTTTCCGCACTTCAGTTCTGAGGGATATCAGGCCTGGCCACTTTGTCTTTCTGTAATGTCCCATGTTGGCCTGTACTTGAGAAGTAGATAAATAAAGATGCCAAGGCCTAGCCTTCTGAGAACGGGATAGACCGACGCCAAGAACCAGGGAGAGGGGAGTGGGACACCACTAGTGACCCTAGCATCAGTCTGACCTGGCTTAATGCACTCTAATTCTTGCATTCTGTCCTTAATTTTACTTAAAAGCTTTGTGTCGACATATGGGTTTACATTTAAGGTGGTAAGTTTGGAGCTTTCTACTGCAATCTGATTATTATTAACCTTGCAAGGTCAATGTTCATCAAAGATGAAGTTCATGACTCATTGATGGCCCATGACAAGTTCTAAAAAGATGATCTTCCCTCTCAAAGTCCAAAGTGCATGACATTATGATCACACTGGTGAGTTTTCATGTCACCAAGTCCCTATTGGTTTGTTCCAATGCTATTTTATGATCCATATCATGCTTTTGCAGACTAGATTGTCAGGGCTTATGTGGCGCCACCTTTGTGGGTCCGGACCAGGGGTGCATCCATTGGAGGTGGGCTGAGTTTATCCCGTCTGCTCTATGTGCGCTTTAATTCCTGTGGTAACTCCATCTCCTTTGAGCCAGGCACTGTGCTGTTGTGGTCCCTCTGCCTTGCTGTTGTAGCACTTTATGGGGAGACCACACGAGGCTACACTCGGCTGTGATTTAGCCCCTCTGAGCAGGGGCTTTAGATAGTTAGGGAGAGTCGAGGAGGCTCACCTTTGCAATGTCTGTGAGGCTTGGCTCCTTTTGGGGAGGGGGTGAAGTTTGGAGAGAACCTGTGAGCATGAATGTTGGCAATGTCTGTGGCCTATCTGTATTTTTATCATTTTGGACTAAATCTCTTTTTCTTTGGCAATTTTTGCCCTTTGTTGGATTTATGTGATTGCCTGATTATTTTTTTCCTTTGAATCCATGTCAATTTTTTTATGGATTTTGCCCTATCATGTAATAGCTTTTTCATCTTATTAGTTATAATGTAATTGCTTTCCAAAAATATTTTAATGGCCCTTTTGGCTGGGGTCTAGCTTTCTCTGTTATTATTTTCTCCATGTATGGTGGGGGTTTCCTGGAGGCTACAGTCTTTTGTCATTGGGTAAAAAGCTTTTGCTTGACTCATGGGATTGCCTGATCTCAGGGCCCCTGAAGGTGTTTCCTCTGACACTTTGCCTTGAAGGATTTGCAGGTTTGGACTAGTGTGAAGTTTTGCCTTTGGTTTTTTGGATGGGTCTTGAGTAGGGATTTGTTTACCTTTGAGGGTTTATTGAGTAGGGTGATTTTTGTTTGGGTGGTAGGATGTGGATTTTACTTCCGTTTTGGAGTACAGAGTCCTAGTGTCCGTCTCAATGACATCTTCGATTGTTCCACTTTCCAATGGGGATAGTGACCTAACCTTCCATTTTTATAGTTTCTCCTTTAGGTAGGGTAGTTGATAGTATGTTTTATGATGAGTGGGTATGACAGTGACTAACCGGAGTAGCCTTGTTTTGGGGCTTGAGTAATGTGGGCAGCTATTATGTAGGTCCCTGAAATTCCTAGGTGGGCTGTGTGGGGTTCGAAGCATTTATACCCTCCAAGTTGTTTCAGCTTGTGTTACCTATTCCTGAGTTTGAGCTGTTAAGGTTCAGCTGGATGGTTTGAGTATTGTGGGAGTTGCCTATTGTTGGATTGAGGTATCCTGGTTTCGAGCTTTTTCACCTCCTTGATGTATTAATTCCAACAGTGTGAAACTGATTTAGTGGGATGTGTAGGCTTTCTATGGGAAGACTTCATCCCAACAGCATAAAATCAATTTAGGGTTATAAGTAAGATTTGTAGGAGGTTCATTATAACAGTGTAACACTGAGTTGGTGGATAAGTAAAATTTGTATAGTAGGAATTCATTCTAACAGTGTGAAACTGACTTTAGTGAGTGATTAAGATTTGTATGGGAGGAGTTTGTTCTAACAGCATAAACCTACCTTACTTTGGAGAGGGCCAAGAGCAGACTTAGTACAGCATATAATGGAGGCAGGACCTAAACAGAAAAGTGCAAGACCATTTATCTCTGCATAGAGTGCATTGCATAAAATGTCATGACAATCTAACATTGATTGTAAAAACTGTAAAATGTGCATTAAGTGGAGTAGATTTCAGCCTATTTTGTCTGCATGTACTGGGTCTACTTTGTGATTTTCTAAAATTTGTTTATTTATTTGCTAAGATGGTCCAATGCTAGGAGCCCATTTTCAATGGAGTCCTGGGAGAAAAGCTCCAAGACAGTACAGTATTGTAAAATTACAACAACATTATAATATACCAAATTATAAAATACAAAATTTAAGAAAACATATACAATAACATGAGAATTAGAAAAAATGCATGATAATTGCAGAAAATTGATAATTGAAGGAACAGATACTTGAATAAATCCTCACTAACAAATTAAGGATCTCGTAGAGCATTGTATGTAGAAGAGCATAGAATCTGTTTTCTTGACCAGTAACTCTGTACACCGTGTTAATGCATAATAGTTTCAAGTAACTTTATGATTTTTCAACAGGTCAGTGTCAGATATGAGCTGAAATCTCCTGTTAAGAGCATTGAAGATTTCATTCGAAGATTTACTCCTAGCCGCTTGACTTCTGGATCAGCAAGTAGCAGTTCATCAAGCCTTGCTGCTAGTAAATCCACTTTTAAAGTTGGGTCTAGTGTTCAGTCATCACCATCCGATAGCAATGTTACTAAACTCGAACAGCTGACAAACTCATTTCAAAAAACAGATAATGGCTATAATCTGCAGATGGGTGCAGAGTTTGCATCTGGGAAGCCAGAAGAAGGTGAACTGCGGTATGAGGCAGAAAGCCCTGATGAAGCTGCCCTTGTATATGCAGCCAATGCCTACAGCTGTACACTAGTTAGTAGACTACCTGACCAGGTAACGGTCGAGTTACCTTATCTGGGGAAGTTAAATTTTGAACTTTTGCACACACTGGGATTTGACTCTACTAGAAAAAGGATGTCAGTGGTAGTGAAACACCCTCTCACAGATGAAATAGTCATGTACACCAAAGGTGCCGATTCTGTTATTTTGGATCTTTTACAACCATGCCTTTCAGGTACGTTTTTTAGCAGTTTTGTATCCCTTATGTGTACACATCAGTTAATTGATTGAAAAGTCATTGAAAGATTTGTACATGTGAAATATTTTACACACTAATTTGTGCTGGATTTCCAAATTAGCATATTTGAACAGAATTACCCTGTGTTTATACCATGCAGAATCATACCATCCAATTTAAGATTTTATTTTAGGAACACCTGTTGTGTTGCAATGTTAGAAAACTAGATGAACACCATACCAGCTAAGAACAAGTGTAGCTTTGCTTTTGAATGTAAGAGTAACATAATTTGTTTCTTTCGCTAGCAGGTACAGATGAGGGATTTCATACTCAATTCTTACATGTTGAAACTGGAAAACAGTATAATATTGTACGATGATCCCTCATTACCATGTTGATTCTTACTCATCAATGACTTGCAGAATTGATGCTCAAAAGATGTCTTTGCTGCATTTAGCCATGATTTGTAATTGTTTATGCCTTTGTTTCTTTTTCCAGAAAAAAAAAACTGAGTTTTTGATAAGTGTGTAAGTAGTACGTACCGCCTTTTCTTTTTTATTTAATTCCAGGAAGACAGAGTGGTTGTGATCAGGCTGGGCCAAGTTATGTTTAAAAACAGTGGAAGTAACTGGTTGGCTTGAGACCTCTGCAGTTCTTGAAGTGCTTAGGGGTTTTTGATGTACCCTTGTCTTAATCTTGTCTGCCCCCCGGTAAATCATTTCTGGAGACACTTTTGCTGTCTGTCTGTGTCTCAACCATTGGTCAGTTTGCAGATCCTTAGAGTTTGAGTCAGTGAAGTATCTGCCTTGGTTCCTTTGAACCTGAAGCGGCCAACTTGTGGTGGGAAGCTTGCTTAGGGAAAAAAATGCTGATGTAGACTCTTCTTGTCTGCAGGTCCCAGTTGTTATAATGCCTACTGTCTTGACTTGGATATGCTTCCCTTTTACAAAACTGAGTTGGTCAAAACTGGAGAAAGCAGAGTCTTCTGAAGCTAAAATTATAAAGAATGTCCTGGTGTATAAACATAAAAGCTGCATTACGTGTATATCTGCTTAGCTATTATGTTGGGTCCTCTGTCTGTTTTATAGGTCCTCTGTTGTTCTTTCTCACAAGAGTCTTGTAACACAAATGGCCTGTGCATCAGGTCTCTATCTTGTCTTATTCCTGTCACAGGTCATTGCTTCATCAGATGGCAGTGTTTCTCTGTGCACAGTAAAACAATGCCAATGGAAGATCCTTGTACTTGGCAAGCTGTCAACCTACACTTATAACTTGCAGGCTGCTGAAGAGATTTAGCTGTGGCAGTAATTTCCCATTCAGCTCACTGGTACAAATGAAGGCCATTTAGTCACCTCACTAAAAGTCTGGATCCAATCAGTAGCCTGGGAACTGAAGTAGTGACCAGGAAGGGGTGTGGGCAAGTAGTTGAAGCTTTGCTGTCCTTCCATAGAGAAAGGGAACAAAAGTTTCTGCCTCAGGAATATTCCTGTAGTGGCCATGGGCTACCATAAAGTAGTGAGGTGGGACCCAAGAGATCTTGACATTGAATATGAAAAACTGATACAAGACTAAATTAAGTGCAAGCCCCCCTCCCCAGCTCCAGTGCCCCACATATCCCTGCTACTTAAATGTACTAACTCCAAAATGACTGTACCTTGGATGAAGAGGAATTTTATATAGTACTGCAGTCTTGGCCTTGGAATTAATATGTAAAGTCATTTTACAACTTAAGTGTCATGATTCTTCCGGGTGTCAAACACATGTGCCTTAAGGTGTGTTTCTCCTTGGGTACATGTATATATCCAGTAAGGAGGTTCATTCTTCATTATCCCCTAGGACTCACTTGCTGTATCATACTCTAGGCAGCATATCACAGCTTCCAAGGCCATTCTTACACTCTGTTTCACCATTTCAGTTTTTACTTCCTAACACTAAGCTTCTTTGGATATATTTCAAGTGACCCAGGCTACATTTTGTAAAGAATTTTGAAATTATCTTTCTAGTATCATTTGGTTTGGTAATATTTACTACTAAGTTTTTACAGTGTTTGGAATTGAGCACCTTCTGTTTATAAAGCACTGCTTTCTTAATGTCATGCAGACTTTTTTCTCTTCCTTGATGCAGTTTTGTTATAGTAGGTGCAACTGAAGCAAAAAAATCACTTGCCCCAGCAGTAGCAATGAGTTTATAACTTAGGTACACAACATTTTTCTGAGTTCTTTCATAATTGGGCTAAATTTCAACTTTGGAAATACAGAGCACATCTCCTTCTCTCTTCCTCTCTCTTAGGTTTGCTCTTCTCTTTTCTTCTTCAAAAGCTCATTATCATTTAGCCAAATAAAAATAAGGATCTTAGAGCTTATGAAGAGTTCTGCATCGTGACCTCTTCTGTGTTGTCTGTGTGTCCTCTTGCTCAACAGCTAGTTGCTCTACCTTGTCCAGTCCAGAGGTCTCCTGCTCTTTCTACCACTGATTGTGCAGCATCATCATCATTCAGAAGAAAGAAGAAGAGAGATTCTTTCTGTCCATCATCTGAGAGAAACATGAGAGAGAGAATGAAAGAAGACTGTTTGACTTTTCTCCACATTTTGCAGTGTTGGCCCATCTTGCATTAAGTGAGCTGGAGTTACTTCTCAGAGGCTGTGAGGCCCCAGTCCTCCAGTGGAGCAAGTGCTGTCAAAGCACAGGGGTTCAAAATTGTATACTCCCATACAGGCCTTTTTCTCATCACATACACTGGCCCCATTGTGGACACCAGTATCAGATCCTTTGGTTCCAGGTCATGCTCCTGTGAAATTAGTTCAGCCTTCTGCTGGACGGAAGTTGGGTCCAGCTCTTGTTCCACCCATTTATTGATATTGGATAAATTATTAGAAAAGGTAGAAAGAGGTAAAGGGTAAGCATTTGAGGTGACTGGCTGTAATGCAGCATAGGATATATGGATCATGATACAGTCCATCCACCCCTGTCTGTCAAGAGGTGACCAGATGTATAGTCCATCCTCGCCTCTCTGTCAAGAGGTGGCCAGCTGTGCCCTTTCAAACTCTAGAATGCTTAGTTGCACATAAAAATTTTCAAAGTACCCAGGAGGTTTTTCTACTTTACAGTAGGGGTCAGTCATGACTAGTTTCAGCCTCTGCCATTTGATATCACCAAATATTTGTCAATAGTGGCAGTTTAGCTCCAGCTGTGGGGCATTAGATGTTTCCTTTGCCTGGATGACGTACTATCTTCTGGCATCCCCCATGAGGACCAATCTTATTCAGCTCAGGAATCGTTTGTTCTGCATCTTTCTCTGATTGTGGGTTACCATCAATCTGACAGAGCCTCAGTTCCATTAACAAGATTTTCTGTTCATAAGAGCTACAACAGCACCAACATAGGTTGAGTGTATTTACCTCTGGACAGAAAACCAAACATCCTGCAGTCTCTCTCTCTCTTCCTTCATTTCAGACAGTTAAGTACAAGCAGGTCTTTGCTTTTAAATTCTGAAGCTAATGGCAGCCATAATTTTTGGGTCTATATCAGCATATCGAAAATTTAATAGTTCGAATCACAAAATATCAAACTGAAATGATCGAACTATTAAATTTTCGAATGCCGATCAAAAAAAAAAACCTAAAGGGTGTAGGCAAGGGGCACCCCCGACACCCCTCTGCTACTTAAATATACCAACTCCGAGACTGCACTACATTGTAGTAAATGGAAATTTCCCCTTACGGAGATTTCTGTTTACCCGTTCGATATTCTGCACTTTCTGCATTCTCACGTCGACAATATCACATTCGATATTGTCAGCGTTCGAGATGCTGATAGGAACCCATAATTTTCATATTACTTTTCATCAGAGTGTGCATGATGGTCTTGAAATGGACACTCACTCGGTGGCTACAGTGTCTAAATCCTTCAAAGAAACCAGTCATTATCTCCAGTGCATGTAGCCACAGACTGCAGTGTTTTTATTCAGATGGTCTTTGTTAAGACACCACCTTGACTGCTCCTTTATCCTTGGCCACTGTCACAAATGCTTTTCTCCTATGGTTGGGAGAACCTCAGTGGTTGGATGATCCAAAGGATGTGACTTGCATGCTAACTTATCTTTACATGTCAGAATTCTGAAGATGTGAGCAATCTTCCTGACCCTGTAATCCTTGTAGAATATTCTTTCTTTTGAAATACTGGCAATTCATTTTGACAGCATGACTGTAGCCTAGTTTGTTAGCAAGCAAGGCAGGACAAGGTCCTACTCAGTCTGTTAGGAATCTTTGAGAGTGTGAGAATGGACAGTCTCAGTCCCTTTGCTGGTGTAAGACAGACTTGGCCATTGTCTGTTAATGACCCATGAGTGATTGACCAGTCTTGCTCCTGACACAATATTGTTTCTGATGTGGAGTCTCCTGGTTTGCAGTTTGCTTGCCTCTCTGACCAACACCAGATAGGAACTTTTCTTGCTTGTCTCACTGTTCAGCTGGCAGAGCAGTGATACTTTAGTCCAGGACTGGCTTTGGTGATTACATTCTTCTTTCCCCATTTCCTATTTGGGAGGTGAGAGCTATTAATTGTTTGAAAAAGGCTAGCAAGAACTTTTAAGTTTGTCTGCTTAAATGTGTATTGTGGCTCTGCATGTTATGGTCCCTGTGATCACTTACTTACTTTGTCCCCATGTTCCTAATACAGATTGTCAGTGTTTACAAGCCATGATTTCAGTGATCCTGTTTTTGCATGGATGTTCTTCGTGTTTCACTGTTGCAGTCATTACATTTGGGTTATCTGCTTGCAGTCCTCAGTCGGCCTGATTATCAAAGTCTTGGGTCCTGCATCGGTTGCTGTCTCATCTTCCATGACGTCAGGTAGTCAGGGGTGTAAAGCATACAGCCGATGCCATTTTATCAGTCTTTCTTGCCGTGCAGTTCCCGAAGCAGAAGCAGTTCGCAAGTGTCAGTCGGTTTCAAATCCAAAGTCTTCAACTAAGCTAAGTACCCCATTGGGGATCCCTTTTCTTGCTCTAAACCAATGTCAGTAAAAGTTAACAATTGTATTTTTTGTGGAAAGCAAATACCTCATAAAGAATTTAATTCATACTGCATTCTTTGCTTAGGCCCAGACCAATGACATACCTCGCTGTCGGTTTTGTGCCTTATTCAAACCTTGAACTATTCATCATCGGTTCATTTTCGCATCTAAATATTTTGGTACTCTGTTCAATTATCCAGAAATGGCTTCGGTAAGCCACCCAACTGCCAACATTCTGAAAAAACGCAAAGATAAAGACAGAGACAGACTGCATAGGTCCAAAGCCGCCGCCGACGCTTCTCCTAAGCTAGTTGCCAGTTCTCTGGTACTCAGTGAGGCGCTTGTGCAGCTCCTAATACACACTACTTCAGATTTGCAGGCCTCTACTGAAACCCATTCAGAGTCTGGTATGACATGAGATGCTTCTTCAACTGTGGAACCTGCGGATGTCTCTAACTTGGATGGGTCCAGAGCCGCTGTGTAGGCACCGGCTTCTGACAGTGTATTCAGGCCTACTGACTTGCATATTAAACCAACGCCATCTTCTTCAAGGCCTAAAACTTGATCTATGCCTAGAAAACTGATGCCCAGACCCCATGGTTAGGCCCCTATGCCTAAAAAACAAATAAGAATGTCTGAAGACCTTTTTTACTCTAATCAGGGGAAGCCACCCTTCCCCCTCTAAGAGACCTAGGACTGATTTTCCTTCTGATTCTTCTGATCCAGATTCTGAAATTTCTGTTTTTTCTGATGACCAGGATATGCCCTTATCTACCTATGAGGATTCTAATGCAGAGGACTCCATTCCCTCTGCTTCACCTCCAGAGGATTTCTGTTTTGGTGAAACCTTGCAATCTCTTAGGGAGCATTTCCGCTGGGAAAGCCAGGATTACTCTGACTCCAAAAAGAGGCTTAGGGAATTCTTACTCCTGCCTCAACACAGGCCTTTAGCTATCCCTGCTGTACTGGACATTGTAGATGATGCCTTCTCGGAATCTAGCCTGGCTCCTGACACTTTACCTCCTGCTCCCAGAAAACCTGACAAGTATTACAGGGTTCCTGACTCTCACAAGTTCTTCTTTAAAAATCCTACTGTGGATCCTGAGACCATTTCACAGGGACCCAAGGGCATTAAGGCTACTACTGCCAAAAATCCTACCCCCCTCTGATAGAGATTCCAGGGCACTGGATATATGGGGTAAGAAGGTATACACTTCTGCAACTTTAGCCATTAGGGCTTTAAATTGCCAGTTTCATATGTTAAAGTATCAGCAGCATATTATTGGATTGCTTAAACAGAAAATGATATTGATTCCTGACTGTGCTGAAAATAAAGAATTACAGGATTTAATGCATTCTGCTGAACAAGTTGGAAAACATACTTTGCAATGTGGTTTTGATTCATTATATAGGCATCTTGCAGGGATGCTGTCACTGGTTCTGTACTTAGAAGGCATGCTTGGCTTAAGGAGCAACCTTTTTCAGATCATGTTAAAGCTAAATTACTGGATGCTCCCTTAAACTATGATCGCTTGTTTGGCAACAAAGCAGAAGTAGTACTTAAAAAGATGGAGGAAAAAGCTAAATCTATGCAAACTGTTAAAGATTTCATGCAAGTACAGTCTCCCAGATTTAGTTGGCATTGTCCCTCTAAGAATTGGTCCTTTCCTGCCTCTTCAGGCCTTTTCAGTCCAAACCCAGAACCAGCAGAACACCCAGGCTTCAGTCCCAGGGTGCTGACAGGACTAAGCAGTGGGGGGCTCCCATTTTCAAAGCAGGGAGTAGTAAGACTCCCCACTATGGTAAACTGTCTCAATGACTTCACTTTAAACCTTCCAAGCCCTGCTCAACTGACTGTTCCTTTGGGGAGAAAGATCGCCCTGCATGCAAAAAATTGGGAACTCATTACGCAGGACAAATGGGTTCTAAATATAGTTTCCCAAGGATACAGACTCCACTTCCACTCTTACCAACCGCAAACGGTTGGTCAAACCTACACCCAAATCAGTGGGCAGAGGCTCAAAAGCAGGTTCTCTCTCTCTTTTAAGCATCAAGGCTATTCAGTCTATCCCATAAGAAGAATGGGGGCAAGGTTTTTACATTTCCTGGTACCCAGGAAAGACAATTACTGGTGTCCTATCCTGGACCTGTCTATTCTGAACACATTTTTGGTAATCCCAAAATTCAGGATGCAAACTCTTCATCAGCTGCTTCCCATGCTAGGCAAAAATGCCTGGTTGGCAACACTGGATTTAAAGGAAGCCTACCTGCACATCCCAACAAGGGAATCTTGCAGAAGATACCTACGCTTCAGAGCAGGCTACATGCACTATCAGTTCTCTGCACTGCCCTTTGGCTTATGTACTGCACCCAGGGTATTCACAAAGTGCCTAGCTCCAGTCATTGCATTTTGCAGGCAAAGAAATATTCAAATATACCCATACATGGACGATTGTCTAATTCAGGCAGAAAGCCAGGACATACTATTAAATCATCTGGCATTTGTAAAGAAATTGCTAACTTCTCTGGGGTACACCATAAACAAAAATAAATCAAATCTGGTACCCTGCAAACAAATTGTATTCCTGGGAGCAAGCTTGAATACAACTTCCCAGATGGCCTACCTCATGCCAGAGAAACAAGTTCATTTCACAGCCTACTTCAATCTACTGGCCACAAAGACCCAGCTATCTGCAAGGAAAATACTGCAAGTACTGTGGTTCATGGCCTCTTGCATTCTACTAATTCCATATGCAAGACTACATATGAGGAAACTACAATGGTATCTAAAAAGCCTATGGTGTCAACATTTCAGGATCTAGAATCAATGATTCCTATCATACCTTGTCTAAAGATAGAGTTCCTTTGGTGGGCAGAGGCCTGCCAGCAAAACAAGGGACTGCCATTCACTCTACCCCCGCCGCCCAAACCCTAACAACAGACGCATCAGACTGTGCATGGGGGGGTGGGGTCACTTGGCAGGGCAGTGCATTCAGGGCAAATGGAGCCCAAGTCAAATGCACCTGCATAACAATCAAAAAGAAATGTTAGCTGTACAAAATGCTCTGATAGCCTTCAAGGACCACAGGACAATTATTGGTAAAGACGGACACCACCACTGTTATGTGGTACATAAACAAGCAGGGGGGAACCCACTCATACCCTCTCTGCAGACTAGCCATGTCTCTGTGGAACACAGCCTTGAGCTACCAAGTGCACCTACAGGCTCAGTTCCTGCCAGGAAAGCTAAATACACTGGTAGGTGACCTAAGCAGAAATCTCTTGGACCCACACGAGTGAAAACTGGAGCCAAAGATATTCAACATGTTGAGAAACAAATGAGGGAGCCCAGAGATAGACCTGTTTGCCTCCTCTCAGAACTACCAGTTGGACAAATTCTGCACAAGGACTCCTCACAAACAAGCTTGGAAAGTGGATGCCCTGTCCTTCACCTGGAAAAACCTATCGGTTTATGCCTTTCCTCCTCTGCCTCTCCTCTCCGAAGTGCTACTAAAGATCAAACAGGACAAATCAAGGACAATACTGATTGTACCAGACTGGCCACGGCAACACTGGTACCCCCTCTTGCGCAGTGTCACTGCTGGCATCATGGCACCTGCCTCAGACCCCTGCTCTGCTGTCCCAGGAGGAGGGCCAGATTCTGCACCCACAGCTTCAAACCCTGAACCTTGCAGCCTGGCTAATTATCTGACCCCTCCATTACCATCCCTCAGTAAGCAAGTGATGGATGTCATTCTGGAGGCAAGGAGGCCTAGTACTAGAAAATCCTATGCTGAAAAATGGAAAAGATTCTGTTCGGGGAGCCAAACTCGGGGGATGGGCACAGCAGTACCCAATTTACCCCATATTCTTCAATACTTAACTGAGATGCTTCACAAGGGCCTTTCCTTTTTTTCCATCAAAATTCATGCCTTGTCCATTTCAGCTCATTTATAATACAGAGCCACCGCTCTTCTCTCATCCACTGCTGAAGCAATTCCTCAGAGGGGCCAAAAACTTAAGACCACCCAGGAAAGCCCCTACTCCAGCCTGGGACCTTAAGTTTGTATTGGAAAAACTCTCTCTACCTCCCTTTGAGCCAGCTGCAAATGCAGAGTTGAAATTTCTTTCTTGGAAAACAGCCTTCCTTCTGGCCATCACTTCAGCAAGAAGGATGTCTGAATTACAGGCCCTCATGGCAGTGGAGCCTTTCATCATCTTTCATGCGGACAGGATGTCCCTCAGGACCAATCCCTCCTGTATGCCCAAGGTGGTATCCAGTGTGGCCTTTAATCAGTCCATTCATTTGCCAACCTTCTTTTCTAATCCACAGAACAAAGAGGAACATATACTGCACTCCTTGGATGTGCACAGACAACTTAGATTTTACTTGGACAGGGCTAAGCCTCTCAGGAAAAATGAACAGTTGCTGTTGCATTTGCTATAGGGGCAGAGGGGAAGGCCATTTCAAAGCAAACCATTTCTAAGTGGATAGGCCATTTCATTAATTTCTGCTATAAGCACCATGGAAAACCTACCCCACGGGGCATAAGACCACATCTACCTCTACAGTCTTTCTAAGAGGTGTCCCTACCAGGGACATCCTAGAAGCTGCTAGCTGGAGTTCTGTACATACCTTCACCAGTCATTACCTCTGCCAATTTTTTTCTAAATCCAGAGCTGGTTTTGCCACTGCAGTCTTGCAGGGCCTTATTGCTGGTCCTAATGCTATCTAATTGCTTCCTCCCTTCCTTAGCTTTGGGAATCTACCCAAGTGTAATGACTGCAACAGTGAAATATGAAGAACATAGTACAGTTGTGTACACTTACCATAAATGTAGATGTTCGAGTGTATTCACTGTTGCAGTCTTGCTTACCCTCCCTGCAACCCCCTGACTTCTATTGTCTAAACCTCTATTCTTGTTTACTATGCTTAAAGCTTTCTGGTGTATTTGCTTTTTTCTTGGAGGTGTAACCTTGTATATAATTGCTTCCAATTATGGCGGCACCTAGCATCTGGGGCAAGAAAAACTGATAAAATGGCATCGACTGCATGCTTTATACCCCTGACTACGTGACGTCATGGAAGATGAGACAGCAACCGACGCAGGACCCAAGACTTTGATAACCAGGCCGACTGAGGGCTACCTGCAAGCAGATAACCCAAATGTAATGACTGAAACAGTGAATACACTCGAACATCTAATTTATGGTAAGTGTACACTAATGTACTTTTTTACTCTTGAGAAAGTTTTAGTTGGAGTCTCTTCTCAGGATGCCTGTGATGGACACACTCTTCTCTCATCCTTCTAGTAAGACGCAGCTAAACTTTCAGGCTGCTACACCACTGCTGACCACCAATAGCCAGGCATCATTTATTCTTTTATATGTATTACCTATTTGTTGGCCAAGTAAGCTCCTGGACAAATTGTCCCTTATCAGAGGTGGCCCTTGGACACACTCTGGTTAAGTGACTTCTTCAGAGTCCCACAGTAGGCAGATGAAGGTGAAAAGAATCGAACCCTGTATGCTGTGCACAGGAAGCAGAACTTTAATCCTCTACTTGGTATATATATATATTTTTTTTCTTTTTAATATAACTAGAATGGTGGATATTTCCTCATCAGCTCAGAAGCCCTGTACCTAAATAGAGTTTAACATGGGCTGTGTATAACAGTCAAAATCTTCTTTCAGCTCCTGATCCCATGGTTTTCTGGCATTTGTTGGACACTTTTATATTCAGATCTAAGTCATCAGCTAACATACAACTCCCTATTGAAATGTCAGCATTCAAGTGCCAATACACAAAAAGAGAAAGACTGAAAATGCAGGTTATAAGTGAATATTAAAAATTGCTCTTCTCCTTTAAGCTTTTTTTTTTTTTTTGCAGGGTTGGCAAGCCTCCCTCCCCATTCAAACTTATACATACCAGCTTATAAATCACCATACCTTGGAGAAAAGGGAATATTCTGAGAAGTGTCCATGCCGGACTTCGTATATGCAAGTCTGTTTTATCAGCATTTCATTATTCTTATTTCGGCTCTCACTTGTTGCTTTTAACATACATTTGGCTGCCATATTTATCTTTCATTCTGGGCAGGATTCATCTTCTGTTACTGTCCCCTTAAAGTCTGCAAGGCTTTCATTAAGTGTATCTTTCTCTTGTGTCCTGTTAGGGAACATGTATTTCCACAGCCTCCCTTTCAATGGATTTCTACTTTATTCTGGAAAAACACTTTATTTGAACAGGCAGCATCAGTAGAACTGAAGATTTTTACTGTTGAAGATTATTGTCTTAGTAGCTGTACCATTAGCCAGAAAGAACTCCATACCTGGTTTTATGTACAAGAATGGTTTCTTTGAGGAGTAATCTCTCTCTTTTATGCCAGACTTTGCTACCACGTATAACTTTAGTCAGTGCATTGCACTTTCAGTGTTCTGCAGAGTTTTTTCTAATCATTGAGAGAATTTACTGCACTGTGCAGATTTCCACATGCAGATTAGATGTCAAGTGCAAAAACACCAACATAGTTAAGGGGGGTAATGGCGAAAGGGTCACTAATCTCTGCTTAGTGCATCAGTTTTCTAAATGCATATCCTTTATTTTCCATAAGTATGGGAAGGAATTACTCTTCTAAAGGTTATTGCTAATTCAATAGCTTTTCCATAAGGCACCTGTAAAAGAATACGTCCGAATGTTTGCATATCTGGGTGGTTATTCTATGAGGAGTACTTTTACTGCAAAGCAGTTTGAGTGAGTGAGTGGGTGAGTGCATTGTGGAAACAGCCTGTGCAACCACAATGCACGGGCTGGTAATGGAAACACTAGCACTGTTATATCTGATAGCATAGTGCTTTATTCAGGGACATGATAATGAGCCACTAATGGGGCATTGCTTGATGTGGATTAATTGCGTCTTTTCAGCTGTTGCATTATTAGGCGGTCCCATTGCTCAATTAGTGCTGGCAATGATTATCTTTCCGAAGTCGAGGGCACCTCATGAATGAGAAACAGAGATGAGTTTATAATTCCAGCCTCCCTGTAGTACAACTAAAATCATTGCAAGCCATTCAACCTCACAATACTGCTTGCTTTTGACTTGGTTTTCTTTTAGAAGTGATTATTTTATGTTGTGGGAAGATGCTATATTTAGGTCAACGTTAGCATGCTCAAAATATATGATATTTTTTCTTGCTGTTCTTGCAAGCGAAGTAATGTGAAAATGCAAAATAAATGGAACACCCCTTGTTTTGTAGCTAGTTGAAATATGGATGTTTTTTGAACTAATATTAGCATGGCATCTTTTGTGTTAAAGTTGTTGATGTTTGCTTATTTGAAATATTGTAAAATGTATTTTTCCTTTTTCTTGATATTTTATGGAGCAGTCACAATAAACATAAAAAATGTATTATTTGTATGTAACCGAATGCTGAACAATATTCCTAGTTAAAGAATCTTGATAACTGCTTTCATTACAGTTGTTCACATTTCTTTGTTTAGAATTTTGTAAAATGTAGAAAGAAGTGAGCATGTGAATGTGATAAAGCATTTCAGGATGGATGTTCAACAGAATATCAGGGACAAAGGTAAAGAGGAGTACTTAAATTAATTGCTAGAGGACACCCAATAGTGATGGAAGAGGAGAAAGGTAATGACAGATTTGTGGTAGTAAGGGGCTACTAGCAAGGGAGGAGGAGTGAGTTTGTATTTATATTCTACCTAAAACTGTTATTATGGACCTTAAAAATATGTGGAAGAAATAATCAGCTTTCAGCAGGGAGTATTCCTTACAGATGGGGACTGGAATTTGATTTGCAACAATGAGGATGTATATGGGAAGCCTAGAAGGGAAAATTTAACAAAAGAGGATAGATTTTTGAAGAAATTTGTGAACATATTTGGTATGAAAGACATGAATTCAGTAGGAGGAACTCAGGGATGATTTGCATATTATTCCCTGAGGTACAATAACTAGGCTAAGCTAGACAGAAATTATATTTCACAGAAACATGTACATTTAATTCAAAACTTTGATACACATCCAATAACTATTTCAGATCATGCACCAATAATTACCAAGATAAAAATGCAGGGTAATGAAGTAAAGAAGACACACTGGTGCTTCTCCACCTACCTGTTAAAAAGAAAGGAATTTAAAGAATGGGCAGTGGAAATTATCCAGGGGTTATTAGGGAGGATAAAAAGTACTCCAGAAGGTATAGCTAGTAAGTGGGGTAAAATGAAAGTGGAGTTTAGAAATGGAGTAGAAATAAAAGCAAAAGAGATATGGTTAAGAAGTAGCAAGAATTATTTGGAGGGGCTGACAAAGGTTAAAGTATTACAGAGTAAGGGGAGTCTCACTGAATGACAAGAGGCACAATTGCAGAGTGCTAAAGAGAAAATAACCGAGTACCTGGATAATATGCATGAGTTTAGAAAGATTGCTGTTAACCAACTCCTTTTTGACGATAACTCCAGAGCACAAAACTTTTGGCACAACATCTTAGGCAACAGAAAATAGACAGTGTTGTTGCCAAAATTATGGAGCTTGCCTATAGCAATAAAAATTGACCAGCAATCCTCTACAGAGGTATCGGATATATTTCTAAATTTTATGGACATTTTTATAAAGCAGAAAAGTGGGGAAAACTAGAAAAAACACAAATGGAAATATTTATGAAAGATTTAAATATGTCAAAGTTAGAGGTAGATGGGGCTCAGCAATTAACAGTTAAGATAAGAGGAAATGAGATAAAAATGGTGATGTATAACCGATCTGCAGAAAAGTCCCCAATAATTGATGGTATTCTAGTGGAAGATTGGAAGCTAGGAGGGGATGAAAGTGATAAAGATCTAGTTTTGTTTAGCAGTATTAGAAGGAGGGGAAGTACCAGCATCCTGGAAAAAAGCTGTGGTGACTGTAATACCTAAAGATGCTAAAGACCCATCAGATTCAGTGTCATATAGCCCCACTTCAGTTTTAAACCATGATTGTAAAGTGTTTATATGTATAATGGCTAAACAAATCACAAAGAATTTGCCAAAAGTGATCGATATAGACCAATGTGTTTTTGTGGAGGGGAGGCAAACATGGCAAATCATGGCATAATGGCTAAGGTGTTTACCTTACAGACGCAAGGTGCAGGGTTTGATTCTCACATGGGATAATTGGCTAGGCTTGAAATGGCTCACAAGGGCACTTAGCCTAGTTCTAACCTATGAACCTATGAACCTTAACAGAACACTGGTGATTCAAAGGGAAGCAAAATTTAAGAAAAAAATGGTGGTGTTGGTAGGTCTTGAAGCAGAAAAAGCATTCAGCAATGTCAGCTAGGATTTTATGAGTAGAGCAATAAACACATTTGCATTTTCTGATGGAAAAATAAGGTTAATTAGGAGACTATATGAGGGATTTGAAGCAAAAATCAAAGTAGGAGGGTTGCTGTCTGATAAGTTGTGTCTGAACAGAGGAATAAGGTAGGGACATTGTCTTCCCTGATTCTTATATTTAGCACCACTGGCAAAGAAAATGAGAGGCTCAGAAATTCAAGAACGTGATTGGTATGCTATTCAAGCAAAGCTGGCTTTATTTGCAGATATTATTTTGTACCTGAAAGAACCACAAAAAGGACATCTCAGTGTTGTTGAACATTGTGACAGTTCATTTTTTTTTTGGGGGGGGTATAAAATTAATGAAGATAAAACAAAGGCTATAGTTGTAAACTATGTACCCACACATGAATTGTTTCAGCAATACCAATATGTATGGGGGCATGACAAAATGAAATATTTAGGAATATGAGTTAAAAGGCTTATGTTGTAGCAGCTGAGGATATGTGGAAAGAGACTAAACAAAAAATAATGCAAATGCTGAGAAACTGGAAGCTGTTGCCTTTGAATATGGATAACAAGATACAAGCAATAAAAATGTTTTAGTCTCTTAAGTTTTATACACAAGTCAGGCATATTTTTGTCAACCAGAGGAGAATTTTTAGATAGCAATTAAAGAGTTGAAGGATTTTGTCTGGAAAGGGAAGAGGGCAAGCGTCAAGTGGGATTAAGTTGATACTTCCAATGGAACAAGGAGGTTTACATTTATCCAATTTGAATGGATATTTTAGAGCTACACACTTGAGGCTTGAGGGTCTTGTATATAACACATGCAGAAATCTGCAATTCAAAGTGGAAAAGGATGATGATGAAGTGGGGGATAATTCAAGAAGTAAGGAAAGACTAGGATTTTAGACACGGATCCTTAAGGAGAATAAGAACAGTCGCACAGAATATTATTCTGTATCACATATCAGCATCAAGCAGGAATGGAAATCAAACCAGAAGTAGATAAAAATCAGGCAGCAACTGAATGCGCCAAAAAACAAAAGAATGAATATAAGGTGAAGGACCACATCAGAAGGCAATAAATGTGGAAAAGCATAAATATAGTTGCAAGTATAGAAAACTTCTGGAAGAATTTCATGATGATCAGGAATGAATGCAGGAATGGTTAAAGAGAGGTGAATTCAAACCAAGAGATGAAAGGTTAGTATTGGCAGCCCAAGATAGTGGGCTATGTACATGCTGGTTTACAAAGTCTATTGAACATGTGGGAGAAACAGACAAATGTAGGTTTTGTAAAACCAAATTGGAAACAGTCGCACACCTTGTTGCTGGTTGTGACATACTAATGGCAGAAGGGGACTATATACTGAAAGGTATAATAATGTGCCAAGACTGTTGGACTGGGGATTGTGCAATCATTATGGTATTGACGTTGCTGAAAAACACTGGAAATGAGCCACAAGGCATCATAGAAAATGATGAAGTTTATTTCACATGGGATCACCCATTACCAACAGTTCAAAAGATGGATGCTAGAAGACCGGATGTAGTGGTCCATGAAAAGAAGACAAAAGTTGGATTGATAATTGAAATAGCCACACCCAGTGACTACAGTGTCTTGCATACAGAGACACACAAAGTCATAAAATATCAGGATCTTCAGGCAGAAATAAGAGCAATGTGTAAGAAAGATACCCAGACAGTTCCAATAGTAGTAGGAGCAATGAGTCTTAAAAAAATAATCTACAATTGTATTTTGGTATGTTACCAATCCATGTAACCCCATACAAATTGCAGCAGGAGTCATTACAGGGCACATTGCTGGTGCTGCGAAGAGCACTTTGGCTGACATCAATGACTGAACAATACTAATTTCATGAACTTTAATCATACTTTGACTTAGGAATGGAGTCGATTCCTGTCATAGTATTAGAACCTCAAAAGATTTGGAGAAATACAAAAGAGCAAAAATATTATATTCATGAAGTAGCAGAATATATATTAAGAACTATAAGCCAACATGGAAATGGAAAAAGGAGATTCATTTGAAAGGGATGACTGCAATTAAGGGTGCAGAGAATAGCAAGAGAGGGCTGGAATTAACTGGTCAAAACTGGCAAAGGAACCAAGTTTATAGGTGTAAATAATTAGAGCGGGAAAGGTAATAGAATGGGAAGAGGTCAAGAAGACATTTGGACTGCAGGATAACTATTGCATTCCCTGTCAGGGATTAGTATCTGAGTATAGACAAAGATAGGGGGATAAGAGAAACCTAAATGAAAACTACTGCACTGGTTGATTTTTTTTTTTTTTTTTAGATGAATCTAGAACAGAAGCTGCTGCTAAAAGAGACAATAGATAGAACATATAAAATATTGCACTATTACTGTAGGAATCAAGCAGAGGAGGTCATGAAGATTGGAAAGAGAGGTGAGAGGTCAGATATGCATTTCACAAGGAAACAATGGGAGGACATTTTATATATATTTTATATATATATTTATATATGTGTGTATATATATATATATATATATATATATATATATATATATATATATATATATATAGCTCCCAAATATGAAATAAAATTAATAGATATGTTTATACTCCAAGCAGATTCCAAATAATTTTTTTCATCAGGTAGATGGCAAATATTACAGGTGTGATGGGGAAGAAACAGGTACCTGGAAGCATATTTTCCCAGAGTGTAATGGGTTGGCAGACTTTAAAACTTCCCTACAGAGTACTCTGTTTTGAATACTGGGCGAGCAAATGAGTGTAATTAAGGAAATTATTATTATTATTTTAGTTGAAATACAGGATCTTAACTGTCTAGACATAGTAAGGCCTTGTCAAGTTTAATTCTGGCAGCTGCCAAAAAAACAATTACTAGAAAATGGAAATCAAAGTCTAAACCAACTGTACTTGAAGTAGTGATTAACAGAGATAAATGGGCAGGAGTAATTACATAGAAAAAATGGAAATTGTGGGAAAAATACATGCAGAAAAATGTTTTGGAGGCGGAATTGATCAGTTTATGTAATGTTGGTTTGATTGTATTGTATAGAACAATATATGTGATCTATAATGTTTGTAAATGTGAACTTGTTTATGTAGTTTGATTCATTTTGCATAAATGTAAGTTTGCCTGTGGTGTTTAAAAAAGAATAACATTATGAGGTCCTGGCCACGGTCAGACAACTACATTGTGATAAAGGGGAGTCGTGGGTGTGACTTTTATAGGTAGCAGTGGGAAGGTATAATTGAAAAAGGAGAGCCATCAATGATTATAATAGGCAGCAATAAACAAAAGAATACACCGACTGAATACAAAATAACCACAGCAAACAGCTAAAACTTCTCATTACCTAGCTAAAGGACAAATAGCCATATATTTGTCAGGAAGGGTTGGACTTAATGGTCCAAAATCAAGACGTGCATTGTGAGTTCAGGAGGTTACATCATCACAGAACTTAAATAACTCTGTGCAGAACAGATTTTTTGTCATGCCCTACTATAGGAAGTAAAAAGGTGGTTGAATTAGTTAGGGTGGTACAGTGTTGTACCTGTTAATGGTG